>NC_041411.2:55234848-55834848 GCF_900747795.2 Erpetoichthys calabaricus
AGAGAAGGAGGTGAGCTGAGATCAGGAGGAGTTAGACTGCATTTTAACCACTGATTTTTTTTATGGATTTATATATGTACTTTTTTCATGGTCCAGCAAGCTTTCTTTTCAAATTCTTGTGCATGGCACGTTTACCCAAGATAACTCCCTCCTTGGGGGGTGTTTGAATATTTCATGCACAATGAGCACCACATACCATTTCTTTTTGACCATTACCCAATCAAAATCTTTAAACCATTGTTGGTTGATGCCGGTTAAGCAGTGCTTAGATTTATTAATTGGCAGAGTGTGTGGTGAAGAGATTTCCCACGATGGACCAGCCTCTACAATGTCTTTGTCTAAAACAAGGTTATTATAGTTTTGCCTTTTTATATTAGTTTTTATTTCTATATTTTTCTGACCTTACTTGGAAATTCAGTTTAGTTTTAGTTTTCCTTCATCGTATATTTTTAATTTTAGTTTAGTTTTTATTTAACAAAGATATTTCTATTTTATTTTTATATCTATTAGTTTCAGTTTTAGTAATTATGGCATGGAGCTCCTATGGAGTTTAGTTTTGTGTCACAATCAGAACTGTACACTTAATAGCTTGGATACGAGTTTAATGTTAGTGGAAGCTTACTACACTACATGGTTTACTATCTGGTTTTGTTTTTGTCTGATAAAAACAAGCATAATCAAAACTAGATACTGAATATGAACAATTTTGCACAATTTTATAATTTTTAAAATATTTTCTCATGAAAATCACAGGGGCTTAGGAAGAACAGGGCTCTTAGACTTGAGTCAGTGTGTAGACCCCACCTAGCTGTATTGAGGGAAACAAAGAACAACAAGCATGTAGTCTCTGTCCAATAGTTTCCAACTCAGGTACATACATGACGGGGTGTTCAACTCCGTTGACACTCTGGCTCAGCACGGCACTCAGGCCTGTGACCGAAGCATCGGTCTGGAGGATGAAAGGCAAAGAAAAGTTAGGAGCCTTCAGTGTCGGAGTTGACACAAAGGCTTGTTTTAAGTCACAAAATGCAGTTTACAATTTATTATCCCATACCACATAATTCGGGTTCCTCTTCCTTGTGAGGTTTGTCAAGGGTGGCGCTTTCCCGGAGAAACGGGGCACAAACTGGCGATAGTACCCCGCCAATCCAAGAAAGGCTTGGACCTACCTCTTGGTTTTTGGACACAGCCAATTTAAAACGTCATTGACTTTGGAACACTGTGGCCTTACAATACCCTGGCCCACCAGGTAGCCCAAATACTTGGCTTTGACCAACCCAAAGAAACACTTTTTTGAGTTAATTCGTAGACCAGCTTCTCCTAGTGCCATCAATATCGCTTGTACCTGCTGTAGGTGTTCCTTCCAGGTGCTGGAATAAATGACAACGTCCTCCAGGTAGGCAGCACAGTATGCGTTATTGGGACGGAGCACTTTGTCCACCAGACGTTGGAAAGTTGCAGGTACCCCATGTAATCCAAATGGAAGGACACAAAACTGCCAGTGTCCAGAAGGGGTACTAAACGCGATCTTTTCCTTCGCTCAATCCGTTAAGGGAACCTGCCAGTACCCCTTAGTCATATCAAGAGTAGTCAGAAATTTAGATTGTTCTAGCCACTCGAGGAGGTTGTCCACTTGTGGCATCGGATATGCGTCGAATTGGGAGACCTGGTTAAGCCTGCGGAAGTCATTGCAGAATCTTCAGATCCTGTCAGGCTTTCTGACCAATACGATACGATGGGACTGGACCAGGGAATATGACTTTCCTCTATTACACCTAGTTCCAGCATCCATTTGATCTCCAGCTCCACTTCTGCACGTTTTACCTCAGGAATCTGGTACGGGCGTTCTCAGATGATTACCCCAGGTTCTGTCACAATGTCATGCACAATCGGGGAGGTCTGTCCAGGGTTTTTACTCACTACCTCAGGGATAAATGAGACAACTGATTCCAGTTCTCGTCATTGACTGTTGGTCAAAATAGGGCCGAAGTTAAGGTCTGCTTTATGAGCAAAGAAAGAGCGGGGCTGGCCGAAGGAGGGATCAGGATCCCTGTCCTTCCACGGTTTCAGCAGGTTGACATGGTATACCCACTCACTTGGCCAACAATTTGGTTGTTTTACCAAATAATCAACAAGCCCTTTCGTCTCCTTGACTTCGTAAGAGCCTTGCCAATGTGCCAACAATAGTGTGAGGTAGGAATCAGTACCATGACACGATCTCCCGGTTGGAACTCTCAAAGAGACATGCCTTGGTCGTAACAACGGGCCTGGGCTGCTTTAACCTTTTCCAAGTGACGTTTTAATATAGGCCAGATTTTAGCGAACATATCGTGTAACTGCGTGATATACTCCAGTGTGTTAGTGGAAGGGAGGGGTGGACACTAGCACGTCCAGGTTCTTTTCTGGTCCTCCCGGGTAGGTAACTGCTCTTGATGTCTCTATTATTTCGATTAGGGAAGCCATGTTTTTAATTGGCTGTCCTCAGGCTGGCTGGACAAACTCACTGGGAAGTGCTCTGAACATTAATGCACAGGCTACTTGTTCCACGATCTGCCATGGGCTATTATGACCTGGCCGTAACCAGCAGCCGACTTTAGTCCATAATCTTATGGCCTGCGGAGCCAGGTTGAGTGCCTAGGCTAACTTTGCTGGATTTATGAACAAAGTGGACTTGCAAATGCATTCTGGAAACTGAAGTCTTACATATGTAGAGGACTTAATGTAATCTGATTAAGTGAAGCACATTACTTTTAACTCATTGCCCACCACACTGCCCAGTACACCAACCTTTTTAAAAATTTATTACGACAGTTACTTTTTGTTGATGTCTCAAATTATTGTTCTGTACAAAGTTTTCATATTTCATTATTTTCTATTAAAAAACTTAGTTGAGTTTGTAGATTAGCCAATTTTAAAACAGAGGATCATTCCGTGCAACTTCAACTATGAATTACTGCTTCAATTTCATTTTGACAGAGGTTACATCAACTTGTACAATTTGTATGCTTTCCTTATTTACTTGTCTGACAGCTGCTAATATTAATAGCTAGACACATAATTTATTTTAGGTGGCTTTCTTCTTTTATGGTCAATGGTGTGATTATATGTTAATCATTGTTCATTTTCTTTTTATAGTTGTTCTTTGTTGATACAGTGTAAGTTAGAATTTAGTGGGTAACTAAGATGTGTAATGTTTTTACTAAGGTTGAAAAAGTGTAGATTGTATTACTACTATCTTTTTGGCATCCCATTTGTTATTAAAAAATAATAATAAAATTAGTCACAGACCTTCCACAGCTATTAACAGCACATCAGTAATGCCATTTTCACATCACTTGAATGGGAATCTTCTGTGTGTGAAAGCTATTTGAGCCACTATAGGTCTATATGTGTTTTGTTTTTTAGTACATAACATTGTAAAGTGCTGTTAAAAACAGGTATTTAATGTAGTCTACTAACACATGTAATTAAATTACATGATCACGGTTATTTTTTAGTATGATTCATTGTGAAAATATTCAATGAACAAATTTGTAATACCTATAATTGACTCTTTGATTAAGTAACCAAGAAATGCAAAATGCTCCAACTTTCATATCAATTAATTTAATGCCCAAATGCACCTGCATGTAAAACCATGTGTACATTTCTCAACTTCTTATTGCACTTTGAAACAGTGTTAAAATATGGTTAAAAAGATTGTGGATTATAAATGTGTGCATTAACTATGTATGTGTGGTTATGCTTTTGAGAATTCTGAAATATATTTGGACAGAGGTGTCAATTTACCATTTTGTCACTTATGGTTATAATTGTATTGTTTTTGTTTTGTTTCAGTATGAAAAATCTCTATTGAATTCTTAATCAAGGTTTAAAGGAGCTAAAATGGACTTGAATAAAACTGTGAAGCGACTGTATGTGGGAGGATTGAATCACAGAGTCACTGAAAAGGAGCTGCAGCAGAGGTTTGGAAAGTTTGGTGATGTGTCTGACGTGCAGATCATTACAAGGAAAGATAACCATGGTAAAGTGTATAAGAATATTCAGCATTGTGGTTAGAGAGGGTTTGGGTAGGGAATGTCCTGTTTTTTCCTTAAATCCCCATTATCAATAGACTTTATTTTATTATCATATTTGAATAGATGTTAAATTGTACCTGTCACATATTTTGTCAGAACTGGTATGTGATGTCACAGATTTCACACTAGTTAGCATATTATACTACATTTGCATTTTATGAGTACAGTAATCCATACTCATATTTGTTTAAGTGGCAATACACAGGAGAGAAACATTTTTAAAATATTCTAAAGATTTCCACCACTCACTGTTTGTCCCTGTTTTGTAAAATTATGCGTCACCTAAGTATCACAGAGAATGTGGAAAACAGATTCATTTTTTGGACATTTTTTGTGAGTTTGAAAACAGTCCAAAATTTAATAAGTGCTGTTACTTCTGTCTTTCTTCAAACATGCAGTAGAACCTTTAGCCGATGCTGGAAGCTACCCATAATTCCCAAATGTGCCAAAATGGGGAAAAGATTGTTTCTAATAGAAAAATCACTCACTTGTTCTGCAGTCACAACAAGGCAGGAAAATGCAAAAGACATCAGATGACTATCACCAGAAGTCACTGCACATATCATATGACTCAATCTTCTGGGTTTCCACTTCTCAAGAAGTGAAACGGGAAAGAGAAACTTAAAATGATTCAGATAGTCTAATATTTTAATTTTTAACCCATGTCTGCTCTACTTTATTCACAATATACATTGGATTCACACTACTGTAAAACTTGGATTCTATTGTCTTTTAACACTAGAATTCCTGAAGCCTATAAAAACCACGTAATCCCGTCCAGCCTTAAATCCCTTCGCATATCTCCATCAGTGTCTTTTGTTTTATAAATGTGTCAATCAGAGCAAGCAGCCTGCTGTCCCATCCCCCACCTTGAAGGAGCTCAGTTCAGGCAAAAAGTTCTCCCAACTCAAGCCAAGGCTCCTTATCTGCGTGTGAGACCTGCAGTTATATAGGGTAAATAATACAGTACATCATTATTTGGAATACATGCATTTCGTGTGTGTTCCATGTCTACAAAGATTTGAGTAAGTGCAGGATGAAAGTAAATGTGAGAAATGCTGAACACATACCTAAAGCAGAAACTTTTTCCATGTTATACTAATACTGATGTGAAGTGTATAATGTGTGAAGACTTTAGTACAAATATCAAATAAACACATGCACTTTTATTCCAGAATATAACCAAAGGGGAAAAAAATCATTCGATTTACGTGTGGCTGTCAATGAGTTAAAAACTCAAGCTCAAATGTCAATTGACAGGGAGTTTACACATTTTATTGAATGGTCCATAGGTAAGAACTGCTGCCTTATAACCCGAAAGTCCCGGGTTCAAGACTGGGTGCTCTGCGTTTTGTGTAGTGAGCTGCTATTTTTATTATTATTTCTACAATATAATAAAAACATACATTTAATTAGAGTCTGTAATACCCGGTGTAAATTTTGGCTACTTGTAAAAGTTGGCGTTTGTTTTTCTATTTTATTCTCTCAGTGACGTTCACGTGGTACAACAAACTTGCCTCTCCCTCTCTGAGTTGATGGCATATATCTCCATTCTTTTCACAAGAGCAGCACTGTGGCTAATCCCTGGTCAGAATTGTTTGTTGTGGCGACAATCAAAGATATGATGTCCCGTGACAAGAAGAAGCCATTGATTTCAGTCTGTAACAGCCAGTGTAAAGTTTGGGCGCATACATGGCGTTGTCAGATCTAAACAAAATTCTACAAATCTATTGGCTTATACAAAAAAAACTCTAACTCTTTTAGGGCTGGTGTCGACTTTTGTCAACAGGAGGGGTTGAGGGCGCATGTCGACAAAACTCGACATCCAGGGGTAGAGGGCGACAATCAGCTGTTAATAGCGACATAACTCACTGTTACGTCACAGGCATTCCCTCTGTGCTTGGAGGAATGTTAGACTAATTGACTTGACATCTAATTCTTGCATGTGCGTGAGTTACGAAATGTAAACAAATATAAACAAAGGCAAGATGGCATTGACATCTCACGAAGGAGCGAAGCGAGTGCAGAAAAGAAAATACTCAGCAGGCAATGTTTTGCGTATTATCGCTGAGTTGAACTCTGATTTTTCAGAATCTGATTTTGTTGACAGTGACCAGGAGATCGAGGAGCTGGCAAGAGAGTGTGGAACTGGCATCAGCTGATCGGACACCAGCCGATGCCACCCAGCTGATCTGCTGCCAGCTTAGCATATTCGTGTAGCCGACATATCTACGGCAAGGTTCGTGTGGGAGGAATAACCAGACATTGATCCATGGGAGCCAAACTGGCTACCGGGCTTCACAAGACGGGCATGGCTGGTTGGACACAACAGATTACCAGCCGCTAGACTACTTCAGGCTACTCTCTCCTGATGCTGCTTTTCAGCTACTGTCAGATGAGACAAACAGTTATGCAGAGCAATTTTTTGAATCACGGGCTGCGCTTGCACCGCATTCTCGTTTCTCAAAGTGGAAACCCACAACAAAAGATGAGATGAAGGGCATTGTGACATTACAAATAGAGATGGGACTAGACTGGTGATATGACTTCAGGGAGCATTGTTCCAAACGTGCTTTGTCCTCTGGTGGCTTTGGACAGGTTATGCCACGTGATAGGTACGTGCTACTGCAAAGTTGTATTCACTTCTGTGATAACCAGAAGCAAATCCCAAGGGGTGAGCCAGGCTATAACCCCATGTATAAAGTTCAGCCCCTGCTTGACATTATGGAACCAACATATAAACAATTTTATCAGCCTGGCCGTGATTTGTCTGTGCGTGAATCTATGATAAAATAAAAGGGACACCTTTTTTTCTGACAATATATGCCAGACAAGCCCCCAAATCTATAGCAGGGTTATTCAATTACAAATTCATTTGGGACAGATTTTCAAACAAAGAAATTTAGTAGGGCCAGACATTTTCAGTGGCCAATATGCAACAGGTAATAACAAATTTTAAATAATACAATACAATACAGTTTATTTTTGTATAGCCCAAAATCACACAGGAAGTGCCGCAATGGGCTTTAACAGGCCCTGCCTCTTGACAGCCCCCCAGCCTTGACTCTCTATGAAGACAAGGAAAAACTCCCAAAAAAAAACCTTGTAGGGAAAAAATGGAAGAAACCTTGGGAAAGGCAGTTCAAAGAGAGACCCCTTTCCAGGTAGGTTGGGCGTGCAGTGGGTGTCAAAAGAAGGGGGTCAATACAATAAAATGCAGTTCACAGAACAGAGCAATTCCTCAATATAGTAAGAAATAAAAAATACAAATTTTAGAAGTACAGAGCAGAATTTAACAGTAGATGATATATCCCATGATAAGATTTGGATTTGTGTAGAGTCCTGGAGACCTCATCCTTCAAGCTGCCTCCCCCATTTGGCCATTCCACGGCTGAAACAGTGCTGGGCCAGCCAATCCGATGAAAGGACCCCTCTTTCCCACGATTCCTGCGATCCTCCATCTGGGATGACTTTTCCTTAGGCAGGCAACCAACATAAACCAACATAAATAAACGTATTGAAAAACAAGTAATGTTTATTCATTGATTCTCATTTAAATTTGGTCACATCTTGACACCGGCACATCAAAAAAGAAACAATAAAAAAGATATAACTGAACTCAATCTGAGGTAGTAATAATACTGTCTTTTCCACTTTTGAAATATAAAATAAACGTTTTGGTCATATCTGACCAAGGCATTTCTCAAAGTGTATGGAACCAAAAAAGTGTGCAGCATTACCAAAAATAATTGCTTTGCTAAATCAACAATGAAACAAACTATTAAGGTTTGATTATGCTGGTCAGTTAAAGGAAAAACTCAAAGCTATTTATTAATATCTATATCTTAATTGTTTTTCATCTATATCTTATTTTTTTCATACCTAGATGTCATTTGTAGACTGCTAATTCATACATTTGTTTTTGATTTTTATTTTTACTTTTTTTATTTTAGCAATTGACTACTGATTGGTATCACTACAGGTGAAATCTAATTCAATGCCTCGTGGCTTACAGATATTGATGTGTACTCTGATTAGTTGCGGGTATCATTTAACTCTATTCCGAATAGTTTCTTGATGAGTTTTTCTGCAGATTTTTATTTATTTATTTATTTTACATTTCTTATGTAAGTTTTTAGTGTGAAAGGTGTTTTTTGTGTGTATAAGGGATGTTGATGTGTAAAGCTTAATATATTTTGGTAATGTGTTTCTAATGTACTTTAAAGTTATAGTGCGTCATTGCCCATGTGTGAGTAATCCTTAATAAAGGAACAAGGCCACTTCCAAAACACGTAGGTAAAAGAAGTAAATGGAGTGACTTCTTCCACTACAGAAGGGGTGATATTGACCTTCGATTGATCTATATGTAGAGAATCAGTTGTCCTCTTTGGCTCATTTTGGGACTTGAGCTGTATAATATCTATATTTTGGTACATTGTGACAAGTCCTCCTTTCATAGCATTAACACATGTGGGGGATTTTTCTTTTGATTTCTTTGTTTTTGACAATGTAGTGATACTGCTTCCTTTTGATATTGTTACTTTTATTTATATTACCTTTTATTACTTTTATTGTGATATGTTTTGTATGGTGCGGGATTTAGAGTTTTTATTGTGAGGGTACTTTATGTGTGGTATATTTTTTTGATGAAGATATATGATGAGCTAGCAGTCCCCCTCAGCTCCGCCTGTGTAGTAGTGAAACAGGACATACTTCAAAAATCAATAAACAAACAGGTACAGGTAGTCCCCCAGGTAACGGACATTCGACCTACGACATACGAACGGGGCCGCAGTTGAGACGCATGCGCCTCAGTAACTGTCGCTCTGTCATCTTTGGCCTGCGGTGGCTGGAGGGGGGCGATTTCGCTGCTCGTGCACTGTAGTGTCCCACCGGTGACTACCGGCGGCAAGTGGTTTCACTGCCCGTCCACCACACATGGCTGCCCTGTTCGTTCTAGGTGCGCGGCTGGTAATGCTGCAAGCAGTGATCTGGTTGTGGCTGAACGGGGAGGCGGGGGATGGTTGGGGGTAGCATTGTAGTGTGCCTTGGATGGCTGCATGTTGAATGGGGGTGGTGGTGTTGTGTACACTACAGGCAGCATGCTGTAGTGGAGGTGACTGTGAGGTGGGCTGGTGATGAACCGCCCCTCGCTGCCCCCATTCATTCTCAATAGCAAGCCTGCTTCTACTGTTACGCACATAGCAGAAAGTTGTCTGTTGTCAGTACAGGGTGGTCCAGATCTAATTATGCAGATCCAGATCGTCTGGATGACTTTAATTTATTCAGGGACGATTCCAGTTCGGCACGAAGATGATTCTTCATGTCGTCAGTTCACACACTTCTCGATGGTCCAGGATTTTTTGGGTGATTTTCTATGTAATAAACTGAATAAGTTATAGCGTAATGAAAATTGCATAATTAGATCTGGACCACCCTATACATCAGACATGTTGACGATTGGTGCCTTCTTGCTGTGATAGCTGTACAGTGCTGTGCAGAAGAGCTCATCTTAACCTTTTGTCTTCACCCTTCAACAATGTCTCTGAAACACAAATCTGATGCAAGTGTTGGTGATATAGTAAAGAAGAGAAAAACCATCACCGTGGAAAATAAAGTAGAAATAATAAAAAGGTCAGAAAGCGGTGAAACTCCATCATTCATTGGCAGAGCACTTGGTTACAGTCGGTCAAAATTGCATTTGTTAAAATAATGTGCCTGTTCCGACTTACATACAAATTCAACTTAAGTACAAACCTATAGTCCCTATCTCGTACGTAACCCGGGGACTGCCTGTATCGCTAGCTAACAGAGTCAACGTACTTTCCAAAACTTGGCCAGAGGTAGACCGATTCAAATGGAAGCTGACGCATGAGTGAGGAAGGCCAAGCCCTGCTTCCCACTCCTGACGTCATTCTTTCTCCCCCCAATGACCCCCTCATCCCCCCCCCCCCCTTGGCCCACAGCATCTGCCTCCGATTATCAGATTAGCCGGAATAAATCGCTCATGCAAGCGAACTATGGTACTTTGCCCGATGACAGAACTCGCAAAATCAACCGGAATGTTCAAGCAAATTATAGGAAAAAACCCAATCTAAATCCGTTAAGTAGTTCTGTTGTGAAAAGCAGACAGACAGACAGACCATTGGATTTTATATAGAGAGAGATTTAGCACCCGGTGTATAGTGTTCTAATTGATTCTAATATCAATAAATATAATAATAATGATATAATCAAGATATAGATATTAATAATTGCACTGATGGGATGACACGGTGGCACAGTGGTAGCACTGCTGCTTCGCAGTAAGGAGACCTGGGTTCGCTTCCCGGGTCCTCCCTGTGTGGAGTTTGCATGTTCTCCCCGTGTCTGCGTGGGTTTCCTCTGGGTGCTCTGGTTTCCTCCCACAGTCCAAAGACATGCAGGTTAGGTGGACTGGCGATTCTAAATTGGCCCTAGTGTGTGTGCTTGGTGTGTGAGTGTGTGTGTCTTGCGGTGGGTTGGCGCTGTGCCTGGGTTTGGTTCCTGCCTTGTGCCCTGTTTTGGCTGGGATTGGGTCCAGCAGACTCCCGTAACCCTGTGTTCGGATTCAGCGGGTTAGAAGATGAATGGATGGATGGATAGATAATTGCACTGATTTTTTTTTTCCTTTAACTGACTAGCTTAATCAAACCTTAATAGTTCATTTCATTTTTAATTTAATAATACAGTATAGGCTGATAATAGTATTACACTTCTCTCTTACTGTGACATTAATATTCTAAGCGATCAATCTGACTGTAGTACTTACCTCAATGATGCTAGTAGTGTAAATAGAAAGATGGAACATTTTAATGTCAAGGTAAAAGCTGCAGTTGATATAGTGGCCCCTGAAAAGACTTTTAAGAAAACCTCCAGCACTATTATACCGTGAAAGACCCAAAGAATGTCTGATTGAAAGAGAACATGCCAGAGAGCTAAACGTAAATGAAGAAAAACTAAACTGACAGTCCACTATGAAATACTGAAAGGAAATATAACAGAATATAACAACGCAGTCTGCCTTGAGAGGCAGTCCTATTTCTCTAAAATTTTAAATAATGCTGCTAAGTAGAGAGTTTTATTCTCAATTATTGAACATCTTCTAAACCCACCTCATTCAATGCAATGCCTCCTAAAACGTACTAGTGAAACTTGTGAGGCTTTCGCTATATATATATATATTTTTTTTTTTTTTTACACAAAATAAGTGATATTAGAAATAATATAGTACATTCATCTAAAGTTAATCCAAATTAATCCCAGCATGCCCCTTTTTGTTAGATCTATTCTATTGAAACAATAAACTACCTGAGTAATTTCTTATCTGATGCTCTTCACCTGTGTTATTGACCTAGTACCAACAGACTTTTTTTTTTTTTTTAAAGAAGTCTCTGATGTCTTTATTAATAGTGCACTGATAGTGAATTTATCGCTAGATACAGGAGTCTTCCATGACTATCTAAAGATAACAGTTGTTAAACCCCTGCTGAAGTAAAATAATCTCAACTCCTCTGTCTTTGGCAACTTTACCAATTTCTAACCTGCCTTTCTTAAATACCATTCTAAAAAAACAGTAGTTAAGCAGCTAAATGATTACTTGCATAAACATTCTATACTTTACAAGTTTCAGTCAGATTTTAGAACAAATAGTATAGACACTGCACTGGTTAAATTAGTAAATGATTTGGGCTGCTCTAGCAACATCTTAAATTGGTTTCAGTTGTATTTAACAAGTAGAAAATTCTTTGTTAGTTGTGGTAACTGTACTTTGGATTATGTATATGGTGTACCAAAAGGATCTTTTTTGAGTCTGCTGCTCTTTCCAATTTATATGCTTCCATTAGGTCAGATTATCTCAAAATGCAAGGTGAGTTACTGCTACTGCTCTTAGCAGTAATTCCAGTTGGATAAGTATTAACCTTCTCAAACTAAATAAGGAGAAAACAGAAATCTTAGTTATTGGCAAACATAATTGATCAATTAAGCTTAAAAGTCAAGGAAAAGGTAAAGAATTTAGGGGTAATCATTGACTCTGACCTAAACTTTAAATCACATATTAACCGAATTACTAGGACTGCATTTTTTCACTTAAGCAATATAGCAAACGTTGGACCTCTTATAGCTTTACAAGACACTGAAAAATTAATTCACACTTATATTTTAGTCAATTGGATTACTGTAAAGCACTTCTAATAGGACTACCTAAGAATGCAATAACCAGAATCTTAACTAGGAAAAAATTCTGAACACATCTCACCAGTTTTAGCATAGTTACACTGGTTACATGTGTCATTTAGAACTGAATTTAAGCTACAATTCATGGTTTATAGACCCTTAAATAATTTTGCCCCTGTCTATATACAGTGATCCCTTGCTATATCGCGCTTCGCCTTTCGCAGCTTCACTCTATCACGGATTTTATATGTAAGCATATTTAAATATATATCGTAGATTTTTTGCTGGTTCGCGGATTTCTGAGGACAATGGGTCTTTTAATTTCTAGTACATGCTTCCTCAGTTGGTTTGCCCAGTTGATTTCATACAAGGGACGCTATTGTCAGATGGCTGAGAAGCTACCCAACTTACTTTTCTCTCTCTCTCTCTCTCTCTCTTGCGCTGACTTTCTCTGATCCTGACGTAGGGGGTGTGAGCAGGGGGGCTGTTCGCACACCTAGACGATACGGACGCTCGTCTAAAAATGCTGAAAGATTATCTTCACGTTGCTACCTTCTGTGCAGCTGCTTCGTGAAGCGACATGCTGCACGGTGCTCCGAATACTTAAAAGCTCGAAGGGCACGTATTGATTTTTGACTGTTTGCTTTTCTCTGTCTCTCGCTCTGTCTCTCTCTCTCTCTCTCTCCCTGCTCCTGACGGAGGGGGTGTGAGCTGCCGCCTTCAACAGCTTTGTACCGGCGGTGCTTCGCATACTTAAAAGCCAAACAGCCCTATTGATTTGTTTGCTTTTCTCTCTCTCTTTCTGACAGTCTGTGCTCCTGGTGCGCACTCCTTTGAAGAGGAAGATATGTTTGCATTCTTTTAATTGTGAGACAGAACTGTCATCTCTGTCTTGTCATGTAGCACAGTTTAAACTTTTGTAAAAGAGACAAATGTTTGTTTGCAGTGTTAGAATAACGTTCCTGTCTCTCTACAACCTCCTGTGTTTCTGCGCAAATCTGTGACCCAAGCATGACAATATAAAAATAACCATATAAACATATGGTTTCTACTTCGCGGATTTTCTTATTTCGCGGGTGGCTCTGGAACGCAACCCCCGCGATGGAGGAGGGATTACTGTATATATATATATATATATATATATATATATATATATATATATATATATATATATATATTAGTGCTGGGCGGCATACCGGTTCATACCGAAAACCGTTTTTTATTTTTTTTATGATATGGATTTTTCTTATACCGCAACACCGGTTTAAATTGCCTAAACGACGTTCGGAGCGTGGCGCAGCGGGAAACTGTAAAGTGGGGACCTTTTTAACTGCTACACCGCTAAACACAGATTTGTTGCACTAGGGCTCTTTTTCACTGCTACACCACCAAATAGTGGGCGGTAGCATAGGTATGCCGCGCGGTGAAAATGGACAGAGAGCCGAAAAAAAGGAGTCACGTCTGTCGCCTGGAGATGCTTTAGTTTTAAAAGGTTAGATGTGTAAATACTGTTTCTATACTACTGGATAATACTGCAAGCCAAGTTGTACTTGTTTTATTTGTTTTCAATACAGTGTAATGTACCTGGGTACTGTGTAATATTGTGACGACTTGTTGACTTTATTCTCGTACTTTGTCATTAAAGTAGAACATCGTAAACTAAACTTCATCGTAAAATGAATATTTAATTTACTAGATTTTCTCAAACCCCGTCATAAGTTATATAGCACATTAAATGCTTTGTGTTAAGTGTTCCCCGAGCTTCTTAAACTGACTTCCTCTGCACTAAGAGGAGGCACCGGCAGCGATCGCCGCACAGAATCCTTTCACATGATATTCATGCTCTCTGAACATTTAGAATGCCAAGATAAATACTTGATATAATTTTCATGGTGAAATGCATTAAAGCATGTATTAATCATGTGGGGGCACGGCGGCGTGGAGGTTGCACTGCTGCCTCGCAGCAAGGGTGTCCCAGGTGTACCCTGCCTTGCATTTGCATGTTTTTCTGGTGCGTTTACTCGGCGTGCTTCAGTTTCCTTTCAAAGTCATGTAGGATGTGGGGTTTTGTTATACTATATTGACCCTGCTAGTAGTGCTGGGCAGTATACCGGTTCATACCAAAAACCGTTTTTTATTTTTTTTATGATATGGATTTTTCTTATACCGCAACACCGGTTTAAATTGCCTAAACGACGTTCGGAACATGGCACAGCGGGAAACTGTTTAAGCCTTTTTCACTGCTACACCGCTAAACACAGATTTGTTGCACTAGGGCTCTTTTTCACTGCTACACCACCAAATAGTGGGCGGTAGCATAGGTATGCCGCGCAGTGAAAATGGACAGAGAGCATTCCGAAACTGAACTAAAAGTAAAGTTGAACATGTGATGAACAGAAGAACTTTTGCCGAAAAAAAGGAGTCACATCCGTCGCCTGGAGATACTTTAGTTTTAAAAGGTCAGATGTGTAAATACTGTTTCTATACTACTGGATAATACTGCAAGCCAAGTTGTACTTGTTTTTGTACTTGCTAGTGTATGTTTTGCTTGTATTCATTCTGTGATGTGCTATCGACCCGTTCAGAGATGGGCGCAACTCTGAATGGATGGCATAATTAAACATGTATAACGAAGATATTTTTAAAGTTCTGAACACTCCGTCGGCTAAGTTAATAACTAATTTTAATTTCACAAAGACGTTTATCGTGTGGTGATTGGTAATTATCGTGTGGTTTTGGTAGAGAGCAGGAATATCATGAAGTGAATGGATTCTGTGCGGTGATTGCTGCAGGCGCCTGCTCTTAGTGCAGAGGAAGTCAGTTTAAGAAGCATAGTGATTAACGACTGGGTCGGGGAACACTTAACACAAAGTATTTGATGTGCTGCATTAACTTGTGACGGAGTTTGAGAAAATCTAGTAAATTAAACATTGATTTTAGGATGAAGTTTAGTTTACAACATTCTACTTTATTCTCAGTTTATTTTATAATTAAAGTGGAAATGTTGACTTTAATCTTGACATAGTCAACATGTCGAATTTATTCTCGACATATAGTTTTTTTTCTTCCGTGTCCATATTTTTTTTTCTTCACAGTGGCCCTAATGCGCTTCCATAGGGCTATACCACAAACAGCATTATAAGTGCAAGTTGCAGTTTTTATTATTTATGTATATAGCTTAGCTTGAAGCAAGGTCCATATTAATGCAGTTTGCCTAAATGATGGTACAGTTGGTAAGATGTCATCACCAAGATTGCACTTGTTTTATTTTATTTTAATTTGGTGAATACTGTGTAATGCACCTGGGCTTGAAGCCTTGAAGTAATGGTGCAACTATCAGTAATACTATTATGTATTTTATTGTTATTATTTATTAGTTTAAATATTATGCAGTTTAATGATGGTAAAATTGTTTAAAAAGTCACTTTAACGTGTCTGTGGACAGAGGTTGTTAACATTAACAGAAAGTATAGTTGGTTTACAACAAATATTTACTATTTATTCCTTTTCTAAGACGTGTTCAGTGCAATCCAACTTTTGACAAACACCTCTGGATATTTTACTAAGTCTAAATGCCTCTTTGGATGGTTGAAAATATGTTGTCAAAATCATAGTTTAAGCTTTTGCAAAATTTGTTCAATTAAAGGTTCTATATTTTGACTGCATCTGTCATGCAATGTGATTCCTTCTCTTTAGTGCCACCCCCTTGAAAACTATCACTTTATGGGGCCATGCAAACCTGGATTAATACTTGTGTACACATTAAAATGTCTTTTTGTATGATGTACAATTCTCATAACAGTCTAATAGGTTATTCTTTGCCAGTCTACTGCAGTAATTGCAGTGGAAAATGTGGTTAACATCCACTCATGCATGGGGGAAAAAAATACCGTCTAATACCGTGAAACCGGCAGAATTTAGAAAAATACCATGATATAGAATTTTGGTCATACCGCCCACCTCTACCTGCTAGTGTGTGTTTTGCTTGTATTCATCCTGCGATGTACTGGCAACTCATTCAGGGATGGACACAACCCTGAATGGATGGCATAATTAAACATGTATAACGAAGATATTTTTAAAATTCTGAACACTCCGTGGGCTAAGTTTATAACTAGTTTTAATTTCACAAAGACATTTATCGTGTGGTGATTGCTTATGTGGAGAAAGAAAAAGGAAGGATAGAAATTGGGGTTTTGGTACGTCAGATAGAGACAGGAAGCGTGCAATAAAGAAAGCCTGCTCAGAATAACATCCATTGTTCTCTGTTTGTCTCTCCGACCACCAGATCACAAACCCAACATTTAAACAATATTTAAGTTAAACCTGTGCGATACCCATTCATACATCCAGTTTTTCGGAGCCTCGTCACACCTGCCATAAAGTTCTCTACACTGAACGTACACCAGGGACCCCTTACTGCGAGGGAGCAGCACTACCGCCACACTACTGTGCATGTTTAATACCTGCTTTAATGCATTTCATCATGAAAATGATATCAAGTATTTATCTTAGCATTCTAAATTTTCAGAGAGCAGGAATATCATACAGTGAATGGATTCTGTATGGTGATCGCTGTCTCCTCTTAGTGCGGAGGAAGTCAGTTTAAGAAGCGTAGTGATTAACAACTAGGTCGGGGAACACAACACAAAGCATTTAATGTGCTACATTAACTTATGACGGGGTTTGAGAAAATCTAGTAAATTAAACAATGATTTTAGGATGAAGTTTAGTTTACGACATTCTACTTTAATTATAAAGTAAACTATGAGAATAGAGTGGAAATGTCGACTTTAATCTCGACATAAACGGCGAGAATAAAGTGGAAATGTCGACTTTATTCTCGACGTATAGTTTTTTTTTTTCTTCCCTGTGTCTGTATTTTTTTTCTTCACCGTGGCCCTAATACGATTCCGTAGGGCTATACCACAAATACAATTATAAATGCAAGTTGCAGTTGTATTATTTATGTATATAGCTTAGCTTGAAGCAAGGTCCATATTAATGCAGTTTGCCTAAATGATAGTTCAGTTGTCATCACCAAAATTGCACTTGTTTTATTTTAATTTGGTGAATACTGTGTAATGCACCTGGGCTTTTGAAGCCTTGAAGTAATAGTGCAACTATCAGTAATAATACAATTATTTATTTTATTGTTATTATTTGTTTAAATATTATGCAGTTTAATGATGGTAAAGTTGTTTAAAAAGTCACTTTAACGTGTCAGTGGACAGAGATTGTTAACATTAACAGAAAGTGTAGTTGTTTTACAAAAAATATTTATTTATTCCTTTTCTAAGACATGTTCAGTGCAATACAACTTTTGACAAGCACTTCTGGATATTTTCCTAAGTCTAAATACCTCTTTGGACGGTTGAAAATATGTTGTCAAAATTATAATTTAAGTTTTTGCAAAATTTGTTAAATAAAAAGGTTCTATATTTTGCTTGCATCTGTCATGCAATGTGATTTCCTTCTCTTCATTAGTGCCACCCCCTTGAAAAGTATCACTTTATGGGGCAATGCAAACCTGTATTAATACTTGTGTGCACATTAAAATGTTTTTTTTGTACAATGTACAATGCTCTTGAAAGTGGAATAGGTTATTCTTAGCCAGTAATTGCAGTGGAAAATGTGTTTAACATCCACTCATGCATGGGAAAAAAAATACCGTCAAATACCGTGAAACCGGGATAATTTAGAAAAATACCATGATATAGAATTTTGGTCATACCAACCGCCCACCCCTAATATATATATATATATATATATATATATATATATATATATATATATATAATATACACCGTGGGGCAAAAAAGTATTTAGTCATCCACCAATTGTGCAAGTTCTCCCACTTAAAAAGATGAGAGAGGCCTGTAATTTTCATCATAGGTATACCTCAACTATGAGAGACAAAATGAGAAAAAAAATCCAGAAAATCACATTGTCTAATTTTAAAGAATTTATTTGCAAATTATGGTGGAAAATAAGTATTTGGTCACCTACAAACAAGCAAGATTGCTGGCTCTCACAGACCTGTAACTTCTTCTGTAAGAGGCTCCTCTGTCCTCCACTTGTTACCTGTATTAATGGCACCTGTTTGAACTCATTATCAATATAAAAGACACCTGTCCACAACCTCAAACAGTCACACTCCAAACTCCACTATGGCCAAGACCAAAGAGCTGTCAAAGGACACCAGAAACAAAATTGTAGACCTGCACCAGGCTGGGAAGACTGAATCTGCAATAGGTAAGCAGCTTGGTGTGAAGAAATCAACTGTGGGAGCAATTATTAGAAAATGGAAGACATACAAGACCACTGATAATCTCCCTCGATCTGGGGCTCCACGCAAGATCTCACCCCGTGGGGTGAAAATGATCACAAGAACGGTGAGCAAAAATCCCAGAACCACACGGGGTGACCTAGTGAATGACCTGCAGAGAGCTGGGACCAAGTAACAAAGGCTACCATCAGTAACACACTATGCCACCAGGGACTCAAATCCTACAGTTCCAGACGTGTCCCCCTGCTTAAGCCAGTACATGTACAGGCCCGTCTGAAGTTTGCTAGAGAGCATTTGGATGATCCAGAAGAGGATTGGGAGAATGTCATATGGTCAGATGAAAAAAGTCTGCTGAGTTGCATCCAAAGAACACCATACCTACTGTAAAGCTTGGGGGTGGAAATATCATGCTTTGGGGCTGTTTTTCTGCAAAGGGACCAGGACGACTGATCCGTGTAAAGGAAAGAATGAATGGGGCCATGTATCGTCAGATTTTGAGTGAAAACCTCCTTCCATCAGCAAGGGCATTGAAGATGAAACGTGGCTGGGTCTTTCAGCATGACAATGATCCCAAACACACCGCCCGGGTAACGAAGGAGTGTCTTCGTAAGAAGTATTTCAAGGTCCTGGAGTGGCCTAGCCAGTCTCCAGATCTCAACCCTATAGAAAATCTTTGGAGGGAGTTGAAAGTCCGTGTTGCCCAGCGACAGCCCCAAAACATCACTGCTCTAGAGGAGATCTGCATGGAGGAATGGGCCAAAATGCCAGCAACAGTGTGTGAAAACCTTGTGAAGACTTACAGAAAACATTTGACCTCTGTCATTGCCAACAAAGGATATATAACAAAGTATTGAGATGAACTTTTGTTATTGACCAAATACTTTTTTTCCACCATAATTTGCAAATAAATTCTTCAAAAATCAGACAACATGATTTTCTGGATTTTTTTTTTCTCATTTTGTCTCTCATAGTTGAGGTATACCTATGATGAAAATTACAGGCCTCTCTCATCTTTTTAAGTGGGAGAACTTGCACAATTGGTGGCTGACTAAATACTTTTTTGCCCCACTGTGTGTGTGTGTGTGTGTGTATGTATGTATGTATATGTATATATATATATATATATATATATATATATATATATATATATATATATATATATATATATATATATTGTGAGTTACGGAGCTGATCGCACCCCCAGAGAATACAGACGCCCCTGGGAATTCCCCTAAAAAGACATTGACAGACTACCCTCACATTCCTCCTGTCCTTTCTGGCCGGCTCTGTCGCGTAATATGTCTCTCGCGCGGTGCTCCGCCTTCTTAAAAAGCCTGTAGGGCTTCTTTCAGTTTGTTAAATTGATTGTTTGCTTCTCCTTATCTCTCTCTCAGACATTCTCTGCTCCTAGCGGAACTGTCATCTCTGACTTGTCATGGAGCACGTTTAAACTTTTGAAAAAAGACAAATGTTTGTTTGCAGTGCTTTGAATAAAGTTCCTTTTTTTCCTACAACCTCCTGTGTCTCTGTGCAAATCTGTGACCCAAGCGTGACAATATATACAGTATATTGGAATGCCTAGCCCCCTACATTCTGAGTTGCAACCTTAGATCTTCCAATGGAAGTCTGCTTGTAATTCCAAGAGCCAAGCTTAAACGAAGTGGTGTGGCAGCCTTTTGCTGCTAACCACCTAAAATCTGGAATGCTTTACTTATAGAAATTTGCCAGGCTAATACTGTGGAACATTTAAAAAAAACTATTACAATTTTTTTTATTATGGCTTTTTCATGGCTACATATTAGTGTATTCCTATTAGACTCTATGGGCATAAAAATATGATATTCTTCATGGTTCTACAATTTGTACTAATCCCCTGTATTCTCTGATGTCTTTTCCTGTTCTTCTGTGGTGCAGTTTTGTGCCACCACCACCTGCCCAAGTCACCATGCAGCCACCTATGATGACATAATGAAGGCGGGTATATCAGGTGAAGTAAGAAAAATAAGAGGACTGAGTTAGAAACAGGTAGGTAGGATGCCCAGTGAGGTCTGGGTGGTCTTTTTGGCCTTGGAACCCCTACAAATTTAGTTTTTTTTTTATTCTCCAGCCTAACTAAAGTGTTTTGTTGTTTTTCTGTCCATCCTACCATCTGAACATACCTTAACATTTTCTTGGTCGTCTTGTAAAGCACTTTGCTCCACATTGTTGTATGAAAATGTGCTATATAAATAAATGCTATTGTTATATGGGAACAAGCATTCCGAAATGATAAATGCGAAAGATTATTCAGAGCTTAATACTATTAAGAGTATACTGAAATTGATTGTAAAGGACACAAGTAACCAATGTAATGCTAAAACTGGTGAGATATGGTAAAAATTTCTTTTTCTGGTTAAAGTTCTTGCTGCTGCATTCTGAGCTAACTGCAACCGTTTGATGTCTTTCTTAGGTAGTCCTTTACAGTAATCTAAATGGCTAAATACAAAAGTTTAAATTAATTTTTCAGTATCTTGCAGTGTTATAATAGGTCTAACTTTTGCAATGTTTCTTAAAATAAAAAATTCAATTTTAGTAATATTGTTAATGTATGATTTGAATTTTAGGGCAGGGTCCATAATAACATCAAAATTCTTTATTTCTAATAATAATAATAATGCATTTTATTTATAGGGCACTTTACATTAGCAGTAAATCTCAAAGTGCTACATAAAAAGTGTAAACAAAGGCAAAGCAACATAAAAACAGAGATAAAGCAACAGTAATTATAGCATTCTTGTTAATAAGCTTTCCTAAATAGAAAAGTCTTTAGCTGTTTTTTAAAACAGCCCACAATCTGCTGTGTTCTTAGTCTCTCTGGTAGGGCATTCCAGAGTCGTGGAGCAGCAGCTGCAAAGGCTCGGTCACCCATTGTATGAAGTTTGGTCACAGGGGGGCAAAAGCGGTAGGTATTTGCAAAACGGAGGTTTCTTACAGTGGATTGTAGTATAAGGAGTTCCTTAAGATATTGTGTAGCATTTTATTGGATACACTGGTAAGTAAACAAAGTTTGTATTCAATACGGAGGTGGATAGGGAGTCAATGAAGTGACTGAAGGATTGGTGAAATGTGTTCATATTTCCGCACCCTCATCAGGATTCTTGCAGCACTATTTTCAATTTGTTGGAGCTTTAGATGGCTCTTGCTGGAGAGGAGGAGTGCATTACAATAATCCAGCCTGGATGAGATAGAGGCATGAACCAGTTTTTCAGCATCACAGAGGGAGAGGTAGGGACGGAGTTTGAAAGCAATTGAAAGAGCTTCAGTTTTAGGGTCACGTGTCGCAACTTCTGTAAAGGACTGTTGTTTGTTGAGCACATTTGGTTCATTGGGTTGAAGCAGTAAGCATGTGTGGTTGCCGATGGCGTGTTTTACACAGATGTTTGCGGGTAGAAAGCAAGAAAGTACCATGTGGAAATACTTTAATTACAGCGCAGATGATGATAAAAGCAAATGTAGCGTGCGAGAAGAAGAAAAGAGTCTCGGAATTTCAGTGCAGGACCAACTGATCAGTACTTAGTAGAAGTCCAGCACTTCTTCACCATGACTGCACTTCAGTACAGCGACATACGATCGGGGGAGGCATGAAAACCATCAAAATCGCTGAATTTGCACATATCCTGATCAAATACAAGGAAGAAATACGAGGTGCGTTAGTGAAGAGCGGGGCCTCTGGGTTGATGCATGCAATTGGTGCGTGCGTGTTGCTGCCTGTCTGTGTGTCGCCAAAATAATGTTTGCAGACACATTTATTATGCACCCTGACTTTCCACAGTCTGGCTGATATCTTTAATGAATGTGTGTGACGTATCTAGTCTTGCTGATCGGACATAAAACTGCAGTGAAAAGGCACAATGTAAGTTATAGAGTACCGTGCTGCACTGGAGGGGCCGGATGTGAACCCAACGGGTGCTTGATGCTGCCTTTCTTCTACGCAGACGCGCCAATAAGTTAGCGATATCAGAAAGTCAAGTGCACTGCAGCAGTCCGTTTATTTTTATTTTTTTTTCCAACTTTAAAATGGAAGATTAAGACTTTTAAAACTAAAGGAAAATGAGGAGGACTTTTACAAGAAAGTGACAGAGATTTTCATGGAGAAGGATAGGCACATGGACTTCATTTACAAATAAAGGTAAGACCATAAACGGTTTTCAAGTTTGTAAAAAATGGGATCAGACTAAGGAAAAAAATCCAATACCTGTATTTAAAGACTAAATTTTGACCTTAAATAAAATATTTGTTTGCTTTTCTTGTTACCCTTTTGTTGAACAGTCTGTATTAAAATTGATTAAAGCATAAGAATTAAAATCTTTTAAAAACAACTAAATATTTCAATTAAGGTCAAAATTGAAGTCCTTTTTTTTGTACACCACTCTATAATTTGTGTTGAATGAGTATAACTTGTGAAATTGCAACGGCAAATTTAGAACATATGAAGGGTTGTGGAGCAAATGCGCTCTCTCTGCTTTCTTTCGCCGCTATAAATGTAATGTTCTTTCTTAGCCAAATATGTGTGTAAAAAATGCTGATAATATACAGTATTAAACATAACCAGTAGTCCATGTGCACGCTGCCAGTCGAATAGTGAATAAGATATGGGTTCATATATTTGTAAATCTGATTCTGAAGGATTCAGTGCCTCACGAACCTCACTGCACATCACTGCTTCAATACTGGCAGCAGAAATCGTTAACATACAGTCTTGCGTCTTGCTGGTGCCCCTCATAGTGCCGAGGACCTTGTCTGTGCACCTGCATTACAGGTGCTCGTCAAGCAAATATTTTCACTGTGTGGCTATCTGTGCAATGGATGTTGTTGCAGCATGAACAAATGTCTCGAAATGCGTGCTTGTTTAAAGCTTAACGGCAACATGCTTGCACAGACTGGTTTCTTGGGTTGAAACATTTGATCTTGCTGACTGTACTCATTAGGCCACTTAATCTGTTTGCTCATTGATAGTCAAGCTGTGTTTAACTGCATTATGAACTGTGAGTGTTTTTTGTTGACTGAAACATAACTTGCATTGAAATATGTGTATGCCAGCATTTGTGGTCTTGCACCAGAAAAAAAAACTAAAATTGTACTAATATTATATAAAAAGCCCAGAACTAAATAACATAAAAACTAAAATTTCAAACACAGAACTAAATAAAAATAAAAATTGTTGACTCCACTGAAACCTAGAACGAAATAAAAATTAATTTTATAAAATAAAATAAAATCTAAAATTAATATCAGAACTGAAATATCATTTGCATTTGTTACATAATTGAATCAGTACATCGATACTGAACATGTATGCAACATTTGAAGAAATTCACTTTGGCAAAAGTGGGTTTAAAAACAGTTGCAAAATTTGACCCAGACAGACAGAGGAGTCAAGTTACATAAAATCGTTTATATATATATATATATATATATATATATATATATATATATATATATATATATATATATATATAAAAAAAAAAAATGTTGAACTAAGTGAGAGAGATCTTATCTGACATTAGAAGAGAGTACTCCACTTTCATTGCTTACAGGCAGTCCATGTGCATACAGGCATAGGAGTTCTAATATTGCTTAGCATAAAAAGGAGCTGCTTCCCACTTCATTTGTAATCCGACCATTACAGATTCTCTGTCAGTACTGGTACTAACCACATGCACATGTCCAAACTGGGATGTATTGTACAGTAATCCCTCCTCCATCGTGGGGGTTGCGTTCCAGAGCCACCCGCGAAATAAGAAAATCCGCGAAGTAGAAACCATATGTTTATATGGTTATTTTTATATTGTCATGCTTGGGTCACAGATTTGCGCAGAAACACAGGAGGTTGTAGAGAGACAGGAACGTTATTCAAACACTGCAAACAAACATTTGTCTCTTTTTCAAAAGTTTAAACTGTGCTCCATGACAAGACAGAGATGACAGTTCTGTCTCACAATTAAAAGAATGCAAACATATCTTCCTCTTCAAAGGAAACAGAGAGGAAAGCAAATCAATAGGGCTGTTTGTTTTTAAGTATGCGAAGCACCGCCGGTATAAAGCTGTTGAAGGCGGCAGCTCACACCCCCTCCATCAGGAGCAGGAAGAGAGAGAGAGCCAGAGAAAAACAAAGTCAAAAATCAATACGTGCCCTTTGAGCTTTTAAGTATGCGAAGCACCGTGCAGCATACTTAAAAGCTGCACACAGAAGGTAGCAACGTGAAGATAATCTTTCAGCATTTTTAGATGAGCGTCCGTATCGTCTAGGTGTGCGAACAGCCCCCCTGCTCACACCCCCTACGTCAGGATCACAGATAGTCAGCGCAAGAGAGAGAGAAAGAAAAGTAAGTTGGGTAGCTTCTCAGCCATCTGCCAATAGCGTCCCTTGTATGAAATCAACTGGGCAAACCAACTGAGGAAGCATGTACAAGAAATTAAAAGACCCATTGTCCTCAGAAATCCATGAACCAGCAAAAAATCTGGGATATATATTTAAATATGCTTACATATAAAATCCGCGATAGAGTGAAGCCGCGAAAGGTGAAGCGTGATATAGCGAGGGATCACTGTATTGTAATTTTATGACAAAACAACTACCCTTGGATGTGAAGTGCTACAAATATGTTAGTCATATCTTATTATTCAGTTTTAAGAAAAAAATGTTTTTCAGATTTTATATAATATGAAAACATTATTGATTAATTTAGCAATGTCCTTTTCCTTTTTTCATCTTTTTTATCATATGCAGGAATACCTGTGAAGACATTTGGATATTTGAATATAACCACAACAACAGCAGAACTCCATAAGTGTAAGTTTGCTTCAGTATGTGATGCTAAGTATTACATTTAAAGTAGAATAATGCTATGGTAATTTAATATTTGCTGTAGTCATATAAACAATTGCATTTGAGTATCAGTCAAATCCTAATATGTTAACTATGAAACCATTTATCTTTTCTTGCATAAAAAGTAGAAATGTATAGAGGACTTACACTTCTTTTCAAATCTTGTGCAATATAGATTGTATGTGATTGCTTAAACTTTGGATGGATAAAGATATGTAGTACTTTACAAAAATACTTGTGTAAGCAACATGTCTTGAATGTAAAAAAAGCAAGTAAAATACACTCATCAGCCACAACATTAAAACCAACTGCTTAATATTGTGTATGTTCCCCTTGTGCCAAAAAAGCAGTTCTGATCTATCGAGGCATGGACTCCACAAGATCTCTGAAACTGTCATGTTGTATTTGGCACCAAGATGATAGCAGCAGGTCCTTTAAGTCTCTGTAAGTTGCCAGGTGGGGCCTTGATGGATCGAACTTGTTCTTCCAGCACATCCCACAGATGCTCAATGTGTTCAGATCTTTGTAATCTGGAAGCCAAAAACAACACCTTGAACTCTTTTTCAGGTTTCTCAAACCATTCCTGAACAATGTTTGCTGTGTGGCAGGGCCCATTATCCTGCTGAAAGAGGCCACTGCCATAAGGATATACCGTTGGCATGAAGGGATATATGTGGTCTGCAACAATGGTGGGTGGTACATGTTAAAGTAACATCCAAATGAATGCTAATCAAGGGTTCCCAGCAGAACATTACCCAGAACATAACACTGTCTCCACTGGTTTGCCTTCTTCCCATTGTGCATCCTGTTGCCATCTCTTCCCCAGATAAACATTGCACATGCTCCCAGTCATTCACATGACGTAAAAGAAATTGTGATTCATCAGACTAGGCCACCTTCTTTCATTGCTGTATGTTCTGACACTCATGTGACCATTGTAGGTGTTTTAGTGGTGGACAGGGATCAGCATGTGCAGTTTGACTGGACTGCAGCTATGCAGCTCCTGTACATTGCACTGTGTATTTTGACACCTATCTCTCATGGCCAGTATTAAATATGGTAGCTCTTCTGTGGGATTGGACGAGACGAGCTCACCTTCGCTGCGAACACATATCTGTGAGCCTTGGGCACTCATGACCTGTCATCAGTTCATAGGTTGTCCTTCCTTGGACCACTTATGGTAGGTGCTAACCACTGCATACTGGAAACACCACAAAAGAAATGTTGTTTTGTAGATGGTCTGACTTAGTCATCTAGCAATCACAATTTGACTAATGTCAAAGTCGTTCAGATCCTTATGCTTGCCAAGTTTTCAGCTTCCAATACATCATCTTGAAGAACTGACTGTTCACTTGTGGCCTAATATATATCTCACTCCTTTACAGATGCCATTGTAACAAGATAATCAATGTTATTCATTTCACCTGTCAGTGGTTTTAATGTTGTACAACAACATTTATTTGTTTAGCATATTTTCATACAAACAATGTAGCTGAAAGTATTGTAGTTGATTGTTGTATGCTATTTGACAGTTTGTTTACTTCAGGGAAGGACGAGGGGGCTTCGCCCCCTGCTCGCTTCGCACGCCTACCCCCGGCATTTTGAACCCGTGCCCGCTGGGCAGCCACATGTGAGGATGACGCACATTTAATACTGAGCGCTCGCCCGTGTCACTCTGGGGCTCTCCACTGTCAATACGGAGCCCCGTCCGTACCATTATGCGGTGCATAGTGGAGTACTGCGGACCCCGTAGTGTTTCCCGTTTCAGTTTGTATTTCGGTCAGTCGAGCTCTTGTTTTTAAAGCTTTTGAATTCCGGTCTTCATTATCTGTAACCTGCTGTCCATGTGTTTGGTCCACTCGTTTCACCTGTTTATGACGTTTTACTTTCCTTTCTACTCTGTCTTTCATTTGTGACCTCGCTTTATTCTGCTTTTGTTATAATGACACCTGGTCCGTGGTTATTATATTTTCCCTTTTTCGAGTAATAATTTTCATTTGGTTGTGATACTGTGATGTTTATCGTACTGTTAATAATGCATAACTGTAATGTGATTCACCTATGCCGTATAGTTTGGATGTGTGAGGATGACGTATGTTTAATACGGAGCGTTCGCCCGTGTCACTGTGGGTCTCTCCACTGTTAATACGAAGCTCTTTCCGAACTATTATGCGGGGCATTGTGGAGCACTGCGGACTCTGTAGTGTTTCCCGTTTCACTTCGTATATCGTTTAGTCGAGCTGTTTCTTTTTGGAGGAGTCTCTGCCTGGTTTGCGTCATTTCAGACGCACGTTGTAGGCACTTGCGATCATTAATTATATCCAGGCAGGTGCATGTTTGTATCTTGGTCACTCGAGCTGTGTCGTGTTGAACCCGTGCCTGCTTTGCTTATGCAGTTTGAGACGCGCGTTGTAGGAGTCCACGTTCATTAGATCTACGCATTAGTGGCACTCACAATATGGCGGCCACGCCTGCGCATTCCGTATTATGTCGGTTCTTACCATGCTGTGTAGGCGCATTTGCCTTTTGTACTTCACTGGGCGTTCTGACGCCCGATGTAGGCGCCTGAACCTTCAGGGTCCGCATCCGCTGTGTGGTGTGGACGTTTAACTGTCGTTGTTTCTGCCTTTATATTCTGTATCTCGGTGTGCATGTGTTTAGTGCCTAGGTTTTTTTATAGCTGTTGCATTCCAGTTTTCATCATCTGTAACCCGCTCTCCATGTGTTCGTCCCTGTTCTTTAATCCCTTTATGAAGTTTTACTTTGTTTCCTACTCTGTGTTTTATTTCTGACCTCGCTTTATCCCACTTGCGGCATGTCAGACGGTTCGTAGTCTCTCTCGTTTTACTGTGGGGAGGGGGCTTTGTTTTGTAACCTGCTCTCTATGTGTTTGTCCCTGTTCTTTAACTTCTTTATGACGTTTTACTTTATTTCCTACTCTGACGGTTCGTAGTCTCTCCCGTTTTGCTCTGGTGCGGGGGGGGGGGGCTTTGTGTGGTGTCTGCGCACGCGCGTAGTCTCTCCCGTTTCACTCGGGGGGGGGGGGTGTGTGTGCTTTGTTTCTTTAATCCCTTTATGAAGTTTTACTTTGTTTCCTACTCTGTGTTTTATTTCTGACCTCGCTTTATCCCGCTTGCAGCTTGTCAGACGGTTCGTAGTCTCTGTCGTTGTACTCTGGGGAGGGGGGCTTTGTTCTGTAACCTGCTCTTCATGTGTTTGTTCCTGTTCTTTATCCTCTTTATGACGTTTTACTTTGTTTCCTACTCTGACGGTTCGTAGTTTCTCCCGTTTTGCTCTGTTGCGGGTGGGGTGGGGGGTGCTTTGTGTGGCGCCTGCGCACGTGCGTAGTCTCTCCCATTTCACTATGGGGGGGGCTTTGTGGGGCGCTTGCGCACTATGTCTTTTGCGTCCACGGGCATGTCCCTGCGTCCATATCCGGTTTACCATTCTCGTTTAGTAATATGGATAAGCTAACCATTGAAGGCACATATGCCCATAGTTGAATTTGCAAAGCATCCTTCCCATCTCATATGGTGTTATAAGAAACACTTGGAAAAAATAAGGTAATGAAACTGAGTTTGAGCAATCTCAATAAGTGATTAAATATTCAAGGTGTGTGTTACTGGTTGCAAAATTCCTAAACAACTCAGAGGAAACCTTTTATATGTGTTTTGAAAGAAAAAATGTATGTACCGTATTTTTCGGTCCATAAGACTCACTTTTTTTTCCCCCAAAAGAAGGGTGGAAATGTCTGTGCGTCTTATGGAGCGAATATTGCATCACAGACCGTGATGTGTATTACCTGACAAAAGTCAACATCCAGGGGTAGAGGGCGACAATCAGCTGTTAATTGCGACAAAACTCACTGTTGCGTCACAGGCATTCCCTGTCTGCTTGGAGAAATGTTAGACTCATTGACTCGCCATCTAATCCTTGTGTGTGCGTGAGTTACAAAATGTAAACAAAGGCAAGATGGCATTGACATCTCACGAGGGAGCGAAGCGAGTGCAGAAAAGAAAATACTCAGCAGACGATGTTTTGCTCATTATCGCTGAGTCAGACTCTGATTTTTCAAAATCTGATTTTGTTGAGAGTGATCAGAAAACAAAGGATGAAACCTTTTAGAGAAATCAGTAAAACCTTTGGATTACCTAAATCAACTGTCTGGAATATCATTAAGAAAAAAGAATATATGGTGAGCTCCGTAATCACAAAGTTACTTGTAGGCCAAGAAAGATTTCCACTGCTGGTGAAAGAAGAATTCTCATTCTGGTAAAGAAAAAGTCCTAAACGCTTGTCTGGGTAATCAGAAGCAATCCTCAAGAGGAAGATGTGTATGTGTCAGCTACTATCCACAGACAGCTTCATAAACAGAAATAGAGAGGCTACAATGCAATTTGCAAACCACTAGTTAGTCACAAAAACAGGTTGGCCAGATCTTCATTGATGATGTAACTGCTGACTGCAGTCGCATAGTGAATTCTGAGGTATATAGAAAACATCTTTTCTGAACAAGTTCTAGTAGATGCCTCCAAACTCCTTGGACTGTGCTTAATCCTACAAGATAATGATTCCAAACATAAAGTACTACTAAGGCAACACATGAGTTTTTCAAATGTAATTTTTTTTTTTTTAATTCTTGAATGGCCAAGTCAGTCGCACAGTTTAAATCCAACTGAGCATGCCTTATGTATCTTTTAGAGAAAACATAAGGGAACAAGCCCCCAAAACAAGCAGAAGCTGAAGATGCCTGAATTTCAAACTTAGTAAAGCATCACAAGAGAAAATACTGTGCACCTGGTGATGTCTATGAATTGCAGACTTGAAGTAGTCATTACATGCAAGGGATACGCAACAAACTACTAAATATGACTGCTTTAATATACTTGCCATTGCTACATCCCAAATATTGTGATGTCCTGAAATGGGGGGACCAATTATAAAAAGTGTTGTCATTTCTACAAAACATATGACTGAAATTTATGCAAATACCCTTAAATCAAAGTCTTAAATTTGCACTTTAATCACGTTTGAATTATTTGATTTTGTAATATTAAACTGGGGAGTAGAGATGTAAATAAAGGAAAAATGTGTTTTTGTCCCATATATAAAGGGCACTATAAACAACTGTTTTGGCTAACGGTGTTATGTAACATGATTATTAAAATAAAGTGTGCATATCTGAGCAGCACATTCATCCAGTTATGTTGCTTCCTCAGAGCTCCAGAAATATGTGTTTCATTATCAGCGCACGCACTGTTGTATGAAGTCTGCATGCTCTCCAGTTACTCTGTACTGATATGTTCATTGATTTGTTTTAGTTCATGTTGTCATGCAAACAAAATGTCTGTATTCAAATCAGTGTTGCCATGAGTAAAATATAAATCTTAATTGAATAGATTCCAGTAGCCATATCACATGCGCTTCAGAAGAGGTCATCCACATGAAGCCAAGCATATTTGGGCCCGGCCAGTACTTCGATGGTAGACCTTCTATGAAAAGCTTGGGTTGCTGCTAGAAGAGATGTTGGTGAGACCAGCAGGGGGTGCTTACTCGGTGGCCTATATGTGGATCCCAGTGCCCTATTGCAGCAATGGGAACACTTTGCTGTAATATGCCTCTGTCCTTCAGATGATCCGTAAAACCAAGGTCCTGACTCTCTGTGGTCATTAAAGATCCCTGGGCATCTTTCAAAAAAGAATAGGGTTTATCCCAGTGTCCTGGCTAAATTGCCATCTATAGCCTAGTTATTTAGGCCCCCTAACCACCCCCTGTTTCTCATTGGCTATCTCTCTCTCACCACATAACAGCTAATCTGTGGTGAATGTACTGGTGCAATAATGGCTTCTGTTGCATCATCCGGGTGGTTGCTACACTATTGGTGGTGATTGAAGTGGTTTCCCCTGTCCAAGTGCTTTGAGTAGTTAAAAAAGCGCTATATAAATAATTAACTTCTATTATGATTGTTATTTGTACACCCTTTGTTTATTTCTCGAAATAGAGATACACTGAACTTTCTGGTTCAGAGTGATTGCAGAATTCAACATAATATGAAAACTTCTCTCTAAAGTAGGAAATTATATTGGGAAGTATCAGAGAAGAAGAAACAAATGGCACTGTGTATGACATAGTAGAATTCAGGGTTTAAAAAGAGGAATTCATTTAAACAAGGGTATTAAAAACTAGCAAAAAGATCATTTGGCAGGCAAAGCAGTTATTTATCTTGCATATATGTAAGTACAGTATGCAAATGTTATTTCTACCATTTTTGATGTTATCAATATCCAAGGTATTTTTTCTTTAGCATTACTATAATGGAAAAAATGCTGAAACCTGGATGTCAACTTGTTTTCTTTTTCATATTAGTATTGGTAAAACATCATTTGTGGTAAATTTTTGTGTAAAGTTTAATGTCATTAAGTCTTCAGATAAAATAGGTCCATGTCAGTAATGCAGTAATCGAAGCTGCATTTGCAGGGGTCAGTTATAATATTCTTAATGGTTTCTGTGTTTTGCTGTTGTATAGGCATGTCTGTTTTAAATAAAACAAAGTGGAAGGGTGAAACTTTACAAATTGAGATGGCAAAAGAAAGTTTCCTACAAAGGTAAGTATTAATAACACTTTTTGTTCATTTGCTACATATGACTGGCATATGCATTATGTTAAAAACAGTGCAGTAGTCCTTCATTCTGCCAGAAAACTGAGTATAGAAAGATAATTGCTAAAGTCATTTCTTTCTGCAACCCTAGGAAATGGGTGAATGAATGGTTTATTTTCTCATCTACACAGTGCAGTCTTTTACCAATTACCTTTCTATACAGATGTAAAAGTCTACTACAGTACTGCCTAAAGTAAGATATGAAATTAACATTACTCAGCCTCTTTGTCTCAAAAACACACACAGGGTAAATGGATGATAAGCGTCCTTCCACCTGCACAATCTCACCTCCTTCCCTTTAATAGGGGAAATAGTGACTGTGTATGAGGTACCTCTGCACAATGAAGCAAAGCCCGTTACGATTTTGTATGTTAAATATGTAGGTTCACTGCCAGTTCACATTTGTCCAAGAAGTAAAGTGATGCAACTCTTGTTTCCTCTGCAGCCCAGGATAAGATTTTACATGTTAGTAGGTCAGTGTCACTTAACCCATTTTTAATGGTGAAAGTGATCCATCACCCACACAGAATGCTCTCATAGTGCCTCATTCCATACCGCTTTTGCATCCAAAAGTCTTTATGATCAACAACATTGAACCTGAACCTACCCATTAATATTCCATCCATTTTCCAACCCGCTGAATCCGAACACAGGGTCACGGGGGTCTGCTGGAGCCAATCCCAGGCAACACAGGGCACAAGGCAGGAACCAATCCCGGGCAGGGTGCCAACCCACCACAGGACACACACAAACACACCCACACACCAAGCATACACTAGAGCCAATTTAGAATCGCCAGTCCACCTAACCTGCATGTCTTTGGACTGTGGGAGGAAACCGGAGCGCCCGGAGGAAACCCACGCAGACACGGGGAGAACATGCAAACTCCACGCAGGGAGGACCCGGAAAGCGAACCCAGGTCCCCAGGTCTCCCAACTGCGAGGCAGCAGCGCTACCCACTGCGCCACCGTGCCACCCACCCATTAATATTTCACCAGATAAACTTTGATTAATACTTATTGTGTGTGTGTGTATGAAATTCATTCCACATCACAAAACAACTGGCAGCATTAAAGGGAAAAGAGAACAGTGTGAGCCACACAAGACCACAGTGCCATCAGATGTGCCACATATCTGCTTGAATTGAGTTTTGAATTATGTCTAATCATGTTCCAGATGAATAAAAATACTGCATCATTTTCAGATTCTAATCAAACAACTGTGTGTCTATGACCTTACTGATAAAATGGTTTACTGAAGTGCAAGTTAATGAAGGGCACAAGGCAGGAATAAACCCGGGCAGGTTGCCAACCCACCACAGTTAGTCAGTTAATGGGGGAAATTAAAATACTTTTAATTTTTTTCTTGAAATCATGCATTTATTGTCACACAGACATTAGCTGGAATGGATTTTTCCATTATTAGTCTTTTCCACATCACAGCATTGCTGTTAAAAAATTGCTTCTAATGAAGTAAGCCTTAAATTCTTAACATATAAATTTGGGAGACAGAAAAGAGAAATTACACTTTATATCTTGTTAACAGTATAATTGAAATGACTTGACTATTTACTTACTTACTTACAGGCAGCTCCTGTTAATGAATGGGGCAGTGGGGGCTGCACCCCATTCATTCTCAGTGGGCGGCTGGGTACACGGCAACCGGTGACCCAGGGTCCATAGTCACCAGGGCCACAGCTACCGGTCGTGTGCAGGACGGAGACTTGATGGGGCGGTTAGTGCCCACCCACCACGCCACCGCAGCTACTGCTCCTGACTGGACGGAGGCTGGATGGGGCGGAAGGGGGCGTTTCACTGCCTACCCACCACACATACTTGCAGTATCCCTCGAACGGCTGCCCCGTTCGTTCTCAATGGGCAGCTGGTAATGCTGCAAGTGGTGACCCAGTTGTGGCTGAATGGAGGCCATTGAGGGTGAATGGGGCAGCATTGTAGTGTGCCTCAGATGGCTGCCTGTTGAATGGGGGCGGTGATGGGCAATTCACCCTGTTCATTCTCGATGGGCGGCGCTGCAGGCAGCATACTGTATGCAAGTGGAGGTGACTGTGTGGTGGGAGAATGGTAAACCACCCCTCGCCTCCCCCATTCATTCTCAATAGCAAGCCTGCTTGTACTGTTACGTACATAGCAGGAAGTTGTCTTTTGTCAGTACACCAGACGTGCTGGCAAGGGGTGCCTTTGCTGCTGTGATAGTGTGTACAGTGCTGTGCAGAAGAGCTCATCTAAACCTTTTGTCTTCACCCTTCAACAATGTCTCTGAAACACAAATCTGATGCAAGTGCTGGTGATCCAGTAAAGAAGAGAAAAATCATCACCATGGAAAATAAAGTAGAAATAATAAAAGTCAGCGAGAGGTGAAACTCCATCATTCATTGGCAAAGCACTTGGTTACAGTCGGTCAAGAATAGCATTTATTGAAATAATGTACCTGTTCCAAATTCAACTTAAGAGCAAACCTACAGTCCCTATCTCGTACGTAACCCGGGGACTGCCTGTACTTTAATTCAACCTCTATAACAAGTTACATCATGCCAAAGATACGAAAGCAATTAAAATAATAATTTTTCACATGTTCTAAAACAAGCTAATTCACAATTAATATAATCTCAATTTCCCTATAGCAACTACCACCTTTCAAGCTGAATTTAACACAATACAGTAAATACATATAGGGAAAAAAGGAATTGCACTCTTTTTTATGCTAATATTCTTAGCCATATTTAAACAACTGTGTAGATTGATAATATTTTCCTTTTGTAAATTTAGCTAGCTAGCAAGCTAAATAAATTTGCAGATTTAGTCTTTGTTATTGTCTCTGTGAGAAGTGTTAAAAGGAATTTTAAACATTGTATTTTGAAAAAAGAAAAAAAAAAAAGCAGAGGAGGCAGAATTAAGAAAAGGAATTATTAATCCCTTTCTTCATATTGCTGACTTTAGTATGCTTTTTGATGTTTTGATGATTATTAGAAATTTTAAGAGCTTTATTAAATGTTACTTAATTTTTTGGTGGTAGGTTGTGTGAGGAACAAAAGCAATCAGTTGTGGTAAAACAGTCCTTCCACTCTGACACAATACCTCAGTTTATGGAGTCCTTGAAAATGGCTGGAGTTGAGAATTTCCATATGAAAGCTGCTGTTCCAGGAAGTGAGGTTCCTGGACACAAGGTACTACTTTTATAGGTTTTCTTGGTAATTCCTTAGAATATTTTACTTTTAATCAGAAATAGTTATCTAGTGGGAAATTTCAGCTACATATGGCATGATTCTGCCACATTCTTTTTAGATGAGTGCAGAGTGACAGTGATTAGGAATGTTGATATGTATCGCAAATCATAGTACTCTACATTTTAATCAAGAAGTGTAATACAATTTTCTCATATGATTTTAAAAATTCTTTTGACTTATTTGAAACTTTTAACTTTTCTATTATATATTTTGCATTGATTTATGTTGTTCTCCCTGTGCTATCCACTCATTCAAAATATTAGCTAATTAGTTTTCAGTTTTATTTTTTAAACAGTGAAGAGTTGCTATACCTATTCAAGCACTATCCATAGTGCCTTAATATATTTTTAATGTACTCTGTACTATAATAATTTTTATCTTCTTAAATACTGTTGACTTGGCCCTTTCGATTTCTTTCTGTTGTTTACTATGCAAAGTTATATACATATTGCAATCACAAAGTGACCTGTTTTTAAGGTAGTCTTGATAGCTTTTGATGTTGAAAGGATGTTTTGTCAGAAGCATGAGTACAAGTCTGGCTGTTGAAAAAAAAATAAGCTTTCACTTTAGTGCTTGACTTTATTAAAGTAACACATTGACATAAATTACCTGAACAATCCAATATTATGAAGGTTGCATTTTGGGCCAGAGTTTGCTGATAATTTGATCTCAAACTGAAGTTTAGTAAATAATTCAGATTTTAACAGTATTTCTTGGAAAGCCTTTGTGGGACAAACCTCCTCAAAACATATAAATTTTTTTTTAACTATGTGGATTCTTTTTAGTGTGTACCCACAGTGTAATGTCTAATTCTATTTCACTCTGACCTTTAACATCCCTTTAGGAATACATCCAGCATTTTATTGTACAGTGCATCCGGAAAGTATTCACAGTGCATCACTTTTTCCACATTTTGTTATGTTACAGCCTTATTCCAAAATTGATTAAATTAATTTTTTTCCTCAGAATTCTACACGCAACACCCCATAATGACAACATGAAAAAAGTTTATTTGAGGTTTTTGCAAATTTATTAAAAATAAAAAAACTGAGAAATCACATGTACATAAGTATTCACAGCCTTTGCTCAATACTTTGTTGATGCACCTTTGGCAACAATTACAGCCTTTACAGTCTTTTTGAATATGATGCCACAAGCTTGGCACACCTATCCTTGGCCAGTTTCGCCCATTCCTCTTTGCAGCACCTCTCAAGCTCCATCAGGTTGGATGGGAAGCGTCAGTGCACAGCCATTTTAAGATCTCTCCAGAGATGTTGAATCGGATTCAAGTCTGAGCTCTGGCTGGGCCACTCAAGGACATTCACAGAGTTGTCCTGAAGCCACTCCTTTGATATCTTGGCTGTGTGCTTAGGGTCGTTGTCCTGCTGAAAGATGAACCATCGCCCCAGTCTGAGGTCAAGAGCGCTCTGAAGCAGGTTTTCATCCAGGATGTCTCTGTACATTGCTGCAGTCATCTTTCCCTTTATCCTGACTAGTCTCCCAGTTCCTGCCGATGAAAAACATCCCCACAGCATGATGCTGCCACCACCATGCTTCACTGTAGGAATGGTATTGGCCTGGTGATGAGCGGTGCCTGGTTTCCTCCAAACGTGATGCCTGGCATTCACACCAAAGAGTTCAATCTTTGTCTCATCAGACCAGAGAATTTTCTTTCTCATGGTCTGAGAGTCCTTCAGGTGCCTTTTGGCAAACTCCAGGTGGGCTGCCATGTGCCTTTTACTAAGGAGTGGCTTCTGTCTGGCCACTCTACCATACATCCCTGATTGGTGGATTGCTGCAGAGATGGTTGTCCTTCTGGAAGGTTCTCCTCTCTCCACAGAGGACCTCGGGAGCTCTAACAGAGTGACCATCGGATTCTTGGTCACCTCCCTGACTATAAGGCCCTTCTCCCCCGATCGCTCAGTTTAGATGGCCGGCCAGCTCTAGGAAGAGTCCTGGTGGTTTCGAACTTCTTCCACTTAAGGATGATGGAGGCCACTGTGCTTATTGGGACCTTCAAAGCAGCAGAAATGTTTCTGTAACCTTCCCCAGATTTGTGCCTCGAGACAATCCTGTCTCGGAGGTCTGCAGACAATTCCTTTGACTTCATGCTTGGTTTGTCCTCTGACGTGAACTGTCAACTGTGGGACCTTATATAGACAGGTGTATGCCTTTCCAAATCATGTCCAATCAAATGAATTTACCACAGGTGGACTCCAATTAAGCTGCAGAAACATCTCAAGGATGATCAGGGGAAACAGGATGCACCTGAGCTCAATTTTGAGCTTCATGGCAAAGGCTGTGAATACTTATGTACATGTGCTTTCTCAATTTTTTTATTTTTAATAAATTTGCAAAAATCTCAAGTAAACGTTTTTCACGTTGTTATTATGGGGTGTTGTGTGTAGAATTCTGAGGAAAAAAATGAATTTAATCCATTTTGGAATAAGGCTGTAACATAACAAAATGTGGAAAAAGTGATGTGCTGTGAATACTTTACAGATGCACTGTATGTATGTGTATGTATATATATATATCCATCCATCCATCCATTTTCCAACCTGCTGAATCTGAACACAGGGTTACAGGGGTCTGCTGGAGCCAATCCCAGCCAGCACAGGGCACAAGGCAGGAACCAATCCCGGGCAAGGTGCCAACCCACCGCAGGACACACACAAACACACCCACACACCAAGCACACACTAGGGCCAATGTAGAATCGCCAATCCACCTAACCTTCATGTCTTTAGACCTTGGGAGGAAACCGGAGCACGGGGAGAACATGCAAACACCACGCAGGGAGGACACGGGAAGCGAACCCAGGTCTCCCAACTGCCTTCAAGAAGCACTTACAAACTCATTCCAATTCCTTTCAGTGTCAACACTTTACTAAATCATTCAACACATCATTCTTTTCAACAAACATACGAAAACACATTCCAACATGCGCAGTCATCGCATTAAGTTTTCCGCAGCTTTTCAAGAGAATAACGCCATTCCCGTCCAAGAACATAACATTGGCCTACCTACCGCACTGTGTACTTTTTGCAGTGCTCTTCTTTGTCTAGCAGAGGTCAGCACATCCGGACATTACAATAAGTGTTGTCATGCCAGCAAGGTGTCTTTGCTACCGCTATCCAAACCTACTCGTTTTTTTTGAAGACCTCTTGACTGGCAAGAACCCACTGTCCCGAAATTACTGTGATCATATCAGGGAATACAACTCTGCTTTAGCTTTTGCCTCAATGGGCGCACATATCGCTCAACCATCTGGACACGGACTGTATGTTTTCCGAATCCACGGCCAAATTTATCACCAGGGGCCTCATGTATAAACGGTGCGTACGCACAGAAATGTTGCGTACGAATGTTTCCACGCTCAAATCGCGATGTGTAAAACCTAAACTTGGCGTAAAGCCACGCACATTTCCAAGGTAACTCATACCTTGGCGTACGCAATTTCTCCGCTCAGTTTTGCAGACTGGCGGCACCCAGCGTCAAAGCAGTGCTACTGTTCCTGCGTGGACACCCTTTCTTTCTTAGCTCCACATTCCTGACGCGGCTTTATAAATAAACTGAAACTAACTGCATATTGTTTATTAGTGTAATGCATCTGATTGTAATTAACATGCAGCAATATAATGGTCCAGGGAATAGCCATAGTATTCCAAATACCATAACTGCTTTAGCGTTGTTACTCTCACTGCATCTTCTTCTTCTTTCAGCTGCTCCCGTTAAGGGTTGCCACAGCAGATCATCATTTTCCATATTACTCTCACTGCACCACTCGGAGTATTTATATCACTGTATCTGAGTGAGGAACCACAGCAGCAGCTGATCGGAAAGAGAAATATCGGTATACAGCATGAAGCAGACGCTGCCTGAGCCACGGCAAAACGCTTTAGAGACTTCCCAGTATGGACTTCGCAGTTTAGAAAAAGTTTCATCCCAAGAACTCTAAACGCACTCAATCAGTCCATCAAGTGCTCCTTGTAGAACTCTTTACTTATAAGTACAATCACCTCACTGTAAACTTGCACTACAGTTATAATATTGCACAACCTGCGCCACTTTATAAAGCGCGTATTTACATATGATGACGGTATTCATTTTTAAGATGAAATGCAGCAAAATATGTTGTTTTATATTATACAGATAAAGCTTTAACTTCATTTAAATAATCTGTATTGTTAATAATTAAACATGTGAGGACACGGTGCCGCAGCGCTAGCTAGTTCAGGGATTGTTCCTGCATTGCGTTGTATTCTTGCTGGTGCTGACGCAACACTGGAATGCTAGACGGATAGAATAATTAAACATGTACTACGAAGATATTTCAATGTTCCTTAAACATTTTGAAGAATCGGCGTTTTAAGCTTACAGATGGCTTCACGTCTATATAGCTGATTGTGTGGCGATTGGGTTTTTGGAGAAAGAAAAGTAAGGACAGGAATTGGAGGTTAGTACATTTGAAAGAGACAGTACTGCTGTGATAAATTATTTCATTGAAGGTCGCGCATGGCGCAGCAAGCCTCTTGCGTGAGATATGAACAAGCACTGCGCCACCGTGTCCCCATGTTTAATAACATGCTTTCATTCCTATCATCATGAAAAAGATATCACGTATGCATCTCAGTGTTTTAATTATTCAGAGAGCTGTAATATCACGAATGTAATGGATTATGTGTCCTGTCGGAGAAAGAGAAAGCCCATTTAAGAAGCAGGTAGTGATTCACACATTTAGAGCACATAGAAGATCAAATACAGAACAAAGCATTTAATGTGCCACTTCAGTTACAATGGGATTTGAGAAACTAGTAAATTAAACGATTTTAAGATGAAGTTTATGATGTTCTACTTTAATGGCAAAATAAACTACGTGATTAAAGTGGAAATTTCGACATTAAAGTTGACGTTTCGTGCTTTTTTCCCACTGTGTGCCTATTTTTTTTGTCTGTACCCTAATAAGCTTTCATATGACACTCAGACGGTGGGCTACGACTCGCCTTTTAACGGCGACTTTGATATGTGATTTCTTTTTTATTTCGGGCACTGTGCGACTTTGTGAATTTGAGCCTTCGAGTTTCTCCGACACTCTTGTCACTCGATCAACTTCCTTTTGTTGATTATACCACTGTTTAAACCAACAAATAGTACGTTTTTCCTTTGCCTCCACTTGGTATTCACTGAAATTCTTATATTTTCCCCCGTGCTTTTCCCATTGTCTTTTCACAGAAGGCTATTTATATTGATTTGGATATTCAAAGAGGCGTAATTCTGGGAGGAGTTGGGGCGGGACAGAAGGCGCGTGCACGTGCGTTACTTTTCACGCTGATCGGGATTTATGTAGTGGAAGAACGTGAAAGTTTGCATGCGCACAGATTCCTGCATCTGGATTTTTCTGTGCATACGCACATTCCCGCTTTTGTGCTTACGCCATGTTATAGTGTGAGTTCTACGCACGGCGTTATACATGAGGCCCCTGGTCTCTCCTTTATATACCAATCCTGACACGTCACCACGATACTGTCAGCTATATATCTTCAATTCTGCTGAGGCTACCACTCAAAGTTTGCAAAAGGAATGTAATAGCGCTTGCAGTGACATTCTGTTGCTGCAACTAGACAAGATGATACGTCATGTTAACCCCTTCGCAAAGTCTTACGTGCAAATGCATGACATTATCACTCACAGTAACCCTGTTGCTGCAGTATGAATGGTGTTCATGGAAAATCCAAGTCTGGATATGAGAAGGTATAACGCCCCGTCCTATCAAACTGATATTGGTGCGATCTTTGTAGGTGAAGACGGGGAACCTCCTGCACAACGAGACATTTGCATATACCCAAGGGGAGATGCTTGCAAGCGTCTCTGTTCTCAATATGAACTGTGACCCCATGGTTTATCCACTGCTGTTCCCTTACGGAGATCCAGGCTGGCACATACAATTGACCCATGTTGAGGAAAAGCGAACTGTAAAAAGAACACGAGTCACACAGCTCCAATTTTATACTTTCAGGCTTGCCATGAGATCTTCATTTAGCGTCTTGCATTCCAGTGGCAAACTCTTCCAGCAATACTTCGTCGACGCATATGTCAGAACAGAAGGCGCGCGTTTACATTACCTACGGTCCCATCAACAAGATTTGCGTGTAGAACAGTACAGGGGACTTATGGATGCTGTCACTGCGAAGCACAACACCATAACCTCCGCCCTGGACAATTGATCATTCTTCCCTCTACCTTTCAAGGCAGTCCAAGATACATGCAACAGAACTACCAAGACGCGTTGGCAATTGTTCGCAAATGTGGAGAGACTGACTTATAATAATAATACATTTTATTTATATAGCACCTTTCCCATGCTCAAGGCACTTACAGAATATAATAAAGAATGGCAGAATATACAGTATATAGCATTGTACAAACCAGATAAATAAATAAAGAAGATTAAGACAGTAAATTCTGAAAAAAAAACAGACAACATAATTGATGGTCTCGCACACACATACAGGTTACATTGGCATCTTGACAGAGAAGTAAACTGAGAGAAAGGTAATAAAGTCAAGTAGAGCTAAAAGCCTTCCTGAACAGATGAGTTTTGAGTTGTTTTTTAAAAGAATTCATGGAGTCAGCTGACCTGATTAATTTTGGTAGGTCATTCCAGAGTCTGGGCGCTATACAGCTGAAGGCCCTGTCACCCATAGAGTGTAGATTAGTGAGGGGCACAACAAGATTACCAGAATCAGAGGACCTTAGTGGGTGGGCAGGCACATAGTGATGGAGGAGGTCACTGATGTAGTTTGGTGCGAGGTTATTTAAAGCTTTGTAGGTTATTTGTAGGTTATTTGTTGGATTAGATTCATACCTAGTGGCATGGATCGTGGACTATCTTAAAGACAGACCTCAGTATGTGCGTCTTGGGAACTGCACGTCTGACATTGTGGTCAGCAACACAGGAGCACCACAGGGGACTGTACTTTCTCCGGTCCTGTTCAGCCTATATACATCGGACTTCCAATACAACTCGGAGTCCTGCCATGTGCAAAAGTTCGCTGATGACACTGCTATCGTGGGCTGCATCAGGAATGGGCTGGAGGAGGAGTATAGGGACCTAATCAATGACTTTGTTAAATGGTGCGACTCAAACCACCTACACCTGAACACCAGCAAAACCAAAGAGCTGGTGGTGGATTTTAGGAGGCCCAGACCCCTCATAGACCCAGTGATCATCAAAGGTGACTGTGTGCAGATGGTGCAGACCTATAAATATCTGGGAGTGCAGCTGGATGATAAATTAGACTGGACTGCCAATACTGATGCGCTGTGCAAGAAAGGACAGAGCCGGTTATACTACCTTAGAAGGCTGGCGTCCTTCAACATCTGCAATAAGATGCTGCAGATGTTCTATCAGACAGTTGTGGCGAGCGCCCTCTTCTACGCAGTGGTGTGCTGGGGAGGCAGCATTAAGAGGAAAGACGCCTCACGCCTGGACAAACTGGTGAGGAAGGCAGGCTCTATTGTTGGCATGGAGCTGGACAGTTTAACATCTGTGGCAGAGCGAAGGGCGCTCAGCAGGCTCCTATCAATTATGGAGAATCCACTGCATCCACTTAATAGTATCATCTCCAGACAGAAGAGCAGCTTCAGCGACAGACTGCTGTCACTGTCCTGCTCCACTGACAGATTGAGGAGATCATTTCTCCCCCAAACTATGCGACTCTTTAATTTCACCTAGAGGGGTAAACGTTAACATTCAACATTATACATAGTTATTGTCTGTTTTTCTGTTTTTTTCACCTGCATTGTTATCATTCTTTAATTTAATATTATTTATTATATCAGTATGCTGCTGCTGAAGAATGTGAATTTCCCATTGGGATTAATAAAGTATCTATCTATCTATCTATCTATTAGTAGGATTTTATATTCGATTCTGTAGGACACAGGGAGCCAGTGAAGACGGAGCAGGATGGGTGTGATGTGCTCGCTGCTGCTGGTTCGAGTAAGGACTCTTGCAGCTGAGTTTTGAATAAGCTGGAGCTGTGATATAAGATTAGAAGGGGCACCTGCCAGTAGGGAATTACAATAATCGATGCGGGATGTGATAAAAGCATGGACAAGTTTCTCAGCATTAGAGAAGGAGAGGAAGGAGCGAACACGGGATATGTTACGGAGGTGAAAGTAAGAAAGTTTCTTAATGTGATTTATGTGGGCGGAATAAGTGAGGGAGGAATCAAAAATGACACCAAGATTTTTTACAGTAGAGGCAGGTCTGATGAGATCACTGCCAAGATGGACTGGGAAGGAGCTCATTTTATTAAGTTGCATTTTAGTCCCAATTTGCAGGAGTTCAGTTTTATTCCAATTTAATTTTAAAGAGTTCTGCTCCATCCAGGTTTTAATTTCACTAAGGCAGGTTGTGAGCTGAGAAAGCTCTGATGAAGTTCCACTTTTAACATTGAAGTAGAGCTGAGTATCATCTGCATAAAAATGATAACCCAATCCATAACTACGGATGATATGGCCAAGGGGAAGCATGTAAATACAGAAAAGCAGAGGACCAAGGACAGAGCCCTGAGGGACTCCTTGTGTGACTGGCACGGAGTTGGATCTGCTGTTGCCAAGACTAACAAACTCTTGCCTATCAGTCAGATAGGACTTGAACCACTGGAGGGCAGTGCCAGAGATACCCAGCATGTTCTCCATTCTGGACAGTAGGATGTCATGTCTAACAGTGTCAAATGCTGCACTGAGGTCTAACAGAATTAATATGCTAGTTTGTCCAGAGTCTGCTGCCATAAGCAAATCATTGGTTACCCGTAGCAGAGCAGTTTCACATCTGTGCCGCGCCCTGAAACCAGACTGAAAGGGTTCCATCAAATTATTAGAGGTTAGGTAATTGGTGAGTTGGGAAGCTACAACACGCTCAAGAACTTTTGACAGGAAAGGTAAGTGGGAAATAGGCCGGAAATTATTAAGATTGTCAGCATCAAGGCCAGACTTTTTTAACATTGGGGTTACAGAAGCAATTTTATAAGTGAGTGGCACAGATCCAGTGTCAAGGGATGAGTTTATTATTGTTGTAACAGTCGGGATTATGGCATGAAGGCAGGATTTAAGTAGTGTGGTGGGGATGGGGTCCAGTACACAAGTAGTCGGCCTCATCTTACAAAGCAGGTTATTAACAAACGCAGAAGTGACTGGTGAGAACTTAGAGAAGGAGCTGGATGGAGTGGGAAAACAGGGAGAGATATAAACAGATGATATATTTATGTTAGTTGAATTATTTAGATCTTTAATTTTGTTACGGAAAAAGTGGAGGAATTCCTCACAGACTTCAGTAGAAGAGGTAGTTGGACCAGATGCGGGTTCGAGTAGTTTATTAACTACAGAGAACAAAACCCTTGGGTTATCATGGCCACTTTCTATTATTCTGCCATAATGGGTGTTCTTGGCAGAAGTTAGTGCTTCTCTGTAAGCTCTTTGGTGGTCAGAGAAAGCCTGGATGTGCACGGTGAGGCCAGTCTTACGTGACATTCTCTCAAGGCGTCGGCCAGCTGCTTTCATAGATCACAATTCTGAGTTATACCAAGGAGCTGAGTGTTTAAAGGAAACCTCCTTATGTTTTAAAGGAGCCATTTTATCTAATGCTGAATGAAGGGCTGAGTTATAGTGGTCAACAAAACTATCTAGTGTTGATGGAATAGGTGCAGACAGTAAAAGATCAGAAATGGATCCAGAAAGGATAGAGGGACAGATATTTTTAAGGTTTCTGTAAGAAATTTGTCGTTTACAGGTAAGAGGAGGGAGAGGCAGTGAAACAGTGAAAAATACTGCTTTATGGTCAGAGAGTCCCAAATCAGTGCTGTAAATGTTGGCAACAGATAGTCCAGAAGTGCAGATCAGGTCCAATATATGACCGCCAGAATGGGTTGGAAAATCAACATGTTGTGTCAAGTCAAAACAGTCCAGTAAGGACAGGAATTCATTTCTCAGTTTAGATGTGGGGGTGTCAATATGGATGTTGAAATCACCAAGAAGCATAATTCTCTGAGAGTAAGAGCTTAGGTGGGTCAAAAGTTCAATCAGATCGGATAAGAAGGATGCATTGTATTTTGGGGGACGATAGAGAACAATGAGTGAGACAGGACCTGATTTTGTTATTAGTTTAAGAGCCAGGCACTCAAAAAACAATGGGCAGTCAATTGGGATTCTTTTAATGTTTAAGTCTTCTCTGATAATTACTGCCAGCCCGCCTCCTTGTCTTGAGCTGCGAGGCTCTGAGTGGCTCTTATTCTTAACCTTCACCTGCAATCCTGCTTGGCCGGAAATCTATAACGCCATTTCCCATCATGAGCAAACAGAACACAGACCTGACATCGTTGCTCGCGTCTTTCATCTCAAACTGCAACATTTTCTAACAGATATTCTGGAAAACAATATTTTCAGCAATGTTCTCGCTTACATCTTCGTCATTGAATTCCAAAAACGAGGATTGCCTCATTGCCATATGTTACTTACACTTGACTCACAATCCAAAATAAGGACCAAGGATGATATAGACAAATATGTCTGCGCTGAGCTTCCAAATCCTGAAATACACCCTCGACTTTTCCAAATTGTCACTAAATGCATGGTGCATGGTCTGTGTGGCACGCTCAACGCCAAATCACCTTGCATGAAAGACGGCATGTGTACCAAAAATTTCCCCCGAAAGACTTCAACACGGAGACTCAAGAAAACACACAAGGATACCCCATATACCGCCGAAGACAGGGGAGAACTGCCATTGTTGGCAAATACGATATCGACAACCATTGGATCGTTCCTTACAATTCCTGGCTTTCTCAGAAATTCAGTGCTCATATTAACGTTGAAGTTTGCGCGTCCATTCAAGGTATTAAGTATCTTTATAAGTATGTCTACGAAGGACACAACGCTGCATCCATTGCACTTCACAGGGAGCCAGCCGATGGTGTTTTCCAACATGACAAATTACAGACTTTCCTTGACGGTAGGTATGTTAGTGCTCCTGACGCTATGTGGCGTTTGAACGAGTACAGTCTTTCAGAAAAATCTCATGTGATTACACGATTACCAGTTCATTTGCCGGTACAACAAATCATCTTCTTTCATGAGGGTCATGAGGAACAAGCGCTACAAAGACAAGACAACAAAAACACTATGCTGTTAGCATGGTTTGAACTCAACAAAACAGATCCTGAAGCTGTGGAGTTACATTACACTGATGTTCCCCAACATTACACATTTCAAAAATCCTCTGGAAAATGGAAAAAGAGAATCAGAGGAGGCACAAAAGTGATCGGTAGAATGCCTGTTGTTGCCATTAACGACACTGAACGTTATTACCTCAGATTTCTCCTTACCCGTTCCGTGGGCGTCAGAAGTTTCCACCATCTACGAACAGTCAACGGCGTCAAATATGACACTTTCAAAGAAGCTTGCCAACAATTAGGTCTTCTTAAAGACGACAAGATATGGCATGATGCTCTTTCAGAGGCATCCCAGATACGAATGCCACGATTCTTGTGAGAAATGTTAATTTTCATCTGAGTCTTTGGCGAACCACACAACGTTCCACACAACAACAACAACAACATTTATTTATATAGCACATTTTCATACAAAAAGTAGCTCAAAGTGCTTTACATAATGAAGAGAAGAAAAATAAAAGACAAAATAAGAAATTAAAATAAGACAACATTAGTTAACATAGAAAGGAGTAAGGTCTGATGGCCAGGGTGGACAGAAAAAACAAAAAAAAACTCCAGAAGGCTGGAGAAAAAAATAAAATCTGTAGGGGTTCCAGGCCACGAGACCACCCAGTCCCCTCTGGGCATTCTACCTAACATAAATGAAATAGTCCTTTTTGTAGTTCGGGTTTTTCACGGAATCACTTGATGCTGATGATCATACAGACTTCTGGCTTTTAATCCATCCATCATTGTTGGGACATCATGGTGCTTTGGGTAGATGGTGGTGGCGCACGCCACCACCAACAGGACACCGGAAAAGGAAACAGAAGAGAGAGTAGGGGTTAGTACAGTTTTTGAATGAATAGTTATTATAATGAATTGGATATACAGAGTATCAGGATTAAATTACAGTGAAGTTATGAGAAGGCCATGTTAAAATAATGTGTTTTCAGTAGTTTTTTAAAGTGCTCTACTGTATTAGCCTGGCGAATTCCTACTGGCAGGCTATTCCAGATTTTAGGTGCATAACAGCAGAAGGCCGCCTCACCACTTCTTTTAAGTTTTGCTCTTGGAATTCTAAGGAGACACTCAGTTGAGGATCTGAGGTTACGATTTGGAATATAAGGTGTCAGACATTCCGATATATAAGCCGGGGCGAGATTATTTAAAGCTTTATAAACCATAAGCACACCTTTGGGACACGCATAAACTCTCCCTTTCTGAGGACTTTCTCACAAAATATTCCACAACCACCGCTTGCATGTATGCTCTCGCTGACATTAATGACATGCTGCAACCACATGGCCTCAACCTGCACAAATTTCACCTACCCCCCACTGACATTCCTCCACTGTGTCATTCATCTCCCACCTTCGACAATTAGGCTGAACACTCTCACGCTATAGAACACTATGACAAACTCAACACAGAACAGAAACACGCTGTTTATACTGTTTTACACGCTGCATATAGCAATTCCCATCCCGATGCTTCTTTTTAGATGGTCCTGCAGGAACAGGGAAAACCTTTGTGAACAAAACCCTGATTCATACCATCAGAGCTAGGGGAGACATTCCTCCATTCGTAGCATCTACAGGAATAGCTGCAACATTATTACCGGGTGGATGAACTGCACATTCTGTTTTTAAAATACCGTTGAAGCTGAATACTACTTCCACATGCAACATCAAACCTACCTCGCCACATGCTCAACATCTTCTGCAATCCAAATTGATAATATGGGACGAGGCGCCAATGACACATGCATACGCATTCCAGGCAGTTGACAGGTTATAACATGACCTCACGGGTGACACGCAACAATTTGGAGGCAAAACAATTCTATTGGGTGGAGATTTCCGACAAATACTCCCCATCAGTATGCGTGGCTCCCGCGCACTTACTGTCGCCAGTTGCATTAACAAGCAACCTTTGTGGCATCACATGCATGTTCTTATGCTGACAACAAATATGGGAGCTCTTCCTGAAGAACAACATTTCACACAATGGCCCCTCAATGTTGGAGACGGGAAAAACGGAACACCTGTGACATTGCCTTCACATTGTTTTCCTTTAATTTCTGATCCCGTTCAACAACTGTATGGCGACATCGACTTCTCAACTGTCACTCTGGAACAATTCAGCGCGTGAGCTATATTAAGCGTCACCAACGAAGACTCGCTACACCTTAATGAACAAGTGCTGAAACTTACCCCTACCGACGAGGTGACTTTCACAAGCGTGGACTCCATCGTCACAGACGATCCTGCGGATCAACTTTCATTCCCACTGGCATGCCTCCGCATAAACTCAAAATTAAAACTGGATCCGTCATCATTCTTCTCAGAAACCTCCTGCCTGCAAAAGGTCTTTGTAATGGCACTAGACTGTCTGTTACCAGCATTCACCGCAATGTACTGGAGTGTAAAACTATCATAGCTGCTACCTCACAAACTGTCCTTATATCCTGGATATCCTTGACCCCGTCAGATGCAAATTTGCCTTTTACTTTTACACGAAGACAATTTCCTGTTAGATTGGCCTTTGCGATGACCATTAATAAGGCACAGGGCCAAACTTTCAAAAAGATATGCCTCTATCTGCCAAAACCAATTTTCAGTCACGGACAATTATATGTTGCTCTCTCCAGAGTTCCATCTTTTCATTCACTTACTGTTGTATCCTCAAACCCACCCCTTTTAGACAACTGTGTCTTTCCGGAAGTGTTCAGCCATCAATAAATAATTATGCGGCGTATGCAAAATGCAAAGTGAGCGAACAAAAGAAAAATCTAAATCAAATCAATATTTGGTGTTACTACCTTTTGCCTTCAAACCAGCATCAATTCTTATAGGTATACTTGCACAAAGTCAGGGATTTTGTAGGATTGTAGTCGGGTGTATGATCAACCACACAGGTGCCAATGATCATCAATGTCACACGTAGGTTGAAACACAGTCATTAACTGAAACAGAAACAGCTGTGTAGGAGGCTTAAAACTGGGTGAAGAACAGCCAAACTCTGCTACCAAGGAGAGGTTGTGGAAGACAGTTTCATGTCATGGCAAGATTGAGCACAGCAACAAGACACAAGGTAGTTATACTGCATCAGCAAGGTCTCTCCCAGACAAAGATTTCAAAGCAGACTGGGGTTTCAAGATGTGCTGTTCAAGCTCTTTTGAAGAAGCACAAAGAAACGGGCAACGTTGAGGATCGTAGACGCAGTGGTCGGCCAAGGAATCTTAGTGCAGCAGATGAAAGACACATCAAGCTTATTACCCTTCGAAATCGGAAGATGTCCAGCAGTGCCATCAGCTCAGAACTGGCAGAAACCAGTGGGACCCAGTTACACCCATCTACTGTCTGGAGAAGTCTGGCCAGAAGCGGTCTTCATGGAAGAGTTGAAGCCAAAAAGCCATACCTCCAACATGGAAACAAGGCCAAGCGACTCAAGCATGCACGAAAACATAGGAACTGGGGTGCAGAAAATTGGCAGCAGTTGCTCTGGACTAATGAGTCAAAATTTGAAATATTTGGCTGTATCAGAAGGCAGTTTGTTCGTCGAAGGGCTGGAGAGGGGTACAATAATGAGTGTCTGCAGGCAACAGTGAAGCATGGTGGAGGTTCCTTGAACGTTTGGGACTGTATTTCTGCAAATGGAGTTGGAGATTTGGTCAGGATTAATGGTGTTTTCAATGCTGAGAAATACAGGCCGATACTTATCCATCATGCAATACCATCAGGGAGGCGTATGATTGGCCCCAAATTTATTCTGCAGCAGGACAACGACCCCAGACATATAGCCAAAGTCATTAAGAAGCCACAGAGCCCTGATCTCAACATCATCGAGTGTGTCTGGGATTACATGAAGAGACAGAAGGATGTGAGGAAGCCTACATCCACAGAAGATCTGTGGTTAGTTTTCCAAGATGTTTGGAACAACCTACCAGCCGAGTTCCTTCAAAAACTGTGTGCAAGTGTACCTAGAAGAATTGATGCTGTTTTGAAGGCAAAGGGTGGTCACACCAAATATTAATTTGATTTAGATTTCTCTGTTGTTCATTCACTGCATTTTGTGGATTGATGAAAATAAATGATTAACACTTCCACTTTTGAAAGCATTCTTTTACAGCATTTTTTCACTCCTGCCTAAAACTTTTGCACAGTACTGTGTGTATATATATATATATATATATATATATATATATATATATATATATATATATATATATTACACTGCCTGGCCAAAAATAGTCGCCACCAAATAAAAAGGTCACACAGTAATATTTCGTTGGACCGCCTTTAGCTTTGATTACAGCACGCATTTGCTGTGGCATTGTTTCGATAAGCTTCTGCAATGTTACAAGATTTAGTTCCATCCAGTGTTGCATTAATTTTTCACCAAGATCTTGCATGATGGGTGCATCACTTCATCTGCCTCTCTTCTTACCCTGATGCGCCCATCACTCTGGAACAGGGTAAATCTGGACTCATCAGACCACATGACCTTCTTCCATTGCTCCAGAGTCCATTCTTTATGCTCCCTAGCAAATTGAAGCCTTTTTTTCCGGTTTGCCTCACTGATTAGTGGTTTTCTTACGGCTACACAGCTGTTCAGTCCCAATCCCTTGAGTTCCCTTCGCATTGTGTGTGTGGAAATGCTCTTACTTTCACTATTAAACATAGACCAGAGTTCTACTGTTGTTTTTCTTCACTTTGATTTCACCAAACATTTAAGTGATCGCCGATCACGATCATTCAGGATTTTTTTCCGGCCACATTTCTTCCTCGAAGACGATGGGTCCCCACTATCCTTCCAGTTTTTAATAATGCGTTGGATAGTTCTTAACCCAATTTTAGTAGTTTCTGCAATCTCCTTAGATGTTTTCTCTGCTTGATGCATGCCAATGATTTGACCCTTCTCAAACAGACTAACATCTTTTCCACGACCACGAGATGTGTCTTTCAACATGGTTGTTTAAGAAATGAGAAGCAACTCATTGCACCAGTTGGGGTTAAATAACTTGTTGCCAGCTGAAAGATAATCACCCATGCAATAGTTATCCAATCGGAGGCTCGTACCTATTTGCTTAGTTAAATCCAGGTGGCGACTTTTTTTTTTGGCCAGGCAGTGTATATATATGAGTGTATATGTATATACAGTGATCCCTCGCTATATCGCGCTTCGCCTTTCGCGGCTTCACTCCATCGCGGATTTTATTTGTAAGCATATTTAAATATATATCGCGGATTTTTCGCTGCTTCGCGGGTTTCTGCGGACAATGGGTCTTTTAATTTCTGGTACATGCTTCCTCAGTTGGTTTGCCCAGTTGATTTCATACAAGGGACGCTATTGGCAGATGGCTGAGAAGCTACCCAGCTTACTTTTTCTCTCTCTCTCTCTCTCTCTCTCTCTCTCTCTCTCTCTCTCTCTCTCTCTCTCTCTCTCTCTCTCTCTCTCTCTCTTGCGCTGACGTAGGGGGGTGTGAGCAGAGGGGCTGTTCGCACACCTAGACGATACGGACGTTTGTACCTTCTGTGTGCAGCTGCTTCCTGAAGGACATGCTGCACGGTGCTTCACATACTTAAAAGCTCAAAGGGCACGTATTGATTTTTGACTTTGTTTTACTCTGGCTCTCTCTCTCTCTCTCTCTCTCTCTCTCTCTCTCTCTCTCTCTCTCTCTCTCTCTGCTCCTGACGGAGGGGGTGTGAGCTGCCGCCTTCAACAGCTTTGTGCCGCGGTGCTTCGCATACTTAAAAGCAAGCAGCCCTATTGATTTGTTTGCTTTAGTCTCTGTCTTTCTGACAGACTCTGCTCCTGACGGGCACTCCTTTGAAGAGGAAAATATGTTTGCATTCTTTTAATTGTGAGACGGAACTGTCATCTCTGTCTTGTCATGGAGCACAGTTTAAACTTTTGAAAAAGAGACAAATGTTTGTTTGCAGTGTTTGAATAACGTTCCTGTCTCTCTACAACCTCCTGTGTTTCTGCGCAAATCTGTGACCCAAGCATGACAATATAAAAATAACCATATAAACATATGGTTTCTACTTCGCAGATTTTCTTATTTCGCGGGTGGCTCTGGAACGCAACCCCCGCGATGGAGGAGGGATTACTGTATGTTTATATATGTGTGTGTGTATATATATATATATATATATATATATATAATATATATATGTGTGTGTGTGTATATTAAGTGTAAGTGTTTTTGATGAATAGTAAAAACAGAGCTCTAGTTTTTTGGGAAATTGTGACCTGAAAATGCACCTCAATCTAATTTAAATATGTTTAACTTGTTGCACTATTTTATGAACTAGGCTATAAATGAATTCCTGAAAGTATTCTTAAAGTATTCAGAATAAGTTAAACATTTTGCGTATTCACTCGGAATACAAATTTGAATACATTAACACTAGAATTACCAGAGTCTACGAAAAAACTCGTAGATCCGGCCCACCTTAAAACCGTTCTCACCTCTCCTTTGCCTACTAAATGTGCCGATTAAGACGAGCAGCAAGTAGCCGGCTATTCCATTCCCCACCATCAGAGAACGTTCACTAAGTTTTCCCAGCTCATGCCTTGTTTGATTATCTGGGAGTGACTGAACTGCTGGAGTTTTAGAATGGAAATAATAGATCATTATTTTAAATACATGCATTTCATGTGTGTTCCGTTTCTACAGTAATCTGTGTAAACACATTGCTAAAACAGAAACTTTTTCATATTTTAGTAATAAATGTTACAAAATGTAGGCATAAACTATAGAATGTGTGAAGCCTGAGGTCCAAACATCAAATATACACTTTCACAAAAGGTTCAAGGATGCTACAATACTTTCTGTGGCTTAACGCTAAAATTTGCTGACTTGGAGCACAGCAACCCTGCCGTGCTACAGAGACGCGAGTTCGATTCCCAGCTTTGGAGAAAGTGTTTTTTTTTTTTTTCCTCAAACGGACATAAAATTTATAAATTGGTATGCACTATAAATCGTTATGTTTAAAATGTCGATCGCGGTTATTTCTGTTGATTAATTCATGCTTTTTACTTAGAGTCAGAACAGGAGCTTGTTCAGCTTATTCAGCTTCTGATCGGACTCAAACAGCGCCAGTATAACTTCACACCCAACCTGACGCTGTTCATTTTCAAATAATATTGCATTTCTTCGACAATGTTTTCTAATTGGTACTATTCGCGTCATAAAATGATTTCTTGAAAACGTCACATATATTTGTCTCTTTCTTTTTTTAAATTGTGCGTTGTAGCACGCAGCAACTGGCCACCTGCATGTTCTTGCGCACACTGAATAAGACAGCGCTATATGCAATCATCAGATTCAAATGTTAACAGTTATATAGCACGGAATGGAAATCAGCAGTTCTTAGCATTGCACCACGCAAGCTGTCATATCAACCGCCTACTGCAACTTGCTTTCTTTTTTCTTCGGTTATAGTCTTGAATAAAAGTGCACTTGTTTTGTTATACTTTTACATCAACATATGTTCCTGTGTTTGAGCTACATTGGCATGCTCAAAAAATACACGTATAATGCCACAAAAAGTGCATGCAGACACTTCAGGTCGCAAGCATTGGTACGACAATGCAGTCACAAGTACACTGCAGAGCTATCGTGCGTCTTTAGGTGAAAACAGCAGTGTCAGATGGGGAGTGTCTGATGATTGCATATAGCGCTGAAGTTACTACTCTTTACTATGCTTTCCTCTGCATGTCCTGGAGTACAGCATACAGCAACATGTGGAGACTGGCAAGACTGTGGGGAAAAAAAACACATGGTCGTATGTATCGTTATACACTGCAGAGCTATAGCGCGTCTTTATGTGAAAACAGCAGTGTCAGGTGGGGGGAGGGGGGGTGGTAGGGAAGGATCCTGAACATGACAGAGAATGAAAAGTGAATTAAAAAAAAAAAAAAAAACCTTTACAAATATCATAAATTACATCAGCTTTTTCAGAGTGAAATCAAATGTATCTTTTTATTCTAAAACAGTAAAAATAAGAACACTTCACTTCTCAAAAGGGAGTCATGCAGGATAGAACTCATGACCTTCTGATTGCCAGTCAGCAACTGATACTGTTGCGCCACGGCGGCAGTCGTAGTAAATGAGTGTCAACGTCGCACACTAAGGCGGCTTTTTTTGGCGGCGGCTTTTTTTTTTGTACCTTTTGTGAAAGTGTTTCTTTGGTATTTGGACTTCAGGCTTCATACATTATATAGTTTATGCCTACATTTTGTCATTTGTTACTAGAATATAAAAAACGTTTCTGTTTTAAAAATGTGTTTACACAGATTACTGTAGAAACGCAACACACATGAAATGCGTGTGTTCCAAATAACGATGATTTATTTCCACTCTAAAACTCCACTTCACTCCCAGATAATCAATCAAGAAGTTCGTGTACGTTCTAAGTCGGTGGGGGATGGAATAGCCGGCTGCTTGCAGCATGTCTTTATCAGTACATTTAGATGACAAAAGACGCTGGCGGAGAGGTGAGAACGATTTTAAGAAGCGATTTAAGGTGGGCCGGATCTACGAGTTTTTTCGTAGGCTCTGGTAATTCTAGTGTTAAGGACTGTATATTCAGTATTCAGTAACTAAATTCTTTTTCAGAGTGTTCTGCCCAGTACTTTTTATTTATTTTTTTATTTATTTATTTAGAGAGGGACAAACAAAAATCTCTCTATCCTATCTATTGATGCAACTGTAAAATATAAGTGTAGTATTGATTCTAGTTGCCACCGTATTCCTAAAAGCCAATTTTTTTGCATATTGTCTTTTTATCTTCATGATCAGCACAGGTTAAAGTCTTATTTTGTAGTTTACTCTTTGTTTTTGAAATTATTTGAAATGATTTGAAGTTTGCCATTTTATTTTCCAGTGATTTTATTGCCCCTTCGCAAAGTCACAAATAGTTGTTAGAAAAATTCTAACATAAATTAGCATTAACACTAGAATTACCAAAGCTTACGAGAGAACTTGACACTTCATGTCAAACTTTTGTTAGTACTAAAACATGGAAAAAGCTTGTCTTTTAGGTATGTGTGCAACATTTCTGTCATCCTATACTTACACAGATTGTATAGCAGGCTGCTTGGGATTACCAACACATTTACAAGACAAAAGAAGCTGAATGGAGACGTGCGAGTGGATTTAAGGTGGGCCGGATTTACGAGTCTTCTCGTAAGCTTTGGTAATTCTAGTGTTAATGACCATAACTAAATGAAGAAGACCTGAGTTTTGCATGAAAATCTACAGGTAGGGTATCTGTGCAAGGTAGGTTTTTACCAACAGGCTTTAGGGCTATGTTTCGGTTTCCGTGTTTTCATATGCATAGAAGTAAAGCTTTGCCCGGATTGGGTGAGTTGTAGGGGGTCAGAGTTGTTGTGAATGTCATTTTCCAATGGTCACATTGTGCTTGCTACTTCTTGGCAATTTGGTTGCATAGGTAGTATGTCTGTATTTGCTAGTTGGCCATTTGGAACTTGCTATGGCAGTATTTTTTTTTTTCTGATTGATTTTTTTTTTTTTTTTTTGGCAGAAATGGGTTGTGGGGAAGTTTGGAAGAGTCCTTCCTGTACTTCACCTAAAAGCAAGAGGACAGAATAAAATATCCTTCACTTGGATTTAATTTATGCTAGTTTGCCTGAAGAATTCCCTGTTATATTATGCACCTTTTTTTTTAGCCAAGCAGGTCTTTCCCATTATGGAAGACTTAAGTCACACTTTCATGCACTTGATGTTGTTTATACCTATTTCTGTCATTACAGTCTTTATGTAAAATTCTTTAACCTTTCTAACATATTAAAGTATGATCCCTCTAAGCATTGCCATGGCATTAGGAATTTGGACCAGGAAGCAGACTACAATCATTTTACACCTATCTCAAAACTGACTTGGTTTTTTGAGGAAGCAGATGGAGATATAAGCAGGAAAAGACAAGGAGAGTTTCCAATTCCGAAAAAGAAGAGAAAGGGAATCACAGAGGATTTTCAAAGAAAAAATTTTGCAGATTTAAAGAAAAGTGCAGACAATCCTTCAGATATTAAAGGCACATCCAGGGCATATTTCTCTAACCCTGTCAAGGCACCAAATCAAAGACAGGAAAATGGATCCTGGCCAAGGTTTACTAGTTCCATGGTGCATGACATTGATGTTGAGTCTGAGGAAGAAATTAAAAGGATGGTGGCAAAGGAGAATAAAAAATATGGTGGAGAGTTTTGCAAAGCAAATGATGATCTGGAAGTGGTAGACAGTGACTTTTCTGTAATGTATAATAGTCACAAGAATAATGAAACAAACAGAGGTTCTTTGGTTACGGGCTTGGACCCTAGCAGAGGATATGATTCAGCAGATACTGATGAAATCATTACATTTAACAAGGCTAATTTTGGTCAAATCAAACAGAAAGTGGAACCAGCTGTCCCTACCACCAGTAGAGATGTCACCAAAAAGACTCCATCAAAGGAAAAGTCTAAAAAGAGACAGTTTGAAATGAGAAAAGCATGGTCTTCCATGAAATGCAAAACAGCTGAGACATGTTGCAGTTCTGAGGACAGTGAATCTTCTGTTGATTCAGATTATGAAGCTATGATGCATAACAGTTGTCGTGTAGATTTGACTTTAACAGAAATGGAGACATTGGCAAAAATTAATGAGAGAGAAGACAAAGTAGACTTTAAATGGCTGCATAATGATTCAGTAAAACAGATTTGCACACCTGAGGAAATCCTGGAATCTCTCATTGGGGATGACAGCAGTGAGGATGAAAGTAAGTGGACAAAAAGGAATGGAGTTGTTCAAGAGCTGCCATCCTTTAAAGGGACTAGAATCCTCTCCAAATCAAATCAAAGTGCTCAATGTTATACTGAAGACAGTGTGACAAACTTCCAAAGTGTATCAGATGTGTCTCCATTTGGATCAGAAGCTTGTAAAAAGGAAAGAAAAAAGATCTTCTGTAAGGATGGAATTTTTCATGCTGAAAGTAGCTGTGAACAGAGAGAAGAGGTCTTTGTTTGTAATTCAGTGGTATCTAAAGATTGTCAGACTATTACAAATTTAATAGTGCCAAGTTCAGGCGTGCTGAGTAGTGAGTGTCCTGGGAAAGGTTTCAGAGAGAAGAAACAGCTGGCATACAAAAAAAATTACCACTCTGGAAATACAGAGGAAACTATGCCCTGGAGTTCTTGTTCATCATCCAGCCATAATACTAATGCAGAAAAAAGGGATGTAAATTCCACAATGTCTAAAAGCAGTTGTGTTCCTCCAAAGAAGGAAATCATGAGTAAAAGTACTATGGACACACATAGCTGTTTGTCACAAACTATGAACCCTAATGTGACAAATACAGTTAAACAGCAACAGGACAATCTCCGGAGGATGGCAGCTCTTATGCAGAGGGAGAAGGAGGCAAGTTTGCAAAAGACACAGATCCGGTTAGCTTTATCAAATCTGGTATGTATCCTTTGCACCTCTTGGGAGTTTTGGTTTTGACTATTTTGATTATCTTTAGTCATTAAGGTTAGGTTAGGTTTCTTTATTTAGTCATGTTTACACAGGAAAACATGAAATTTGCCTTCTCAGTTGCATCTAATAACAGGTAACAGACAGTATGAAATAAAACAGACAAATAGAAATAAGAAAGGTTAAGGTAAGGCAGTTAGATAAAACATATTTATACCAAAAAAAAAGGTAACAGGATATATATCAAAACCTTAAACATTATCTCCGATATTTCTTATTGAAGAGTCGTATGGCACTAGGAAGAAAGGAGTTTCTGGAGCGATTTGTGTGGGTTTTCAAAGCAACTATCCTTCCTGATTTACTGAAGTTTAGTTCTACATGTAATGGATGTCTGTCATCAGTTGAGATGATTTCCAGTTTCTTTAGCAAGAAGGTCCCTTTTGCAAACATTTTAAAAAGCCCATTTAACATATTTAAAATATTTTGTAATGTGCCATTTTAAATGTCTCATTATATCTGTTTTAAAAAGAAACTTTCATATTCCTAAACAGAATTGAGATTAGTGTTGTACAGTTTAGGCAATATTGTAATCTCACTGTTAAAATGTGGCTATGTCAACTGTTTATCATGTAAACTGCTTTTTCTGATTTTTATTTTTTTTAGAGGCTATTGCTCAAAGATATGTTTTCCCCAAACATCTTAATAAAATGAGCACCAGACTTCACTGAAAAAGGTCTGGAACATAATAGTAACTGACATCAGTATTTAATTATAAATATGCGTTTTTTTTCCTCTGCCTCCCCAGGTTAAGCTTATACTTGCATTAAGCTGTATCTTTCTCATTAATTAGTCTGTATTCAATTTATATTGTTTGTTTAGTTGAAATCACTGAATTCTGTAATAGCCAATTGTGTTGCTTCAACCACTTACTGTAATTTACTTAGATAAATGTTTTTAGTATTTTATAGACTTCAGGATTCCACTTTTCTCCTGTACTGTACATCTTTCAAAATTCATACTCACATTTATAATAATTCACATATGTTCAGATGACAATTGTAAAAATAAAAATCAAAAGTTCTGCACACTAGCTTATTGCCTAATTTCACTGATAAATCAGACCAGTTTTTATATATAAATTAAGCATAATTCATTTGACTTTCATCTGTCCCACTTTCCTTACATTGCACCTACATTCTAACCAAACCTTTTATTAAGCTTTCATCTCTCTTATATAGGACTCTTCAGACTCTGGAAATGGTAAACATATTTTCTTTAAGGAAAACAACGAAGAAGAGGCAGAGTTGCAAGATACAGAAAAGGAAAGCCAGCAGATGTTAATGGGATCTTTACAGACGGTTGTTCAAGTTAGTGTCAGTTCTGTGTTTTCATCACCGTTCACTTGCCTTTGGCTATAAAATACAAGCCTTAGCTCTATAAGAATGCAGGTATAGGAAGATATTTCATCTGCTACTTACTTAAATTTGTGTCCTCCCACATGGGCGGAGTGGTGGCTCTGAGGCAAGGGATCTGAGTCAAAAATCACAAGGTTGCTGGTTCAAATCCTGTAAACACCAGAAGTGACTCTACTCCATTGGGCCCTTGCCCTTAATCAGCAATTGCTTCATCCTAGTTATGACATTAATCTGCATCCTGGCCAGCAAAAAGCTCCTCCAACTTACAGGGAAAACTTGGGTGCCTGGTGTCAGGATTGGCACTCCAGCCACGGTAAAAAAGAAAAAAGTTACTGAAACTGAAGAATAATTTGGGATCATATTCAGTATTGTCATTTATGGATTGATTGAATAAGGTCCTATTGCTTGCTGTTCTTTGTCTTATAAAATGCTCAAGCAAGCCATGACTTTAGCACAAATTGACACGAAAACAATTTTTGTATGTCTGTCAAAATTTACTGCAGGTAAAGAAAAGTATTCTTCTTCAGTCCTTTTACCAAGGTAGCTTTGTTCCTATTTTTATGTGGGTTGTCTAATTTAATACTGAGAATTCCAATGTACTAGTTACAAATAAAACTCAGACTTAAAAGTTATTGAAAGCTTTTGTATGTTAATTCTAAGTTACAAAAAATGTTTTGTATCATTTTTAACAGGCAGAAAAAAAAAGTCCTACTAAGTTGTTTGAAAACACTGAGGATGAAGAGAATGATAAAGATGATGATGGCAGGTTTCAACTGAAAGCCCACTTCGAAGGAAAAGCTGGACAGAAAGTAAAATTAATTTGTATAACAAGAAGTGTTGCAGTTGTAGTTCTGTTAAAGCAAAATTATTTATGAATAATGAAACTTCATATTTTGTGCCTAAGAATTGACTGCTATTTTCCTAGAGCACATGCAGTTTCTTGGAAGTGTTATTGCATCTGATGAATGCTCTGCTTAGTAAAGAACTAATATCTTTATGTAGGTTGGTTGGGTGCTGTATGCAGAGCTGTTTCTTTAATTGTTGTGTGATTTACTCACAGCTAATGTGTTATATCTTTCTGTTAGCTTATGAGGCTGCAGTCCCACTTTGGAACTGACGAAAGATTTCGAATGGATTGTCGTTTCCTTGAAAGTGAAGATGAGCAGGATGTTGCTGGCAAGTACAGTTTCTGTCTTGGTGTTTCTGTTCTAAAAATAGTCTAATAGATGTATTCATTGATTGGATGCCTCTTTGCCATCCTAACCTTACAGATGGCAGAACTTGCCACTGAATTTGCAATTGTTTTTCCTCTAAGCAGTTTTGTTTCATTAGAATATGGAGAAGTTTCCAACTGGGACAAGACCATTCATTTCTTAACTTCTTTAGCAAAATATAACACAAAAATGTCAGTGAATCACTTCTTGAATTTTAGAACTTCATTTGTGTTGAACTGGTAATATTTTCAAATTCTCTTCACAACATAATCATATACAGATGTAGCTATAGTATCAATCCAGTATATTAAATAGTATTAATTAATGTGTTTCTTTACAGAATGTTCAAGTACATGTTCCCCTTCTGATGCTGTTCCACTTGCACAAGAAAAGCAAAGAAACCTGGAAATTCTACAGAATCTTCTTCACATTGACACTCAAAGCGCAAAGAGTGTAAAGAATCACTCATTTAGGTATTTGGCTTTGAAAAATGCAACTTGCTGATAGTCTTGGCAGAATGATGTAAGACAGAAGAATGTCTTTTAAATAGGGCTTAGAAATTATCAATTTTTTTAATTGTGAATCGTGGCAGTTTATTCACAAACCCCAGTGATTAAACGTGATCAGTCACAAATAAAATCATGTGATACTACTGAAAAAATGAATTTATAGTTTATTCTACATTATATTCTATATCATCGCCTATTATATAGTATATTTTACTGTGTATTCCATGTAGAAATGTATTCCATAAAGAAAAATGAAAGTGCAGTTAAAAACTGGTAAAATCCCCATTTTAATATATTAGATTTCAATAAAATAAAACAAATTCACATTTTAAGTAAATTTTAAGGTACTTTCATTACTATTATTTGCTCTTGTGTTGTACTATAACAAAACCACCCAATGAATTCCAAACATAAGTTGCCAAAAGTTGAATAGTTTACTGAAGCACTCAATCAACTATCAAGTTAGCTGTAGTAATTTCACTTTAACAAACCAGAATTTACCAAAAAATATAAACTTAAGTAACTTGTTACTGAGCCAGTTGCTTAGACAAACAAGCCTGTCCACACTTTAGCAGAGAGTGCAGCCCTTTTTTTCTCTACCATATGACAGGACAGTGAGGAAAAGCCTCTCACATAGGACAGTCGAGGAGATGGCATGTATTTTGGGAGAGATATGAAGATTTAGCACAAGTACCCAAATGCTTTGCTCACCACTTCAATGGACAGTCCTCCATGTAAATAATGGGCTCTGTTTTGTAACGTTCCAAAGATGTGTTAGCAATTTCATCTGTGTCATCAACTGAGTCAGATACCCAGACCAAAAGGGAACTTTTCCTTTTAGGTGGTGTGACGTCTGTTGTCTGGGAAGTTGTATTTTGCAGTCCTCCCTTAAACTCATCCAAACTTCCTCCCTCTCTGATTTTAAGAGGCATTTCAGGTCTTGAACCATGGGTCAAGTGCTGTTGCAAATTCAGTGTGTCTTCTATTGGACAGGTCAGTTGTGAAGCATTCCTTAAATCTGATCACATGGCCCAGATCATTATCTGACACCTTCATCACATGTAGAAGATTACACAGGGTAGCAGACCAAATGCAAATCTGTAATATGTCTGTCATGAAAGCATATGATACATAAATACAGTAAGCTCAAATACACTAGGATTTGAAAATTTGGAACTGCTGAGAAATTTCTTGGTTTTTGAAAGACTTGATACTAAATCAGCATTAAATTGATTAGAAATTTACAGTCAATATATTGGCAATATCACAACGTTCTTTTTATTTCATTAAACTTCTATTCACAAGAAGTGGTGTGATGTTTTAAAATGAGGTGGTAACCTTTCTGTTTCATTATTCCCTGCACTCTTTGTACGTCCAGACAGTAGAGTAATGGAGGCTGAAAATGGGGCTTTGCAGTCATATGTACATAAAAAATTGTTAATCAGTCATCTCAAGCAGTACCATCCAGCAACATTAGTAATGTCTTGGTTGTATTTTTAAATCAATTCAGTGGTTGATAGATGCAATTATAGTATAAATTCTTTCATGAAACAAATATTTGTGATTCCAAACTTTTGACGCTATCATGTACTATACTAATAAAAACAGAAAAATAAGTTGCCATTATGCAACTGAAATAAAATGGCATTCCTTTTATAAAACGGAAACTAAGCTCCTAAAATGTAAATTGAAAAAATTCTCATTAGAGTTTTTGGAAACCAACAGTATTAATTAGACAGGTTATGAACATTTGAAATTGTTTTTTGCAAGGACGTTAAAGTTTTCCCAGCACCTCAGTTATATTAAATTCACTGTCAGTCAGCATCGCTGGCGGATTTCTTTTGTGGGTGATGGGTGCTCGCACAGCATACTTATTTATTAACAGTCATGTAAACATTGCCAATGTAGAATTCCATCACATAGGCACATTCTGAAGGAGGATCTTCTTTTTGTCCCATTTCACACTACTGCATTCTTAGTTGAAAAGCATTAGCTGGGCTATATTTGAAGTGTCCAACTAACTTTTTACGTTTTGCCAGTACACTGTCAACTCCACAGTCCCGAAGAGCAATTATGATGGACTGCTGTATACTGTGTGGAGTGCATGGCATGTTTTTGTAGGGCATGAGTTTGGCTGCAGCCATAATGTTGCATGCATTGTCCATGCCTACTGTTTAGTTTTCCATGTATGAGTATTACCCTCCCCAGTGCGACGTCAAAGAAATGTTCAGCACATTCATCTGCAAAATGTCTCTCCTCTGTAAGTGTCACTCCTAGTGAAAGGAGCACTGGAATTGTTGGATAGAAGGTTCCTTTTATCTGACTCAGCTGTGAAATGGCCAGTAGCAGGGGGGCAGCTTCTTGGAAAAGGTCTCCAGAACACTGAGCAAATCTGAATCCTCATATGTGATATAATATACTCTTGCATTTTGCTTTGTAGCTTATACTATTACTATTGTATTATATTCCTCAGATGGCAATGATAGATTACTTGTGTTCTTTTTTGTGTATTGTATTGTATTTTGCTAATTTTTGACATCCATTGCACTCCCAACTTACCTGAAAAAGGGAATCTCTCTGAATTTGCTGTTCCCAAGATTTCTTCCATTTTTTCCCCTACAAGGGTTTTTTTGGGTGAAGTTTTTTTCTTGTTGTCTTAGGGAGTCAAGGCTGGTTTTTTTTTTTTTTTGGAGGGGATGGGAGGGGGCTGCCAAAAAAAACAAGGCCTGTTAAAGCCAATTGCGGCACTCTTTGTGTAATGCAAAGGAATTAAACATCCACAAAATGTTTATATAGTGACTTCCAGTAGTCACCCATCAATGCCACTGCCTTTGCACTTCTAAGTTGTTCCATCTTTATTGATTTTTGATTCTTATGTAAATCCTCAGTCTGGCAATGTGTACATAACGTTGGCGCTTGCCAGTCTAATTATGCTCATAAAACCTTCATCCTCAACAATGCTCAAAGGTCTGAAGTCAAACAGTCCATTTTTCCATTGCATTTGTTAGCACATTCGTCTTACCATCAGACATGGGTCAATTTGACACATATTCGTGATTTGTAGCTTGAACAATCTGTTTTTTGCACAAGCTTGTTTTGCTTTCAAGTAACCTGATAATGAAGTGGTGCTCCTGTGTGGCATTTGAATTCAGCAGTCTTTAAGTTTTTCAAAATGAAATGAACCAAGAAACATAATTCCTTTGCCATTCCCCACCATCTGCTTCCCTGTGAGACTTAAACTGAATTTTTAGTTTTTAGCGGTGAATTCTTGGATAGTAAGGAGTGAAACTCTTGTGGTTTTTTAGATTCAGGAAGGAATACTATAGGCCTCTATTAAAATCTTGCTCATAATATTTTCCGATTGGGGATTGCAAATTAACACATGTAATAATGCAAGAGTTAATGTGATGAAAGAAATAACAACACAATATGACTTTAACTCTTAACCTGTTAACTTTCCCTACACTACTTTTAACACATCAAACGCTTTGCCTGTGCTGCTTGTTTTGTATTTAGTATTATTTGTAAAAACATTTTAAAAGCAAAGCTGTGTACAGATTATAAAATTAATGCAAACACCTCTACATGGAACGTTATGATTATGATGCTGTCGTGATACCAGATAAATGGAAATACCAGGGCTGATGTTTCAAACCTCACAAGACATTTTTCTTCCAGGAATGTTTCCTCTTTGCACTATGATCCTTCCCAAGAGGACCATGTAGCTATTGAAGCTAGTGCTACCACTGATGTGAATCAAAATAGGTGAGCTTTTCACTACTCTAAGCATGGTCAGCTTTGCAAAAGCTTCTTTTGGATTTGGAGATACTATACATTTACTCGAGGGAATTATTTGTTAAATCTTTTACCTAAAGCTGTTTTGAGCTTTATTAAAACTTTTATTGCACTGTAGTTACAAGACGCAAACTAAAGTAAGGCAGTTGCATGTATTAGCATTAAAATAAAATAGGTCTTCTTTTACAGTAAACCAGAGAGACATCAAAAGTGTCTTGAAACAGAGATGATGCAGAATGTCACCAAAGAGATTTATTATGAAATCACAGCTAATTTCAAAGAAACATTTGGATCTTCAAAGGAGAGAGAGGATGTTCCATGGGATGAAAAAGATGAAGGCCTTCATTTAGACCCCACTGAATACAGAGTCAATACAGTAGATAAGTCCCCAGGATTCACATTTTCATTCTTCGGAGAGGATACCGTGGATGACATCAAAGCTAATACAGGTAAGAGATCAAGCAAAAGTGAGAGTGGTGGATGGTGATGAGATTGTTGCCAACACTAAATAAACTATTTAGGATTTTTCCTGGTTAATCATTACTACTTTGCTAATATTAAGCAATGAAAAGCTCCAGTTCTTTCTACAGATGCTCCCAAATTCTACCTATATAAATGAGTCAAGATAATCATACTTCAGTCTGTCATTTTCTGAATTCCAGAGTCATACAAAATAGAGACCATAAAAGCATCAAAATTGTCATGGATGGAGGACCCCCGCTTTATAGACAGCAGTTCAGATGAAATGGAGAATGAAGAGGAAGGTGGAAATGGTGACAAAATGTTGCTACCTGAGAAGACACAGTAAGACTTTACATTAAGATATTCTAGCCTTAAATAAAACCCAGAGGTGTATAAGAACAGAAGAACTATTTTTCAAAAGTTTTATTACTCATCTGAGCTAGAATTATATTTGAGTTCTCATTTCCTTGCAAATCACATTTTTGCAGAATCACCATTAATGCAGTTCAGTCTTACTGTTGATAGAAAATGGCTTATCATATGCTTAACAGTTTTAGGGCAAATATCATTGACGCCTGTTGTACATAATCTGGAATACAAAATGTAGCTTCACTGAAAAAGATAGCAGGGAGTCATGTGTTTAATAAATTAATACATTTTAGACACATTTAAGTGACTTTATTTTATTACAATGTGAAACTTCTCATGATCTCTTGTCTATTCCTTTGTCAAAAAGCAATACATTTTTGCAGTGATTGTTGATATGGGTTATTATTTGTTTAGTGCTGCCCCTGCATACCCAAGCAAATTTGGTGAACTGATGTGCTGATGTATTTGTTCAGCAGAAAGAAACTATAGCATCTCTTACCATACATCTTCCCCAAATGAAATTGCAAATGATCTAAAGTTTAACATATTAAGCATTCATCTTTTCCCTTCAAAGAGTTGAATGAGTTCAGACAGTCTCTCACAGTGCAGTCTAGCTCTGTAGAGGACGTCCACACAAGCAAACAATCTGTTTGCAGACCTACAAATGTCCTTATATAGAAATCTTTTATGCTTCATAGTCAAGTGTTTCCTTGTTTTTTAAGACACTTTTTTGTTTTTTGATTAAATAGGTAAAGTATTTTGAGGTGACTTTTTATGTGACCCTGTATTATCAACTTATTTTTTAATTTTTTCCTTGTCCTCTAGGGGTGAGCAGTTTCCAGCGAGGAAATCAAATCTCTTCTTTTTCTTCAAAGGAGATGAACGGCTACAAGGTACGGTACATTAGTGATTTTAAGTTTCAGATTCATAATTATCAGTTTAACACTAAAATCCCTCAAGCCTACCTGCCACTCCTTATTCAGGATTATAACCGAAGAAAAAGAATTCGGGTTAGGGTATGACTCTGATATGACCAAATGGGTGGTGAAGCAGTAAGAACTGCTGACTCATAATCAAGAGATCGCTGGTTCGATATTGGGCACTTCCTAGAATTACCGTTTTGAGTATTCAGCTGCTCCTTATTCAGGAAAAGATCTCTGTCGTCCCATGGGAAAAAGACTTTTCGAGACCATGGTCATTTAGCTTATGGAACTGTTTCTGGACAATGGGAGAACCGTAACAACAGTTGCGTAAAGAGATTCCTCTTCCAGCTAAAGTCATTTGCGTACTGAAGTAGCATTGCATATGTACTTTGTCAACATGCACGTCTCGATCAAACACAGGAAGCTCTTTAGTCCAGTGTTTCCCAACCTCGGCCCTGGGGGCACTCTGTGGCTGCAGATTTTTGTTCCAACCAGATTCCTAATCAGTGACAACTCCTGATAGCACTGATCTCATTTAATTAGCTGGTATTATTTTTCTTTTATTCTACATTCAGAAAAGCACAGCAGCATGATTTTTACGTTTATAACACATTTAGAAATATTTCTGCTTTTGCAATAGATTTAAATGCTTAACTCTCTTTTGTTGATTTCTTTATATTTTGCCCTTTCTCTGTGTAGTTTTTCCCCTTCATTGTATATTGTTAAAGACAATTAAAAATGAGCAGAGCAGACACGCTGGCAAACAACACTGAATAATCCATCCATCCATCCATTTTCCAACCCGCTGAATCCGAACACAGGGTCACGGGGGTCTGCTGGAGCCAATCCCAGCCAACACAGGGCACAAGGCAGGAACCAATCCCGGGCAGGGTGCCAACCCACCGCAGACACTGAATAATTGAAGGCTGAAACTACTTTAGCATCAAACCCACTAATTAGTAAATACAGTGATCCCTCGCTATATCGCGCTTCGCCTTTCGCGGCTTCACTCCATCGCGGATTTTATATGTAAGCATATTTAAATATATATCGCGGATTTTTCGCTGCTTCGCAGGTTTCTGCGGACAATGGGTCTTTTAATTTCTGGTACATGCTTCCTCAGGTGGTTTGCCCAGTTGATTTCATACAAGGGACGCTATTGGCAGATGGCTGAGAAGCTACCCAGCTTACTTTCTCTCTCTCTCTCTCTTGCGCTGACTAGGGGGGCGTGAGCAGGGGGGCTGTTCGCAAACCTAGACGATAGGGACGTTGCTACCTTTTGTGTGCAGCTGCTTCCTGAAGGACATGCTGCACGGTGCTTCGCATACTTAAAAGCTCAAAGGGCACATATTGATTTTTTTATCTGTCTCTCTCTCTCTCTCTCTCTGCTCCTGACGGAGAGGGTGTGAGCTGCCGCCTTCAACAGCTTTGTACCGGCGGTGCTTCGCATACTTAAAACAGCCCTATTTGATTTGTTTGCTTTTCTCTCTCAGACTCGCACTCCGTTGAAGAGGAAGATATGTTTGCATTCTTTTAATTGTGAGACAGAACTGTCATCTCTGTCTTGTCATGGAGCACAGTTTAAACTTTTGAAAAAGAGACAAATGTTTGTTTGCAGTGTTTGAATAACGTTCCTGTCTCTCTACAACCTCCTGTGTTTCTGCGCAAATCTGTGACCCAAGCATGACAATATAAAAATAACCATATAAACATCTGGTTTCTACTTCGCAGATTTTCTTATTTCGCGGGTGGCTCTGGAACGCAACCCCCGCGATGGAGGAGGGATTACTGTAATGGATTAATTAAACAATTAGAACACCTAGAAAAGTAGAATGAAAATCAAGATGAAAATATTGTTAAAAAGAAAAAAAATACATTATTACCATATAACTTGCTTGGTACATTTTAATATATATATATATATATATGTATATATATATATATATGTATATATAATATATAGTGCATCCGGAAAATATTCACAGCGCATCACTTTTTCCACATTTTGTTATGTTACAGCCTTATTCCAAAATGGATTAAATTCATTTTTTTCCTCAGAATTCTACACACAACACCCCATAATGACAACGTGAAAAAAGTTTACTTGAGGTTTTTGAAAATTTATTAAAAATAAAAAAACTGAGAAATCACATGTAAGTAAGTAAGTATTCACAGCCTTTGCTCAGTACTTTGTTGATGCACCTTTGGCAGCAATTACAGCCTCAAGTGTTTTTGAATATGATGCCACAAGCTTGGCACATCTATCCTTGGCCATTTTCGCCCATTCCTCTTTGCAGCACCTCTCAAGCTCCGTCAGGTTGGATGGGATGCGTCGGTGCATAGCCATTTTAAGATCTCTCCAGAGATGTTCAATCGGATTCAAGTCTGGGCTCTGGCTGGGCCACTCGAGGACATTCACAGAGTTGTCCTGAAGCCACTCCTTTGATATCTTGGCTGTGTGCTTAGGGTCGTTGTCCTGCTGAAAGATGAACCGTCACCCCAGTCTGAGGTCAAGAGCGCTCTGGAGCAGGTTTTCATCCAGGATGTCTCTGTACATTGCTGCAGTCATCTTTCCCTTTATCCTGACTAGTCTCCCAGTCCCTGCCGCTGAAAAACATCCCCACAGCATGATGCTGCCACCACCATGCTTTACTGTAGGGATGGTATTGGCCTGGTGATGAGCGGTGCCTGGTTTCCTCCAAACGTGACGCCTGGCATTCACACCAAAGAGTTCAATCTTTGTCTACTCAGACCAGAGAATTTTCTTTCTCGTGGTCTGAGAGTCCTTCAGGTGCCTTTCAGGAGTCCTGGTGGTTTCGAAGTTCTTCCACTTACGGATGATGGAGGCCACTGTGCTCATTGGGACCTTCAAAGCAGCAGAAATTTTTCTGTAACCTTCCCCAGATTTGTGCCTCAAGACAATCCTGTCTCGGTGGTCTACAGACAATTCCTTTGACTTCATGCTTGGTTTGTGCTCTGACTTGAACTGTCAACTGTGGGACCTTATATAGATAGGTGTGTGCCTTTCCAAATCATGTCCAATCAACTGCATTTACCACAGGTGGACTCCAATTAAGCTGCAGAAACATCTCAAGGATGATCAGGGGAAACAGGATGCACCTGAGCTCAATTTTGAGCTTTATGGCAAAGGCTGTGAATACTTATGTATGTGTGCTTTCTCAATTTTTTTATTTTTAATAAATTTGCAAAAACCTCAAGTAAACGTTTTTCACGTTGTCATTATGGGGTGTTGTGTGTAGAATTCTGAGGAAAAAAATATATTTAATCCATTTTGGAATAAGGCTGTAACATAACACAATGTGGAAAAAGTGATGCGCTGTGAATACTTTCCGGATGCACTGTAATAAATATATATATATATATATATATATATATATATATATATATATATATATAATATTTTTTTTTTTTTGCCAAACTTCTAATTTCTATATTGTTCCCAGAGCTTGGGAAATAACACATCACTTAATCAGCCCAGGAATACAATTAAAAACAAGCTGGTTGGAACAAAAACCTGCAGCCACAGTGTGCCCCCCGGGCCGAGGTTGGGGAAACACTGCTTTAATCTACTTGTGACTTTATGCTGTAGGAAGATAAGTAAATAAATATAGGTAAATAACATTCGATGTGGCTTTTATATAAGTAACATATAAATGTTTTTCATATAAAGACCATCACAAAACATAATCACAACAGAACTTTGCACGATACCTTGGTGAGCTCAGTAGTCCCTGTTTTGTTGAAGGACATGTGTGTGTCAGATTCACTGGCAGGATGATGGCCAACCTGTTGCTGCATCCAAACGGTGCCACTTTTGTCTTTACACCTGGTGCAGCTGCATTGTTCTTATGTGTAAATGGACTTTTCTTGAAGGGAAGGCTTCTGTTCTCTTTCTCCAATGTAAAACCGTCATCTTCATCTGAGTTCACCTCTGTTATGGCACGTCTTTATTTGAAAATAGCAGTGTCAGATCAGGGGGACTAAATAATAAAACTGAATTTAAAAAAAAAAAAACTAACTTTTTCAAGAACCGTAAATTTACAACAGCTGTTACAGACTTGAATCAAATATATGTTTTTATTCTATAATAGTAACAATAAGTGCAGCTCAATATTGAAAACGGTAATTCTAGGAAGCGCCTAGAATCAAACCAGCGACCTCTTGATTATGAGTCAGCAGTTCTTAACGCTGCACCACCCAAGCAGTCGTGTCAGAGTCGTACCCTAACCCGATTTCTTTTTCTTCAGTTATATTCTGGAATAAAAGCGCACTTGTTTTGTTATATGTGTACCTGTTGTGAAAGTCTTAATTTGATATTCTGACTTCAGTCTTGACACATTGTATACTTCATGTCAAAATTTTGTCATTAATACTCAAGCATGAAAAAAGTTTCTGTTTTAGGTATGTGCTCAACATTTCTTGCCTCAAAGTTCCTGTCATCCTACATTTACATAGATCATTTTAGGCATGGAACACACATGACATGCATGTGTTCCAAATAACAGTATATTATTTACCCTATACAATTCCAAGCACCTCACACACAGATAAAGAGCCTTGAGCTGGGAGAACTTTTTGCCCAAGTTGAGCTGCGGCAGTCGAGGGATGGGATAGCAGGCTGCTTCCTGCTTGTGCTGATCGACAAATTTACAAAACAAAAGACGCTGAATGAGAGGTGCAAAGGAATTTAAGGTGGCGAGTTTAAGGTGGTGATTATGAGGTTTTCCGTAGGCTTCAGGGATTCTAGTGTTAAAGGGAGGACATTTTAGTGTATATAACTAGAGTATTTTCTAGCTATGAAGATATTTTTCTATGTTCTTTTTCTTTACAAGACTGATATTAACTTAAAGATAAGAGAAATCCTGTTGAATATGCACACCTCTGATTTGTTTTGCTTTGCATGCGGTAAGTGCAGCTATAAAAAACTGCTATTACATTAGTTTGTTGGAATGGTGAACTACTGTAGAAAGACAACCAGAAAGGATAAGCCAATCAATTACACATAACAATGTGCTAAAACACCATTCATTTGCATAACTTTTGAGAAAGCAGGACAAATGACAGTCTAAAGACAGTGCCAAGATGCCCCTTGCCATGTCATGATCAAGGCTACCAGTGTTATATAAATTCAAGAACTAAGCTGACTATTTTTGGCATCCTCAAAAGCATAGTACAGGTATCCCTTGATTAACGTGATTAATTAATCCATTGATATTGCCACATTATGCAAAACTGCGCTAATTAAATATAAAAACTAATGGGGAAAACATTTAATTGATCCATTTAAAATGTGGAAAATCTACATGGAAAAAGTACTCATATTTGTGTGTATAAAATAAAAGTCAAAATACAAACAAAATCTTGTTTTAGAAAGAATTTATGGAGGGTCGTTTGAACTGTTCATTCTTTTCTTCTGGCTCTCATAGATCTGTCTATAACAAGCAATTTGACTTACTGAGTTGCGGCAGACAAGTGCACTTCAGGATCCATTTCAGTAATTTGATGTTTAAGGGTTTCAGACGTAGAGAACATTGCATCAGATTGTTTCAATGTTAAGAGATCTTCCATTTCAATCATAATTTGAGTTCTATTACGCAATGATTGCATGCTTACAGTCTTTGATGTCAATTTTCCTTGGTCACAGTATCTGCCATTGCTAAAATTGTCCTGATATTCGATTCATTGAAGCTGAGTTCCCTGCCAATGTTTGCTTTTGTTTCGCCATGATCATATCTTTTAATTATTTCAAGCTTCACATCTAAAGTAATAAGCTTTCTTCTCTTCTTTTCACTTTCCAATGAGGACTCACGCTTTTGCTTGTTCATGTTTGGAAAGGGCAAGCACTTAAAAGAAAGGATAAAAAAGTGAACAACTGGCGAAAATCTGCAACGAGAACGTCCACTCTCTATGGTGACTGTTGGCAACTGAATTGGTGACTCATGACTCTGTGAGAGTTCGAATGCCCATTATGGCCGCTGAGCTGGGCATGGGGGGGCGGTGATACCTGCACTTTCAGTCGCAACCTCTCGTTTCCCCTTTCGCACAATTTTTAAAAACCGCGCTAATCAAATTTATAGGCGCGGTATTCAAGGGGCTTTCGCATTCAAAATAGCATTATTCAAAACCTGCGCTTAATAAAACTGTGTTAAACAAGGGATACCTGTAATGAAATGTCAGTTTCTCTTTTTGCAAGTAAACAGTCAAAATACCAATGATGCAACATATTTGGTTGCTAAATGGAAGATGACAGATTCATCTGAAGTTGTGGTTGCAGTTCAAAACTTTGTAATGCAGCCCTCAGATCTGTAATGTTGGGAAACCTGTTCCTGTTCTCAAGATCTGAGATATGTAACCTAGACAACAACAAAGACGACCTGTAAAAATAGTTCTTGGATTTTAACCATTGTTTTTTGATTGCTTGCTATTTTTCTCTGTATTGAATGAATTAGGTTTAAACATTATAATGTTTTAATACACCTACCTTATAATTCATCCAACTCTCATGGACTTTTAGTTGGCTATATATTTGTGAGTTAGCGTATAGGCATTTGTGTGTACATGAAGGTGGGGACTGGAGGTTTTGACCAGTTCTGTTATTTCATTTCTCTATACAGACGTATACTTTGTGATGAGGCACATAAGAATAGTGTCATTAACAAATTTGACCATTCTTACTTATTTCTTATGTGTAATGCACTCATTCTTCTGCAGCAAATAAAGGAGTGCTCATAAGACATAAGCTTATGGAGCTTCTTTAATAATAATATATTTTATTTATATAGAGCCTTTCCCATACTCAAGGCACTTCACAGAGTTTAACAAAGAACGGCAGGGTATACAGTATATAGCATTGTACTAAACAGATAAATAAATAAAGAAGATTAAGACAGTAAATTCAGAGAAAAAGCCTATCAGACAACATAATTGATGGCATAGCACACACACATACAGGTTACATGAGTATCTTGACATAGAGGTAAACTGAGAGAAGGATAATAAAGTCAAGTAGAGCTAAAGGCCTTCCTGAACAGATGAGTTTTGAGTTGTTTTTTTAAAAGAATTCATGGAGTCCGCTGACCTGATTAATTTCGGTAGGTCATTTCAGAGTCTGGGCACTACACAGCTGAAGGCCCTGTCACCCATGAAGTGTAGATTAGTGTGGGGCACAATAAAATTTCCAGAATCAGAGGACATTAGTGGGTGGACAGGCACATAGTGATGGAGAAGTTCACTGATGTAGTTTGGCTCAAGGTCATTTAAGGCTTTGTAGGTTATTAGTATGATTTTATATTCGATTCTGTAAGACACAGGGAGCCAATGAAGGCGGAGCAGGATGGGCGTTATGTGCTCGCTGCTGCTGGTTCGAGTAAGGACTCTTGTAGCCGAGTTTTGAATAACCTGGAGGTGTGATATAAGATTAGAAGGGGCAACTCCCAGTTGGGAATTACAATAATTGATGCGGGATGTGATAAAAGCATGGGCGAGTTTCTCATCATTAGAAAAGGAGAGGAAGGAGCGAACACGGAATATGTTACAGAGGTGAAAGTAAGAAAGTTTCTTAATGTGATTTATGTGGGTGGAATAAGAAAGGGATGAATCAAAAATGACACCAAGATTCTTCGCAGTAGAGGCAGGTCTGATGAGATCACCACCAAGACGAACTGGGAAAGAGCTCATTTTATTAAGTTGCACTTTAGTCCCAATTTGCAGGAGTTCAGATTTGTTGCAATTTAATTATAAAGAGTTCTGTTCCTTCCAGGTATTAATTTCACTGAGGCAGGTTGTGAGTTGAGAAAACTAATGAAGTTCCACTTTTAACATTGAAATAGAGTTGAGTATCATCTGCATAAAAATGATAACCCAGTCCAAAGCTACGAATAATATGGCCAAGGGGAAGCATATAAATACAGAAGAGAAGACGGCAGAGGACAGAGCCCTGAGGATCTCCTTGTGTGACTGGTGCTGAGCTTAATCTGCTGTTGCCAAGACTAACAAACTGTTGCCTATCAGTCAGATAGGACTTGAACCACTGGAGGCCAGTACCAGAGACACCCAGCATGTTCTCCATTCTGGACAGTAGAATGTCATGTCTCACAGTGTCAAATGCTGCACTGAGGTCTAATAGAATTAACATGCTGGTTTGTCCAGAGTCTGCTGCCATAAGCAAATCATTGGTTACCCATAGCAGAGCAGTTTCACAGCTGTGCTGGGCCCTGAAACCAGACTGAAAGGGTTCCATCAAATTATTAGAGGTTAAGTAATTGGGGAGTTGGGAGGCTACAATACGCTCAAGAACTTTTGACAGAAAAGGTAAGTGGGAGATAGGCCGAAAATTGATAAGATTGTCAGCATCAAGACCAGACTTTTTTAACATTGGAGTTACAGAAGCGATTTTAAAAGTGAGCGGCACAGATCCAGTGTCAAGGGATGAGTTTATTGATGTAACAGTCGGGATTATGGCATGAAGGCAGGATTTAACTAGTGTGCTGGGGATGGGGTCCAGTACACAAGTAGTTGGCCTCATCTTACAAAGCAGGTTATTAACAAACGCAGATGTGACTGGTGAGAACTTAGAGAAGGAGCTGGATGGAGTGGGAAAGCAGGGAAACATATAGACAGATGATGTATTTATGTTAGTTGAATTATTTAGATCTTTAATTTTGTTAAAAAAAATGTGGAGGAATTTCTCACAGACTTCAGTAGAAGAGGTAGTTGGGCCAGATGCGGGTTCAGGTAGTTTATTAACTACAGAAAACAAAACCCTTGGGTTGTCATGGCCACTTTCTATTATTCTGCCAAAATGGGTGTTCTTGGCAGCATTTAGTGCTTCTCTGTAAGCTCTTTAGTGGTCAGAGAAAGCCTGGATGTGCACAGTGAGGCCGGACTTACGTGACATTCTCTCAAGGTGTCGGCCAGCTGCTTTCATAGATCGCAATTCTGAGTTATACCAAGGAGCTGATCGCTTAAAGGAAACCTACTTATGTTTAAAAGGAGCTGTTTTATCTAATGCTGAATGAAGGACAGAGTTATAGTGGTCAACAAGACTATCTAGTGTTGATGGAATAGGTGAAGACAGTAAAAGATCAGAAATGGATCCAGAGAGAACAAAGGGACAGATATTAATTAAGGTTTATGTAAGAAATTTGTCATTTACAGGTAATAGGAGGGAGAGATAGTGAGACAGTGAAAAGTACTGCTTTATGGTCAGAGAGTCCCAAATCAGTGCTGTAAGTGTTGGCAACAGAAAGTCCAGATGTGCAGATCAGGGGCCTCATGTATAACGCCGTGCGTAGAACTCACACTATAACATGGCGTAAGCACAAAAGCGGGATTGTGCGTACGCACAGAAAAATCCAGATGCAGGAATCTGTGCGCACGCATACTTTCACGTTCTTCTACTACATAAATCCCGATTTGCGTGAAAAGTAACGCACGTGCACGCGCCTTCTGTCCCGCCCCAACTCCTCCCAGAATTACGCCTCTTTGAATATGCAAATCAATATAAATAGCCTTCTGTGAAAAGACAATGGGAAAAGCACGGGAGAAAATATAAGAATTTCAGCGAATACCAAGTGGAGGCAAAGGAAAAACGTACTATTTGTTGGTTTAAACAGTGGTATAATCAACAAAAGAAAGCTGATCGAGTGACAGTGTGTCGGAGAAACTCGAAGGCTCAACTTCACAAAGTCGCACAGTGCCCGAAATAAAAAAGAAATCACATATCAAAGTCGCCGTGAAAAAGCGAGTCGTAGCCCACCGTCTGAGTGTCATATGAAAGCTTATTAGGGTACAGACAAAAAAAAAGGCACACAGTGGGGAAAAAAGCACGAAATGTCAACTTTAATCTCGAAATTTCCACTTTAATCACGTAGTTTATTTTGCCATTAAAGTAGAACATCTTAAACTTCATCTTAAAATCGTTTAATTTACTAGTTTCTCAAATCCTATTGTAACTAAAGTGGCATGTTAAATGCTTTGTTCTGTATTTGATCTTCTATGTGCTCTATGTGTATGAATCACTACCTGCTTTTTAAACGGGCTTTCTCTTTCTCCGACAGGACACATACTCCATTACATTCTTGATATTACAGCTCTCTGAATAATTAAAATACTGAGATGTATACGTGATATCTTTTTCATGATGATAGGAATGAAAGCATGTTATTAAACATGGGAACACGGTGGCGCAGTGCTTGTTCATGTCTCACGCAAGAGGCTTGCTGCGCCATGCGCGACCTTCAATGAAATAATTTATCACAGCAGTACTGTCTCTTTCAAACGTACTAACCTCCAATTCCTGTCCTTACTTTTCTTTCTCCAAAAACTCAATCGCCACACAATAAGCTATGTAATAGACGTGAAGCCATCTGTAAGCTTAGAACTTCGATTCTTCAAAACTTTTAAGGAACATTGAAATATCTTAGTAGTACATGTTTAATTATTATATCCGTCTATCTTTCCAGTGTCGCGTCAGCACCAGCAAGAATACAACGCAAGGCAGGAACAATTACTGAACTAGCTAGCGCTGCGGCACCGTGTCCTCACATGTTTAATTATTAACAATACAGATTATTTAAATGAAGTTAAAGTTTTATCTGTATAATATAATCAACATGTTTTGCTGCATTTCGTCTTAGAAATGAATACCGTCATCACATGTAAATACGCGCTTTATAAAGTGGCGCAGGTTGTGCAATATTATAACTGTAGTGCAAGTTTACAGTGAGGTGATTGTACTTATAAGTAAACAATTATATAAGGAGCAGTTGATGGACTGATTTAGTGTTTAGAGTTCTTGGGATGAAACTGTTTCTAAACCGCGAAGTCCGTACAGGGACTAAAGCGTTTGCTGTGGCTCAGGCAGCATCTGCTTCATGCTGTGTACCGATAATTCTCTTTCCAATCAGCTGCTGCTGTGATTTCCCACTCAGATACAGTAATATAAATACTCTGAGTGGTGCAGTGAGAGTAATGTGGGAAAAGATGATCTGCTGTGGCAACCCTTAACAGGAGGAGCAGCTGAAAGAAGATGCAGTGAGAATTACAACGCTAAAGCAGTTATGGTATTTGGAATACTATGGCTATTCCCTGGACCATTATATTGCTACAGGTTAATTACAATCAGATGCATTACACTAATAAACAATATGCAGTTAGTTTCAGTGTATTTATAAAGCCACGCCAGGAATGTGGATTTAAGAAAGAAAGAGTGATCACACAGGAACAGTAGCACTGCTTTGACACTGGGTGCCGCCAGTCTGCAAAACCGGGCGGATAAATTGCGTACGCCAAGGAATGAGTTACCGTGGAAATGTGCGTGGCTTTACGCCAAGTTTAGGTTTTATACATCGCGATTTGAGCGTGGAAAGGTTCGTACGCAACATTTCTGTGCGTACGCACCGTTTATACATGAGGCCCCAGGTCCAGTATATGACCACCAGAGTGGATGGGAAAATCAACATGTTGTGTCAAGTCAAAACAGTCCAGTAAGGATAGGGATTCATTTCTCAGTTTAGATGTGGGGATGTCAATATGGATGTTGAAATCACCAAGAAGAATGACTCTCTGGGAAAAGGAACTTAAGTTGGTTAAAAGTTCAGTCAGATCAGATAAGATGGATGCATTGTATTTTGGAGGACAATGAAGAAAAATGAGTTAGATGGGACCAGATTCCGTTATTAGTTTAAGAGCCAGACCCTCAAAAGACAATGGACAGTCAACTGGGATTCTTTTGATGTATAAATCCATTCTGACAATTACTGCAAGTCCACTGGCTTGTCTTGAGCAGCGAGGCTCTGTGTGGAAAGTGAATCCAGGAGGTGTCGCCTCTGTGAGAGACGTAAATTCATTCGGTTTTTGCCAAGTCTCCGTTAAACACAGTATGTCAAGTTTGGTGTCAATGATGAATTCTGACAGCACCAATGCTTTGCCTTTAAGAGATCTCGAATTAAACAATGCAATATTAGTTAATGAGGCTTCTTTTTGCACAGAGCCGTGATCAGAGTTTATTTTCACATAATGTAAATTTGGCACACTGACACTTCCATTTCCAGGGCCATGAGTAGGACGGCATATTCCTGAGCAAATGCTGCCGGTGGTCTTTTCATTCGCAGCTCTGCAGTGGCGGCGACCTGAACCACGATGTACATATTTCGGGCACAGCAAAGTACCATTATCTTTTAGGATATTCCAGTCAGAACATTTGCTCTGGGCAAACTGTTTTATAAGAAGGAGTTTGTTATGAGAGTATTTTAGCATGATACTGAGCAATACTTATCTGATAGCAGTGGAGAAGCAGCACAGCACAACAGAGCCGGTAGGACAGGCAGGTGCTGTAGCATAGATGAGCAGCGATAGCAAAGCAGCAGAAAACATTGCAGGAGGAGGTAGCAGGATTTGGAGGTTCCAACAAACAGCCATAAACAGTAACGCTGGGTATTACACAGAGCACAGTAAAATGAATCGAGAGCAGACCAGCATAGCAAATATAATCAAGGGGACAGATCATCCCAGGCTCCTAGATCGCCAGGTACAAAGAAATGTTCGTAGGTCTCATCCCGTGATCCACAGATTCAGCTGTTCCCAGTCAAAGTAAAGTCCATAAAATCTGTAAAAATTCATCCAAATCCATACAATTCAAGTCAACTGCATCCACGAACTAATAATAAAGGAAATAAAACAAGCATAAGAAAGTGTAGGATTAAGGCAAATTTTGTGAAATGTGTTGTTAACAGGGTGGAGCGGCAACAGCGGCATGCGTGTGCCAGCGTCCCCTCCCCCGATATTGTTGGTCTTCAACTTCAATGCATTAGATTAGATTATTTATTTATAAAAGCACATTTAAAACAACAGAGGTTGTTCCAAAGTGCTGTACAAAAAAGCATTAAAGTAAACACAATATAAACAATCACATGCAAAAGCAGATTAATAAAACAACCAATTGTAACATCCACCACAATCCCATCATACACAATGAAAGACTGAAGAAAACAAGTAGGTCTTAAGCCGACTTTTAAAAACATTGATGGAGGATAAAGACCTGATGTGCAGAGGCAAGTCATTCCAAAGCCTAGGAGCAACAACTGAAAACGCTCGGTCTCCCCTAGACTTCAGCCGAGATCTTGGCACTACAAGGAGCAGTCGTCCAGATGACCTCAGTGCTCTTGGTGGCACATAGGGGTGGAGGTCACAGATATATTTTGGAGTGAGACCATGCAAGGCTTTAAAAACAAACAACAAGATTTTAAAATCAATGCGACACCTCACCGGTAGCCAGTGGAGAGAGGCTAAAATGGGGGAGATGTGATCCGTTTTTATCGACCCAATCAAAAATCTAGCTGCCGTGTTCTGAACCAGCTGAAGGCGCGACAGTGCAGATTTTGGCAGACCCACATATAAGGAATTACAATAATCTAGTCGAGATGTGTAATAAAGGCATGAACGACTGTTTCCAAGTCCTTCTGTGATAGAAAGGATTTTAGTTTAGAAATTTGCCTCAGTTGGTAAAAACTGGACTTTACTACCATGGAGATTTGTTTTTCAAAACTTAGTGATGACTCAAAGATTATACCTAGGTTTCTGACATCATTATGAATCATTGCTGCCAAAGTGCATGCCGATTTCAACTGCAGATGTGGTAGGACCAAAAATAATGACTTCTGTTTTATTTTAACACATATGGCAAACTAAATTATCCATTTAGGTGAACAAAGTTTATCTTCACCATGTCGTTAACAGCACATACACAGGGCAAAAAAAAAACAAAACACATTCCAAAATTACACAACGTGGCAGATTCATTGAAGGGAACGTTTACTGTATTTAGCATTTCAGACAAAGTCTACAGACATGGGCATCCAGAAAATACTAGTGAGAGGATGCATGCTTCCTGTTAGAAAGAAATGATAGCAAGTTTTAATTTACTGTGTCAGTACACCTGGAGGTCATCATATGTGTTTCAGAATTCAGGCTATAAAAGAGTATTCCTCTTCCATCCTCTCATTTGCTAGTTTTTCTTTTATGTCTGTCTTTTTTCTAGATGGTCCTGAAGTGTTCTGTCGCACTGGTAATTTAGAAGATCAACGAGAACAATGGGAAGCAGCCTGCACATCTCTAAGAGAAGTAAGGTTCACCTTTTTTTCCTATTTCATTTCAGGCATCTTAACTTTACCAATATACAGTGTGCAACTTCAGTGACCTGCCTAACTAAGTCCTGCAGCATACAAATTTTCTCTGTGACATAATAGCGGAGGGGATGGGAATCAACTAGTTTCCTTTAACATTCAGTACATACTGGTCTTCAGTTTTTACAATAAAATTAAATGAATATAAAAGTACTGGTCTTGAGACTAAGAGGCAATAGGTGCTGGTCTTTTGATAGCAATATTAATTATTTTTAAGCATGGCATGATTGTATATAAAAATGTATTTGTATTTATACTTGTGCTTTTCTTCCCAAGGAATACAGAAAGAAGCATAAAGATGCAAAACGCAAGATGAAATTGAGACAAAGCAAATAAATGAGGACACTGGCACCTTGAGAAGGTTATTTATTCTACAGAATAAGTAACATATGTTTCCCATCTTCATTAGCATTGATTCCGAACAAAGCAACTTGTCATTTTTACAAATAAAAGTGCTGCATGTGTATCACATTGCACTAGTTACTTTCAAAAACCTCCTGACCTCATAAGAAAAATAATTGGTCTTTTCCTTTCAACACAGTGCTTTTCTGAACAATTATTGTATTTGTACAAAATAAAGTGTACAATATTGCAGTTATAACTGGAAGATGTAAACTAGGGTTTTATCTACAAAAGGGCAACTATTATATTATACCATATGTACCATATAACTAAAGGGATAACTGTAAATTGAACTTTGTAATTTTTTTTTACATTTTTATCATTATGTTTAATGGAAATCAAACAAGAATAGTAAAACTCAGTATTTGTGAAATTCATATTCAAATTGGTAAAAAAGAATAAATAAGCCCACAGCCTTCACTAACCCTCCCCACTTTATTCTTTATTAATAAACAATAAGCTGGCAATTTATGCTTTTAGTTTTGGGATATGACAAAAATAATTTGTCAGTCTGATTTTTACAAAAGAAAATCTTAATGAGGAGAGTCTTTGGACTGCTTTGTATCCTAGCATAAATTATGAATTAGCATTGTTGCGTCATGTTTAACCTATCTCCCTAACTTCAACCCTCAAGTTATTAAAAATCTAAACTATGAAATTACAGTAAGCCATTATAGTAAGTGTCTAATACTGCATAAATAGGATATAACAATATTTTCCCGGGTTAAGTCATGCCATATTTGTCTCACTCATTTAACCTCCTTGTTTACTCCACTTTCATTTTTGGAACCGTTAGTTTCACTATTCATTCATATTTGTGTTGGCCCTTTTCTGACACTCTTGCTTTCAGATTGTCTATGAAGCTTCTTCCTGAACTTTTAAAAACACAACTGCAGCCATCCTGTTGTTATTTTTCCGGAAACCCCTTTTATTTTAGGTATGTACTAGTGAAACACAGGGACCTGCAGTGCTAAAATAGAATGCAAGCAAAAGCCAAGTTAAAGATGAGGAGCTGTTGATACTGTGCATGTTTTCAAAATATGTATTTTTTTCAGTTTCTCTGTAAGTTGTCAAATACAATACAATACAATTTATTTTTGTATAGCCTAAAATCACACAAGAAGTACCGCAATGGGCTTTAACAGGCCCTGCCTGTTGACAGCCTCCCAGCCTTGACTCACTAAGAAGACAAGGAAAAACTCCCAAAAAATTCCCTTGTAGGGGATAAAATGGAAGAAACCTTGGGAAAGGCAGTTCAAAAAGAGACCCCTTTCCAGGTAGGTTGGGCGTGCAGTGGGTGTCAAAAGAAGGGGGTCAATACAATACAATACACAGAACAGAACAAATCCTCAATACAGTATAAAAATAAATATTTTACAAGTACGGAGCCGAATTTAACAGTAGATGATATCACATAATATGATTTGGATTTGTTTAGAGTCCTGGAGACCTCAGCAATCAAGCTGCCTCCCCCATTTGGCCATTCCACAGCTGTGACAGCACTGGGCCAGCCAGTCCGATGAAAGGACCCCTCTACCCCACAATTCCTGTGATCCTTCATCAGGGATGACTTTATCTTAGGCAGGCAAAACAACTTGGCAGGTGGGCCGTGGCACCAAGTGCCACATTTCAGTACCAAGAAGAGAAACCGAATAGGTGAGAGTTAGTAACAAATTATAACTATCATATCACTCATGTTTTAGTGCTAATGACCAACAACAGTTTGCGCAGTTAATCAGCAGCTCTAGTAAGGATATGCTAAACTGAAGTAGTGAGTCTTCAGTCAGGATTTGAAAGCTGAGACTGATGGGTAATCTGTTATAGTACCAGGCACAGTTAGTATAGTACCATTCCACAGTTTAGGGCCCCTGTAACTAAAAGCTCAACCTCCCACTGTTATTTTATTAATTCTGGGAATCATAAGCAGACCAGTATCTTGAGATCTTAATGTGCGCCCTGGTTTGTAAGTCATGATAAGTTCAGACAAGTAAGCCAGACCTTGGCCATTTAAGGCTTTATATGTTAAAAGGAGGATTTTGAAATCTGCCCCAAACTTAACCGGGAGCCAGTGTATGGATTTAAGAACTGGAGTTATGTGTTCGTATTTTCTTGTTCTTGTAATAATTCTTGCACCAGCATTTTGGATTAACTGGAGGCTGTATAAAGAACAGTTTGAACATCCAGTGAACATCGCATTGCAGTAGTCAATCCTACTAGAAATAAATGCATGAATTATTTTCTCAGAATCCTGTTTATTTTCAAAGCGCCTTCATTTCCCAACATTTTTAAGATGGAAGAAACATGATTTGGACAACTTTGTAATGTGCGATTTAAATGACATGCTAGAGTCAAAGATAACTGCTAGATTGCGGGCTGATTCAGTAAAATTAATGGTGATTCCAACTGACTTAAATGATGACAAAATATTGTTGTGATCAGCGTCATTCCCTCCAATAATTAACATCTCTGTTTTATCGGTGTTTAAAGATGGAGTGGATGGATGAGAACAACCTTTTTTAATTCACTAACACAACTATTTAAAGACATTAGAGAAACTTCATTTGATCTAAATGAAAGGTATAACTGGGTGTCATCTGCATACGAGTGAAAATTGACATTGTTTCCTAATGATAGATCCCAATGGAAGCATGTAAAGTGAAAACAGTAAAGGTCCCAGTACTGAATGAAAAGACGAGAGCCAGAAAAAGGTTTGGGGCAGCCTCCCCTATATTTGAAGCCCAGCCACAAATTTGAAATTTCATTGCACAATAGAGTGATTTTGAGTCCAGAACAGAACTGACTGGGATGAGGCAAAGATGGTGGTTTTAAAGGAAGGTTGAGGAAGTGATGTCGTCTGGGCCAGGCGTAATTTCCTGTAACTGGTCTGCAGTGGAAAGAGAAAAGAGATTAGCACACTCTGCCCCCCACTGGTCTGGCGTGGAATTACCTTCATTCGAGCCCTTTAGCTGCCTCCCATGCGCACGTGTGTGACAAAGTCATAATGAATTTTGCTACTTCTCATCTACAGCAGTGATTCTCAGCCTTTATGGCCTCGCAACTCAGGTTTACCTTTTTAGGTTCATCGATGACCTACACAACAATTAAAGAGCAGAGGTTGTCCCACTTCATGAAATGAGCATGATTAGAAGAGTGTGGGGGGAATCCCCCTTGTTTAAACAAATGTGATTAGAAAAGCAGGGGGAGCATCTCCCTTAGTAAAATGAAAGTCGTCTTGGTGGTCTGCAGTAGCTGAAACACCCATCTATGCCAACATGCAACCAAAAAGTGGAACTTTTCCATTTGGAAAACACACTTCTTTGTTTTCAACATGATAAAACACAGCTTGAAACTGACCACATCACCGATGTAACTTTACTAAGTAGTGGTCATAAAAGAAACATCAATGGGAGGATGTAAAAGCAGTTCTTTCATATGTTGCGAAGTTTTGACTATTTGACAATCTTCTTGATTGTTGCAGTGTTTTTCTGTCTCTGGGACCTTCATGCATTCTGTACCCTGGACTTTGCCTTGCATGCTTATAAGCTATTATGTTTGCCTGCTGCTCAATTACTCTATATTCAGGACTACATCTTGCTTGTCAACATTTTCAGAATCTTGTCGTCTTCTTCTTTCTTGTTGCTTGACACCAAGCAGATGTCACTGCTATTATTTTTCTTTCTCTCAGTATGGTGTTTATCACTTGGTTTTTTGATTGTTGTACAGTAAACGCACAACCACGGGTCACTTTGCCATCCTTTATGGCCAGCAGGTTGCTGAAAGTTTAAATTTTGCATTCAGTATTGATTTTCTTGTCTGTGTGTTTTAGCGTCTTATCCTCTTACTCTTTCTCGTTCTTTGTCAGTTAATTGCCTCCTGCAATGTGCTTGACATTCAGCAGATGTCGCTGCTTTTTTTTTCTTTCTGTCATTATGATGATTACTTGACTTTTTGATCATTTTGCCATAAACACATGACCACAGGTCTTAGACACCAGTTTGCCGACATCTAAATTTTTTTGAATTTCCAGAACATATTAGGTCATAAGCTTTCAATTAAGACTATGATCAGGGTTCTAGCCCCAATAGTTTGTGAGTAATTGTGTGACTGACAGACAGACAGGCCTTAGCCTTTTATATATACAGTGTAGATCGGTAATAAAATTAAAAGCATTATTAGCTCTAGTAATTTTTCATTTTAAAAGAAGATATGTCTCCTCCCATAGCTTACAGACAGGTGGCTATTCTTCACCATCACAATGGGAGCTACCCACTCGATGTCAAATCAGGTCAAAGAATTCATAATTTGTAAATATTACAATAATACCTTAGACTGCAGTCAAAACACATTCAAATGTATTGATCTTGAAAGAAAACAAGCCTTCTGATGTTGCAGCATGTGAATTATTATGATAGAATTCCAAGCACAACAATACAAAAATAAAAAAGCAAAATAATGACAAGAGTTCAAACACAGTTAAATTGATTAATGAAGATAAACTGTCAGAAAATAGATTGTAAATGAATATTATTCTATGGGGAGACAATATTGTCTAGTTAATACAGCAGACCAGTTTGTCTGGTATATTACAGCATATAATAAATAGATTTTTATGACAAAATAGGTGATAAATGAAGTAGTGGTGTCACATTATGTAATTTAAATGTGACCGGTTTATGTGTATTGGTAAAGAGATGAAGAGAAACACAACCAACATCATTTTAGAATCAAAATATCATTATTGTCATTGTAACAAATACAACGAAATTAGGTGCAGTCCCTGCGGTGTCAAAATATAAATAAATATAATTACAAAAGGATAAGAAGAAATAAGGTAGAACATAAACATTCAACATAAGACCTTAATTGCACATGAACACTATTGCACAAGATGTCGTCTATTGCACTGCTGAATTGGAGGTGATTAGGTGGCATTCAGTGCCCTAATAGCAACAGGGTAAAAATTTGTTATTTCAATTGCAAGTTCAATTCTTTATTGTCATGTGTACAAGTACCATGTACAATGAAATGCTTGCTTGCATGTGCCCCAGCAAACAGTGAATATAGACAAAAAACAACACAATAAATAAATGAATATAAATAAGTAAATAAATAAAACCAAAATCCTAGGAATAAATAGAGACAATGGCAGAAGTATATGTGCAGGTAGCAGTGGAGGTGACACAAGGTTACTGATTGTTCATGAGTCTGATTGCAGTTGGGTAGAAACTGTTCCTGAACCTGGAGGTGCGCGTCCGAATGGACTTTAGTCGCTTCCCAGATGGGAGGAGGGTGAAAAGTGACTGGGGCCCCGCCTGATACGGTTCACTTTCCTGTGACAACGTGTAGTGTGGATGTCATGGATCGCAGGGAGCTGTGTGCCCATGATCTGCTGTGCTGTGTTCACCACACGCTGCAGAGCTCTGCAGTCCTGAACTGAGCAGTTGCTGTACCAGGATGTGATGCATCCTGTCAGGATGGATTCCACAGTACACCTGTAGAATCTGCACAGGGTTGTGGGGAACATCCGGGCTTTACTCAGTCTCCTGAGGAAGTAGAGGCGTTGTTGGGCTTTCTTGACTACTGCCACAGTGTGACTTGACCATTTAAGGTCATCAGTGAGGGCGACTCCAAGGAACCTAAAGCTGCTGACCTGCTCCACAGCCTCACCTCCGATGTAGATGGGGCTGTGCTGTGTTGCCTGTTTGCGGAAATCCACAATCATCTCCTTAGTTTTGCTAACGTTGAGGGTGAGGTTGTTGTCCTGACAGGAGTCTGACCTCCTCCCTGTTGGCCGTCTCATCATCCTCGCCGATCAGACCTATTACAGTGGTATCGTCAGCAAACTTGAGGATGGTGTTAGAGCTGTACTTAGCTATGTAGTCATGGGTATAGAGAGAGTAAAGCAGGGGGCTCAGCACGCTGCCCTGCGGGGTGCCAGTGTTGATGGTGATGATGGAGGAGGTTTTTCCACCAATACGCACTTGCTGAGGTCTGCCGGTGAGAAAGTCCAGTACCCAGTTGCACAGTGAAGAGCTAAGCCCCAGATCCAGGAGTTTAGCAATGAGCTGGGATGGAATGACGGTGTTAAATGCAGAACTGTAGTCCACAAACAGCAGCCTGGCATAACAGTTCTTGTTCTCCAGATGAGACAGGGTGGTGTGAAGTGTTATGGAGACGGCATACTCAGTGGACCTGTTGCAACTGTAGGCAAACTTGAGGGGGTCCAGACTGTCAGGGATGATGTCCTTGATGTGTTCTAGCATCAGCCTCTCAAAGCACTTCATGGCTATGGGAGTAAGTGCTACTGGGCGGTAATCATTAGGGCAGTCTACTTTATTTTTATTTGGGACAGGGATGATGGCTGTGTGCTTGAAGCAGGTGGGGACAGATGAAACTCTCAGAGATGTGTTAAAAATATCCGTAAAGACAGCAGCTAGCTGGTCGCAACATGTTTTTAAAATGCGACCTGAGACTCCGTCTGGGCCAGGTGCTTTGCGGATGCTGAGTCGGGAAAAAGTCTTCCTTACATCATCCTTGGAGAGCCTCAGGCTGGAGTCTTGCGGCGCTGCGGGGGTGAAGTGGTGGTAGCTGGCCACGTGTGTCCAGGGTTTGTAGTCTGTGATTAGCTGAATACCCTGCCACATCCGACGAGCGTCTGCTGTGCTGTTAAACTGAGAGTCCAGTTTGTGTGCGTACTGGCGCTTTGCGTATTTAATGGCTTTTTGGAGATCATACCTGCTCTTTTTGTATGCCTGTGTATTTCCGGAGTGAAATGCACTGCTGTGCTCACGGATCTGCCGGCATACTTCAGCACACATCCAGGGCTTCTGGTTGGGAAAGATGCGTACAGACTTTGTGGGCACGCAGTCATCCGCACATTTCCCGATGAAGCCTGTGATAACTGCGGCATACTCGTCCAGATTCTCAGAGGACTCTTTAAAAACATCCTAATCCACAGATTCAAAGCAGTCCCTATGTTTTTCCTCCGCTTCCGGGGTTCAACAGTGCACCTCTCACAAGACCGGCTCCGCGCGCTTCAACTGCTGCTTGTAAACAGGAAGGAGCAGCATTGGCAGTGGTCTGACTGCCCGAGGTTCGGCCGCGGGGGTGAGCGATACGCGTGTTTGTGTGCGGTGTAGCAGTGGTCCAACGTATTGGCACCCTTGGGTGGGATAGGAGACGTGTTGGTAGTATTTGGGGTAAACAGACCTGAAGCTTGCTTTGTTGAAGTCCCCAGCGATGATAACCAGACCTTCAGGGTGTGTGTTTTTACAGCTGTAACAGTTCCTTAAGTGCGGTGCTGGTGTTTGCTTGCAGGGGGATGTAAACAGCCGCCATGTATACTGCTGTAAACTCCCTAGGCAGGTAAAGCGGGCAGCACTTGATGATCAGACAGTCCAGGTCCGGTGAACAGCTTTGTGAAATGACTTCCACATCCGTACACCATGCATTGTTGATGAGGAAGCATACCCCGCCACCTCTCTTTTTCCTGGAGGAGACCGACCGATCAGCGTGGTGGATAGAGAAGCCTGGCTGGACAGCCGAATCCAGTGTGCAGGCGGTGAGCCATGCTTCTGTGAGGTTTATTCAGTCTATTACTCTTTGTTTTGATGCTCCTATATCTTTTGCCTGATGGCAACAGTTGGAACATGTCATTGGGGCGGCCTTAAACATGTGCAAACTCTGCACCTGCACGGGGCCGCCACACCAATATATATTGAATATAAAACAGAAAGAGAAAATAATGACACAGCTGACGGCAATGTGGCCGAAAAACATTGTGTTTCTTGTTAATTAGTACGCTGTATTTACTAATGTCGCTAGAGTCGGAGCAGTAAGCTATATGTAGTATTATAACGTTCTGCCGTAATGAGAATATCATGGGCCGCCACTTGGTTTTCAAGTTACAGACACCCGCATATAGAAGCAAAGCTAGTGCAAGTGGGCGAGTCGTCTTACAAGTTCACCTAGTTTTAATAAAGTGTCCGCAACGGCCGTGGCCATCTGTTGTGCATAAGATACCATATTGACTTTGGCAGGTGAAGGGGCCACCGATTCTTTCTCTGCCCAGGGCCGCCACAAGCCTAGAGCCGCCCCTGATGTCATGAGCAGGGTGTGAGGAGTCATTTAAGATATTTTCTGCTTTCCTGAGGCAGTGAGAGCTGTGCAGTTCATCCAGAGAGGGTAAAGATCAGCCGATGATCTGCTGGGCAGTCTTTACGATCCACTGAAGTGTTTTCCTCTGCGCTGTTGTGCAGCTGGAAAACCACACACAGAGGCAGTAGCACAGGATAGAAGGACACCAGCAGGTTTTGGGGGATGTTATTTTTCCTGAGGACTCTCAGGAAATAAAGTCTCTGCTGAGCCTTCTTCGCCAGCTCAGCTGTGTTCACACCCCAGGACAGGTCTTCCATGATGTGGACTCCCAGGAAGCGGAAGTCTGACAAAAGTTAAACAAAAGTAAATTGCTGTTCTTTTCAGTGACTTGCTATAACTTACTATATTACTATTACTATGAATTAGTAGTTTTAATTGGTAGCAGCAGTATTTAAACTGATTAGTAGTTTTAACTGATACCCAAGCCCCATTACAGTGATCAATAACGACTGTGACCATTTTCCAAGTTTCATTCCCATCTGTACCACAGATGTCTTTTTCCAGATATGAATACTCAGAAGCATGTGTAGATGACAAATATGAAGGAACAGAGTCGTCTGTATAAATGGTATGCATGTAATATCTGTGATTGCCAGTAATGATGTGCTCAAATGATGGCAAATCATTTTTTGCTGCCAATTCATCATTGTTTACATATTTTAAACCAGCAACCTCGTATAATTGTCTGGCAACATTCTTTTAAGGTTGATTCTATGTTCTATATTATACTTCAGAAAAGATTTTGCTAGACTAATACTGGTGGCTTCCCAGATACCCGAGGCTCTCTATTCATGCTTGTTCTGTCCTGCCTCAAAAATGGACTTTTGTAGCTACCAATTGATTGCTATCCTCGAAGTGCGCATGGGGGTGGTGTTCAGAATGGTGCTGTACACAATTACATTTGTTCCTGTCCCTGTAGTACATGCCTGAGCAGTTTGCTCTACAATAGACATGGTTTTAATGCTTTGAAATACATACAGAATTTAAGTGATGTTTCACAGTGGTCCTTGATAAAACATTCCGTGCCACTTCCATGATGAGTTTGCATGTTCTCCCAGTGTCTTCAAGAATTTTCCTTTCAAAGACAAGAAAGTTAGGTTGATATGGACAAAATTGTAATCACCAATATTTGTGCATATGTGAGCCCTGCAATGAACTGGCACCCTGCTCAGGGATGTTTCCTGCCATGTGAACAGTGCTGCTCGGATAGGCTCCAGTCTCCTGTTGATTAGGATTGAGGAGGAATGAAATTGTTATTTTAAAAATGTCACTTTCCTGGTCAGCAAGCCTGTAAATGCTGTCATGTTTGTAATCTTTATGATTTGTCTTTATTTGAAATGTGTACTTTTATTTTCACACTTGTACAATACAACAGTTCTGTTGATGCAGGAATTGATTCAGGATTTTTGCACCTCTGGTTGAGAGAATGTTTAGGAAATGAAATGGTGGATGCACAATGCCTTGGTTAGGATGTTAGTTTCAGATACCAGTTTTACACTGATACTGCTAAATGCCCTTCCACTGATGTGGCTTAGTTTAATGTTTTGTATGTTGTATAGATCTGAGTAAACTGTGTAGTCAGGTATATAGTGACCAGTGGGGGCCTACAACACATTTTTTCCTGAATAGACTAGGACAGGGGTAGGCAACGTCGGTCCTGGAGTGCCACAGTATGTGCAGGTTTTTGTTCCAACCCAGTTCCTTAACGAGAACTCAATTATTGCTGATGAAGCACATATTGCTTAAGTGACATTTTGATGCTTCATTTTAGTGGTCTCGCTTGTTAAGGTTCTCCAACCTTAATTGCTTATTTCAATCTTAAACTGCTGCATTCAGTGTTTTAATTGCTCCTTATTAGCAATAAGATGTAAAACAGGGGAGTCAATGTCGGTCCTGGTGAGCCACAGTGGCTACAGGTTTTCATTCAACCCAATTGCTTAATTAGAAACCAATCATTGCCAATCTCAGACCTTATTTAATTTTATGGCTTGTTAGTCTGTGCAATGTAAGGCTTTTATATCGTAGATTTTTTTCCTTTCCAATGATATCATCCAAATGATTTGAAGCCTAAAACAGATCATTTTCAGTCTGTCACATTTTTCTATTAAGTGTTTTATTAAATCAAACCGTGCATGATGAACACACACAGATGTAATTGGAAAAAAGCTAGCTGGAGAACTGCTGGCTGCTTTGTCTTTTACATCTTATTGCTAATAAGGAGCAATTAAAACACTGAATGCAGCAGTTTAAGATTGAAATAAGCAATTAAGGTTGGAGAACCTTAACAAGCGAGACCACTAAAATGAAGCATTAAAATGTCACTTAAGCAATATGTGCTTCATCAGCAATAATTGAGTTCTCGTTAAGGAACTGGGTTGGAACAAAAACCTGCACATACTGTGGCACTCCAGGACCGACGTTGCCTACCCCTGGACTAGGATACACACTGTTTTTCTTGGAGAGAAGTGGCTTCGTTGCTGCCCTTCTTGACAACAGGCCATCTTCCACAAATCTTTTCGCCTCACTGTGTGTGCATATGTACTCACACCTGCCTGCACTTATAGTGGTCCCGAGCCATGAATAAAGAATGGTACCAAAACATCCTCCGAGAGCAACTTCTCCCAACCATCAAAGAACAGTTGGGTGACAAACAATGCCTTTTCCAGCATGATGGAGCACCGTGCCTTAAGGCAAAAGTGATAACTAAGTGGCTCGGGGAGCAAAACATCAAAATTTTGGGTCCATGGCCAGAAACTCCTCAGACCTTAATCCCATTGAGAACTTGTGGTCAGTCCTCAAGAGGTGGGTGGACAAACAAAACCCCACAAATTCTGACAAACTCCAAAGATTGATTATGCAAGAATGGGTTGCCATCAGTCAGGATTTGGCCCAGAAGTTGATTGACAGGATGCCAGGGTGAATTGCAGAGGTCTTGAAAAAGAAGTGCCAACACTGCAAACATTGACTCTTTGCATAAACTTCATGTAACTGTCAATAAAAGTCTTTGAAACTTTACAAGCAACTTATGAAATGCTTGTAATTATACTTCAGTATACCATAGAAACATCTGACAAAATTATCTAAAAACAGTGAAGCATCAAACTTTGTGAAAACAAATACTTGTGTCATTCACAAAACTTTTGGCCACGACTGTATTTTAGTGGTACAAGATTTCTTAACTATTTTTTCAGGGGCCACTATGTTGGCTGCAGCTTTCACCTTAGAAACAAAATATTCTACTTTACTGGCTGCACTAGGACAAGCATTAAATTCAGAGAATATTAGCAAACTTAGATTCTGCAAATTCATTAAAATAACATTTATTATTAACAATATACCACTCTTTAGTTTTTGTTACTAGTATTTGTACATTAAATAAAATGCAGAAATGGGCAGATATACAACAACAATTTATTTTGTGTTATAAAATCACACAAAATCACACACAGAGAGAGACCTCATTCCAGGTAGGTTGGGCATGCAACGGGTGTCAAAAAAATATAATAAATACAATGCACAAAACAGAACATAAGTAATCCTCTTCACTGACCTAGATGGCCAGTCTATCATTGTCACCTCAGAAATATAATACAGTATTACAAACTACAAGGCAAAATGCAAGAATCGGTCATACCACTCACTAAATACAGAATTATCACATGTGAGGATACAGATTTGTTAAAAACAAAGCAGAACTCAATAAACATAAATAAAAACAACATCATCTGTCCATCAGCTAATTGTAGAACCACAGCCAGACTGTAGAAAAACAGTGAGTCAAGGTAGACACATTCAGAGTCCTGGAGGTCTCGGCCAACTAGCCACCTAGTTGGGGATACTGACCATTCAACAGCAGAGTTAGTGCTGGGCCAGCCAATCTGATGAAAGGACCGTTCGACCCCATGATTCTAGTGCTGTTTTATATAAGATGACTTTTTCATAGGCAGGCAAACAACGTAGCAGTAAAGCAGTGGCACCATGCGCCAATTAAGGATACCAAGAAGTAATGATGGGTAGATTGAAGCCTCACAAAGCACAGAAGCATTTGAAGCATTTGTATCTGAAATCATGTTGAAGCTTTGAAGCATTTGACACTCACCTTTCAACTGACATTGCCTGTCCATTTGCATTAACATTACACAATCTCATGATAAAGTTTAATGACGCCTGTTAAATTTTTATTTCTTTTTTTTTTTGTTGCTGCAGATTGGCAATGAACAGAAGGGTTTGTCAGTGGCTTCCAGTGCTTGATATCGAAAAAAATATAATGCTGACAGGCGGGATGCACTATACAACAAACAAGAGTTTTAATAAACTAAGATGCCTCACTTCTGGAGCTTCGGCTCTTTTAATATACAGTGCATCCGGAAAGTATTCACAGCGCATCACTTTTTCCACATTTTGTTATGTTACAGCCTTATTCCAAAATGGATTAAATTCATTTTTTTCCTCAGAATTCTACAAACAACACCCCATAATGACAACATGAAAAAAGTTTGCTTGAGGTTTTTGCAAATTTATTAAAAATAAAAAAACTGAGAAATCACATGTACATAAGTATTCACAGCCTTTCCTCAATACTTTGTCGATGCACCTTTGGCAGCAATTGCAGCCTCAAGTCTTGTTGAATATGATGCCACAAGCTTGGCACACCTATCCTTGGCCAGTTTCGCCCATTCCTCTTTGCAGCACCTCTCAAGCTCCATCAGGTTGGATGGGAAGCGTCGGTGCACAGCCATTTTAAGATCTCTCCAGAGATGTTCAATCGGATTCAAGTCTGGGCTCTGGCTGGGCCACTCAAGGACATTCACAGAGTTGTCCTGAAGCCACTCCTTTGATATTTTGGCTGTGTGCTTAGGGTCGTTGACCTGCAGAAAGATGAACCGTCGCCCCAGTCTGAGGTCAAGAGCGCTCTGGAGCAGGTTTTCATCCAGGATGTCTCTGTACATTGCTGCAGTCATCTTTCCCTTTATCCTGACTAGTCTCCCAGTTCCTGCCACTGAAAAACATCCCCACAGCATGATGCTGCCACCACCATGCTTCACTGTAGGGATGGTGCCAGGTTTCCTCCAAACGTGACGCCTGGCATTCACACCAAAGAGTTCAATCTTTGTCTCATCAGACCAGAGAATTTTCTTTCTCATGGTCTGAGAGTCCTTCAGGTGCCTTTTGGCAAACTCCAGGCGGGCTGCCATGTGCCTTTTGCTAAGGAGTGGCTTCCGTCTGGCCACTCTACCTTACAGGCCTGATTGGTGGATTGCTGCAGAGATGGTTGTCCTTCTGGAAGGTTCTCCTCTCTCCACAGAGGACCTCTGGAGCTCTGACAGAGTGACCATTGGGTTCTTGGTCACCTCCCTGACTAAGGCCCTTCTCCCCCGATCGCTCAGTTTAGATGGCCGGCCAGCTCTAGGAAGAGTCCTTGTGGTTTTGAACTTCTTCCACTTACGGATGATGGAGGCCACTGTGCTCATTGGGACCTTCAAAGCAGCAGAAATTTTTCTGAAACCTTCCCCAGATATGTGCTCGAGACAATCCTGTCTCGGAGGTCACAGACAATTCCTTTGACTTCATGCTTGGTTTGTGCTCTGACATGAACTGTCAACTGTGGGACCTTATATAGACAGGTGTGTGCCTTTCCAAATCATGTCCAGTCAACTGAATTTACCACAGGTGGACTCCAATTAAGCTGCAGAAACATCTCAAGGATGATCAGGGGAAACAGGATACACCTGAGCTCAATTTCGAGCTTCATGGCAAAGGCTGTGAATACTTATGTACATGTGCTTTCTCAATGTTTTTTATTTTTAATAAATTTGCAAAAACCTCAAGTAAACTTTTTTCACGTTGTCATTATGGGGTGTTGTGTGTAGAATTCTGAGGAAAAAAATGAATTTAATCCATTTTGGAATAAGGCTGTAACATAACAAAATGTGGAAAAAGTGATGCGCTGTGAATACTTTCCGGATGCACTGTAACAAAGCAAGTGGGTTTTCATCTTGCTTGAGCTAGAAAGTTTTAAAAATTATAAACGTGCACTTTTAGCTGCTAGGACAACATATTTCTCTAATTTGATTAACACGAATAGAAATAATCCATGTTTTTTGTTTGATAATGTTATCAAGATTACACAGAATGCTCATGCACATAGCTCTCCATTCAGTGCTGATGAATACCTGAGATCTTTCATAAATAAGATTGACTTGATTAGAGATAAAATCACTGTCTACATTCCTGTCAGAATGATGGCTATTATCTCTCCAGCACTTTCATGAGTACAGGCACTGTGGCTTGGACCTCTTGCAATTTTTCACAATTTGAATTAGTTTCCACTGAGGCCTGATAACTACTTCTAAACCTTCAACCTGTATATTAGACCTGATACTGTCTTATCTTTTTAAGTCAAAGTCAAAGTGAACTTTATTGTCATCTCAGCCATATACAAGTATACAGATAGACGAAATTGCGAAACTCAGGGTCCACAGTGTAACAACATGACATCCATCCATCCATTTTCCAACCCGCTGAATCCAAACACAGGGTCACGGGGGTCTGCTGGAGCCAATCCCAGCCAACAAAGGGCACAAGGCAGGGAACCAATCCTGCGCAGGGTGCCAACCCACCGCAGGACACACACAAACACACCAAGCATGCACTAGGGCCAATTTAGAATCGCCAATCCACCTAACCTGCATGTCTTTGGACTGTGGGAGGAAACCGGAGTGCCCGGAGGAAACCCACGCAGACACGGGGAGAACATGCAAACTCCACGCAGGGAGGACCCGGGAAGCGAACCCAGGTCCCCATATCTCCCAACTGCGAGGCAGCAGCACTACCCACTGTGCCACCGTGCCGCCCACAACATAACATGCAAATAATAAATTAAAAAAAGAATTAAAAATTAAATTTAAAATTAAAACACAAACAAGACAAGACATTGTGCAAAGACAAGACAAAGAAGTAGCAGCAATATTGATGTGTAAGATATGTAATATAATAAATAATAGATAATACAGAAATTATCAGTGTATGATAATAGTTGTTTAAGAATATGTCTCCTGTTTAAATTGGTCCTAGTTTGAAAATTATCAATAAGTCACTTTCCATTGGCGCTGTACCCTCTGCTTTATTAAGCCATTGCTTAAGAAACCTAACTTGGATCCAAAGTTCCAGTCTTTATTTTATGTCTACATTACTTGAAAAGGCTGTCATTGATTAACTTAATGCCTACATGTCTGAAAATAATGTTTTTGACAAATTTCAATCTGGCATTTGGTCTTATCATTTTACAGAAACTGCTTTGACTAGAATAATCAATGATCTACTGATTACTATTGATTCAGATTTGATGTCAGCGTTGCTTCATTTTGACTTAAGTGCCGCTTTTGGCACTGTAGATGATGGCATACTTTTAAGCCGCTTGGAGAAGCATATTGGCATCCAGGGGATGGTACCTTCATGGTTTCATTCTTATTTATCAAACAGAACTCAATGTGTAAGTTAAAACAACACAATCTCTGAATTTTCTGAAGTAAAGTTTGGTGTACCCCAGGGATCAGTTCTGAGCCTTATGCTTTTTTCATCTGTATGCTTCCACTCAGAAACATCATTTGTAAATATGGTGCTAATTTTCACTGTTATGCTGACGATATGCAGCTATATATTCCTGTAAAGCCAAATGACCTTTCCCAGCTGCTAAATTTAGAGGCATGTCTGTCAGAAATTAAAAAATGGATGAGTGTGAACTTTTTGCTCTTAAATACTGATAAAACAAAATATTGGTTGTTAGACCAGCCAAATGTGAACATTTGTGTGAGAGCTTGAGTGTTAATGTTGATGGCTGTTCTTTCTGTGAATGTACAACCATTAAAAATCTTGGAGTAATTTTTGATAATCGTCTCACACTCTCATAGCGCTCTCATATCAAGGCTATTAAGTAATATTGAATCTGATCTATTTTATCTCTGTGTGACGCTGGAACTTTAATAAATGCATTTGTTTTTTTTGGACTTGATTATTGCAGTACCTTTTTCTCCAGTCTTCCTAGTTGTACTACTAGAAATCTTCGGCTTATTCAGAATGCTGCAGCTAGAATGTTGACAAAACAAAAAAAAATTAAGCGAATAACACCCATTCTATCTTCTCTGCATTGTTTACCAGTCAAAGCAAGAGCTGATTTCAAAGTTATTTTTTTAACGTATAAGGCCTTGCATGAAGTTGCACCTCCTTGCTTAGCTGATCTAATTACACCATACACTCCGGTACATCCTCTTCACTCTCTTAATGTTGGTCTTTTGGTCATTCCCTGAGTTAAACAAAAATCAGTTGGTCAAAGAGTGTTTGCCTACCGTGCACCTTACCTTTGGAATGGTCTGCTATTATGTGTAAGAGAAGCAATCAATTGAGACTTTTAAATCAAGACTAAAAACCTACCTTTACTCACTTGATTACAATTCGCCTCAGAATTCAGTCAGGTCTATCACTGTTGAAATATTATTATATTATTCCTTTGTTGACATACCTTAGTTTTTAATGTCTTAATGTCATCTTATTTCAGTTTTATTAGTTATTATTCCTTCAACATTGATGCTGTTTTATTTTAATTTGTTTTTATTTGCTTATTTTATATCTTGTCCCATGTATTCTCCTAATTTGTACAGTGTATTGGGACCATGGTGCATGGTGATTTTGCACTTTAAATAAAGTTGATTGATTGACTGATTGATTGAAACTGTGCAACACACATGCTGATAAAAGTCCTCGGTATTTCAGCTGCAGTCATGGACATCAAAGGAAGAGTTTCAGGCCACCTAGTCCTGTCAAGCACAGTAAGCAGGTGTGTAAACCCATGAGATGGAGGAAGGGGGCCCACCAAGTCCACATGAACTTGGTCAAAATGGCGAGCAGGCACTGTGAATGGGGTCAGTGGGGCTTTAATATGCTGATGTATTTTACCCCTCTGACATGACACAGAAGCTGCTGACTAGTCCCACTCATCTTTTTTGAAGTCCTGCCAAACAAAGTTACTTGCCACCAAATATTGGGATGCCTGCCTTCCTGGAGCCCTGGAGGCTATGTATGGTGTCAAAGATGTGCTGTCTCCAGTTGCCAGGAACAATTGGGTGTAGATAACCTGTGCTGAGATCACGTGGGGGCTTAGCAGCACTGCCATCCAACTGCACCTTTGACAACGGCACACCGGTTTCTAGCGATTGCAGGGCCTGGACCTCCACCACCAACTGGAAGTAGTCAATTCTAATGTGTATTGCGGCAAGTGTGGGCCAGGAGAAACAATCGGCCACCACATTGTTCTTACACTTGACATGTTGGACATCTGTTGTGAACTCTGATGTGTAGGCCAGGGGCTGGGCAGACCAGAGCTCAGTGACTTTGGACATTGTGAGAACTAATGGCTTGTGGTCAACACAGTAAATGGCTGACCTTTGAGCAAGAAGTGTAAATGCCGGATGGCTAGATACAAACTCAGTAGTTCACAGTCAAAGGTGCTGTACTTGTGCTCATAGTATCGTAAATGTCTGCTGAAAAATGACAATGGCTGCTATAGAAATTAAAACTATGGACAAAGAAAGTCTTAATTAAATTAAAAGTTAAAATCATATATTGCAATAGGTAGCTTCAGCATATAAAGAGTGTAATCCATAGCCTCAGGCAGTGTAAGAGTTAAATATTAAAAGCTAATGCCCATGTCTCTTCTTTAAAGTAATCTGAAAGGCCACCAATATTTACAAAACTGGGGTTTAGGAATGGACCAGGTAAATAAGAGATGGACACCCATGGGGCCAGATGGTCACATGTTTCTTATGTCACAAGACATTGATGGAAAGGTAATCATGTCCATTTGGAAATTATTTTTGCCCTTTAAGCACAAGGAAACATTGTTGTAATTTACAAGTCAGAGGGTAAGAATGTGATAAGTACATAGGTACATAGGTAGATAGAAGACAGGGTTGCTCCTTTGTCCAGATGGCTAAGGTCAAGGTAGTGGTGGCCGATAATGGGACAATTACACCCTTTAGAAACTTATCAATGGAGGTGGAGCAGTGCAAGCCGTGGGCATGCTAACAGGACTGATGAGGGTTGCTGGAAACCGATAACTCTGTGAAGCAGATTTCAGGCTCTCAGCCATTTTGGCCAACTCTCTGTAATCCACAATAGTCAAATTGACTAGGGCAGTGCACACTTGTTCCAGCATCTGTTGCAGAAACAGTTATTTAAATATTAAACACGGCTTATGGCTGCACAGTTATTTAAATATTAAACACGGCTTATGGCTGCAGTTGCGGTCCCAGCTCTGACTCTATGAAGCCGTACACCTCTAAAAGTTATGTCTTTAAAGTTACATACTTGTTTGTGTCTGGGGGATTTTCAAGCAGACCCACCACACTGAACACTGTGGGGCCACTGAGTGCTGCAATGATGTAGTAGTATTTTGTGTCATCTGTCAATGTGAACTGAGCCTAATCTTGCTTACCTATCAAAGGCTAACACTTGTTATTGATTATCAACACTGAGTTTCAAGGCTCTATGGTCTTTTCTGTTAGAAACATAAAACAAGACGCAATTTCTCTACACAAATGTTCAATAATAATAATAGTAAAATTGCAATGATGAGAAAAAGCACAAGAATTAAATATTTATTAGAAGAACCTGGGCATCAGGGTGAGGAGGTGTCTTGTCTCACTTTACTTCAGCTCTTGTTTGCTGCCCCTAAGCCTATCAGCCACACTGACAAACATTACACTGTGACTAAATGTAATGGAAAATGCAATATACACCTTCATAAGTGTAACAAAGCTACTACTGAAACATTCAATCGCCAAACATAAGAATACAAAGCCTAACAATGATGATTTTTGTGGATTATCAACAAGGGTGAGGTGAGGTCATTATTTTTTACAGTGTCCATTTTAGGACATCCTCCTCCCTCCGAGAAAATTCCATCCTTCCTACTATCTTCGACAAAATATTCCTCCTCCCTGCGAGGAATCCCCCATCACCCCTCCTCCCTCCCCTCTCATCCCTCCTTCCACCACCGTCCACTCTCAGTTCTCCGATGTCAATTTTCCATCATCCACACTCCTATCTCCGTCATCCGCCTTCAGCTCTCTGTCAACCCCCACACTCCCCCCCCCCCCCCCCTTCACGGTATTTCGTTAATGAAGTGACATAATACTCCAGCTCCACCTTCTTCACAAGTTCATTCACCGAATTATTTGTCAATTATATTTTAATGTAAGAATTTACAGCACGACTCAAACGCGGGAACGAGGATAAATAACGTTAATTGTTGAGTGTCTTTTAATACTGTGTAAGCATACATATTAACACGTGTGCATTAAAACATGTGATTTATGGGGTGATTTCTCAGGCTTAAAAGTACACCTTTTATTAAAAAGGTAAATGCAAACTTTTTTCATTCTGAAGGGCACAAACCACGTCGGATTTCAGCCGTTAAATGCACAAAAATTTCGGTACACCAGATAAATAAGCGCAACATATTATCAGTTGTATTGTATGCTTACAATACATATAGAAATGTGTTCATCGTTAACTAATAGTATGGGATGGTGTTTTTCGACTCAGCTACAGATGCCGATGGAGACCAGAACTGCTTTGGAAAAATACGAACGCCTTAGGGCCGATCTGGAAGAAGGTAGCGCAGCGCCTTAATTTAAACGATTCCATGTCTTGGTGGGTTTGCGTAGCTTATTGTCAATATCTTTACACCTGTTTTTAAGACTTATTGACTGAAAGAAGCTTTCATGAAAAAAGTTAGAGCTTTGCTACAGGATACACCCTCCACAAGTCAAGGAAGTAAAAATAAAGGTATATATTTATGTTTTATTTAAACCTTTTAAGTTCGTATGCATAGCCCCATTTGACCATTTTAGGTTTTTTTTCTTTCTTCAGTAATATTTAATCTCCCTAAAGAAAAACAACATATGCATTTTACTTTTTTGTATCTCTTTAGTAATATTTTAGTGTAAAAGGATAACCAGTATTTAAACCTTTTATGTTACTTTATGAAGTTATTTTACACAATGTTGAAAAATTAATAAGAAAGCTACATATTTTGGCAGATGCTGCTTTAATTTTCAATGAAATGAAAAAAGCTCTCCAAGAGAAAACGTCAATGAAGAAGAAACAGTTTGCACTATCTAAAAAGGAGAAGCCCTCATTTATAAAGGTTTGCTGCAGATGACTTAACTGAAAATAAATGAATAGTTCCTATGTGTATAATACATATTTATCTGTTTGACTTATGCCTTTATCCTAGCAACTTGCAACATCTGAGGTACAATTTGTTACATTACTTGTGTTTTTTTGCAGCACAGGCAGGTGAAGTGACTTCCTCAGGGTCACACAGTGGTGTCAGTACCAGGATTTGAACTGAGAAGCTCCGGGTTTGCTGAAATATTACTGAAGAAAGAAAAAAAACTAAAACGGCCAAATTGGGCTATGCATACAAACTTCCATCCATCCATTATCCAACCTGCTATATCCTAAATACAGGAGTCAATCCCAGCCAACTCAAGGCGCAAGGCAGGAAACAAACCCCGGGCAAGGTGCCAGCCCATCGCAGGGCACACACACCCACACACCAGGGACAATTTAGAATCGCCAATGCACCTAACCTGCATGTCTTTGGACTGTGGGAGGAAACCGGAGTACCCGGAGGAAACCCAGACAGACACGGGGAGAACATTCAAACTCCACGCAGGGAAGCGAACCCGGGTCTCCTAACTGGCACCTTTCACTGCGCCACCATACCGCCCGCATACAAACTTAAAAGGTTTAAATAAAACAGAAATATATACCTTTATTTTTACTTCCTTGACTTGTGGAAGGTGTATCCTGTAGGAAAGCCCTAACTTTTTTCATGAAAGTCAATAAGCCTTAAAAACAGGTGTAAAGATATTGACAACAAGCTACGCAAACCCACTAAGACATCCATCCATCCATCCATCCATTTTCCAACCCGCTGAATCCGAACACAGGGGTCTGCTGGAGCCAATCCCAGCCAACACAGGGCAGGAACCAATCCTGGGCAGGGTGCCAACCCACCGCAGGACACACACAAACACACCCACACACCAAGCACACACTAGGGCCAATTTAGAATCGCCAATCCACCGAACCTGCATGTCTTTGGACTGTGGGAGGAAACCGGAGCGCCCGGAGGAAACCCACGCAGACACGGGGAGAACATGCAAACTCCATGCAGGGAGGACCCGGGAAGCGAACCCAGGTCCCCAGATCTCCCAACTGCGAGGCAGCAGCGCTACCCACTGCGCCACCATGCCGCCCCCCACTAAGACATGGAATCGTTTAAATCAAGGCGCTGTGCTACCTTCTTCCAGATTGGCCCTAAGGCATTCGTATTTTTCCAAAGCAGTTCTGGTCTCCATCGGCATCTGTAGCTGAGTCGAAAAACACCATCCCAGGAAGGATCTAAAAAATGCCTCTCTGCAGCAGGAATGACAAGGTGAATCTGTCTTCGGGCAGTGAAATTGAAACGGTAAGTGAAACCAAAAGTGATTCTGGTGGATCCAAACGTGATGCTGGTATCACTTGCACAAGTGTAGTATGCTGTTAATATTATTATTATTAGTAGTATACTTTCTACACTTCTGACCTTGTATATTTGCACATTTTACAGCGGAAAGATGAGACTTAATAAAAATGTCATTTCTCAAGCCAAAAAATGCAACAATTTTTACATGATTTTTTGAGAAAAAATGTAACGCTAAGAAAGTTAAAAACCTCAGTATATCATCCTCAAACTGATGGTTTAGTAGAAAGGTTTAATCAGATGCTCAAACAGAGGCTGTTCAAAGTGGTCAGCGAGGATGAGAGGAACTGGGATCAGCTACTCCCCCCTGTCAGGGACGTCCCACAAGCCTCCACAGGCTTCTTCCAGTTTAAATTATTGTAAGATAATAAGAAAATGAATATTCAGCCTTTTTTCATTGGTGGGGATTATGTGTAGAGGGTCTCAAACGTTTGGTTCCTGGGTGTGCACATAGAGGAGGACATAAATTGGAGCACTAACACCACAGATCTGGTAAAGAAGGCACAGCAGAGACTTTACTTCCTGATAATCCTCAGGGAGAACCATTTCACCCAAAAACTGCTCATGTCTTTCTACTGTTGCTCCATAGAGAACAAACTGGCTTATTGCATCTGTGTTTGGTTTGCCAGCTGCACAGCATTAGAGAGGAAAGTGCTTGAGAGGGTAGTCCCCATGGCCCAGAAAATCTTTGAATGCCCTCTCCCATCCTTGGAAGATCTTTACAGTTCCCTCTGCCTGAAAAAGGCCTTGAGCATAATTAAAGATCCCTGTCAGTGTCTGTTTGAATTGCTGCCCTTGGGCCGAGACACTTCAAGACAATGAATACATGGAAAAATATGATAAAAAAATAGTTTTTACCCAAAGGCCATGACTGCATTAAATGATTTTGACACTCTGAAACTTTTCGGAACAAATTAGGTAATAAATACCAACAGAATGTGAAAATGTCTTGTTGTGTAGTATGCTGTTTGTGTTGCTCTTCCACCTTTAGAATCCATCCATTCATCCATTGTCCAACCCGCTATATCCTAACACAGGGTCATGGGAGTCTGCTGGAGCCTTTCCCTTTTATAAATCTTCATATTTATATGTTTGTGTAGTTTAATAATTCCTTGCTGTTTTACACTGATATTATGGCATCCAATTTTGTTTATTTATGCCATGACAATAATGGTATTCATTAATTCATTTATTCAAATTGCTGAAACCGTGGAACAACAGAGACCCGAATTCCTATTCCAGCCAGCCTTCCTTGCTCATAAAATGATCCTTAATTTTGGCACAGATTTGTCGAACAACAACAACAGCTCAAAGCAACTATCATGTCTGTCTCAGAAGTGGTAAATGAACAACCCGGAAGGACCTCTCTGATTACACTGTCATCATCACAGATCCAGAGGTGGTCATCAGAGAACGTCCATACAGCCTCATGGAGGCAAACTGAACAGAAGTAGAGCTTGAGATCAGGAGAATGCTAGATCTTGATGTGACTGAGGAATGTTTTCATCCCTTGTCTAGTCCCGTTGTCCTTATCTCAAAGCCAGATGGCAGTTGTCGCTTTTGCAACAACTTCCGCCAACTTAATCAAGTCTCCTAATTCGATCCTTACTTGATGCTGTGAGTGGATGAGCTCCTCGAGTGACTTGGGAAAGCTCAATATTTGTCCACCTTTGACATGATGAAAGAGTATTGGCAAATTCCTTTAATGGAATCTGCAAAGAAGAAGACACACCTAGTGGCCATTGGCAATAGCTTGTTCTCCCATTTGGATTGCACGAGGTCTAGTGACTTTCCAGCATCTGGTGGATAGAGTGCTGTGTCCCCACAATGCTTATAGTGCCACCTACCTGGATGACGTCGTCATCTGTTCCAGCACCTGGGAGGAACATGTACTGCAGGTATGCATGGTGCTCCTGGCATTAAGTAAAAGCAGTCTCCAGATCAACCCAAAGAAGTGCTTCTTTGGGTTGACGAAGGCCAAACATTTAGGCTACATGGTGGGCAGAGGTACACGTATGCACGCATAGGGGACAGCTGAAGGGCTATGATTGTAATTACATGGTCACACCAGGGGTTAGTGCTGTACAAAACTCTAAGCATGCTGTCTGTTGCGTCATCAAGCACACTGGTTATGTATGAGAATGCACATGTGTTAGTTTTGTGCCCGATACACTGGAACACAGTACATCCCGAAGTCTGCACGTTGCCACATTTATTCAAATAATTTGTTAATGCTGTGTGCATCTATTTTGATGTAAGTTACATTTTGTTGTTAGTTATATTAAAATACTGTATAATACAATTTTTGTCTGTAAATAATGGTAAAAGTTCTAACAATGTTTTACTAACGTGTTCAGGCAATCTTTTATGTTGAAGTATGTTTAGTTCAATGTTTAAAACTGTGTAAAACATGTTAAGATAAGTTGTTTCTTTATTCATATATAAGTACGAGAAAAACAGAATAAGTACTTCTACAAAACAGACTTGGTAACTTGGTAATCACTGTTTAAGTAGTGACTGTGCATGGTCCATATCTGTGTGGTTTTAATGCATTTGGTGGCTTCCTTTCAGTTTTTTAGTAATTTAGTAACTTCCTTTCAGCCAACGTTAGAATGTCATAGCGCTCTGTTAATTTCTGCCACCATCTACTGAACTTATTGGGTATTACCTGTTTGTTGTATTATGTAGGATTTTATTTTTGTGATGGTTATTTAATGTTATTGTATTTGTTCTGTTTCAGAAACCACACACCACAAACGTATATATATATATATATACTTTTTTCTAATATAATGAATGTTTACTCCTCTAACTTAACCCTTAAGTGACAACATAGATTTACATTAACAATGCTTACCTTGGAGTGTCCTGTATGTAATAGTGTGCTAGTTACTACATCTGAACCCTGTTGCTCTGCCTCTCTAACTTGCTCATGATTGCCAGGCTTGAATTTGTGTCTGGCAGAGTGCACTCAGCCTGAACTCCACAGTGGGTTTGTTACCATCCTTTGCAATGGTAGGATTCATAGACCTTATGCGGCAATGAATAAAAGATAGATTATTTTAAATATGTGAATTATCTGCAAATTATCCATTGCATTTTTGATGGTGATTCTTATTGGTAATTATTCCATAACAGATCTTTTTTGCGATCTTTCGACAGTATCTCTGAAAATTATTTTTAAATTTAGGTTATAAATATATAACATGTAATCTTCTTTTTAATTTAAGTGACTCTTTAAACCAATTTGAACCAGGTCCTTACTACATGCAGAATACAAAAAGCAACGATGTTAGTAAATCAAGCCACAGGACAATATGGTCAGTGTTAGTGACAAATTTGACAGTGACAGCATGGTTTCTTCATAGTGAACATGTTAATTTTGAGCTCCACAAAATATTAGCAATATAAGCTTAAATAATATTAATTGAAAAATCTAATCTCTTGATGGAATAATAATGTTTCTCTAACTATTGGGCATCTATTTTTGGCAAAGTAGAGGGTTAAGGCTTAATTTTCTTTCTACTTGATTTTAAATAAGTTGGTACAAAGAAAACATTTGAAGAGAAATGACCAAGCTCATTTTAATTTTTTTTTTTTTACATCTAAAACATTGTGACTGTGAAAACTCGAACAACAGTTAATCAAATACAATCATATTAGCTATGGAAGTGTGGTTGCACAGGCGAGACATAAATAGACATAAATGATATGATGACTCAGGCGCTGCCGTGAGTGGCAGCCTTTCCAGCAGCTCTGTGTACGACTTTATATTTCTACCTTTTTCTATATTTCTCTGATCACTCCTACCACTTTCTTTTATGTGGACTTGTTTCCGGGACACTTTTTACTACTTGGAATGGATTTTTACATGCAATGACTCGTCTGTTCAGGTAGTCAACTTCAAGCGCTGAGAACAAAGGCCCATGCCGGTGTGGTTCCCTATTTACCTGATGAGGTAAGAAGGCGGTATTGTTGCAGCAGAGCTGGCGCTAAGCTAAAGGCTAAGAGGCTAGCGAGGAAGTGGTGATACAAGCCTTCGGTGCCTTCTGTTATCCTGGGAAATGTGAACTCACTACCAAATAAGATCGACAAACTGGCTGCGCTCTTGAAAAATGTCAGGACCTACAGAGAATGCAGTTTGTTGTGTTTTTGTGAAACGTGGCTAACAACTAGCATCCCAGATGCTAACGTGGAGCTACCCGGGTTTAGCACAGTTAGAGCGGACAGAGACACAAATATCTGCGGGAAGGTAGAAGGACTTGCTCTCTATATGAATACAAGGTGGTGCAACCCTGGACATGTAAACGTCAAAATCTCCACTTGCTGCAAAGATATCGAACTGTTGGCCGTAAGTCTGCGTCCCTATTACTTGCCCAGAGAGTTTGGACACGTGATTGTTTTTATTGTTTACACCCCCCTTCGGGCGGATGTGGAGAATGCGGGTGACATCATCCATTCTGCTGTTGCTAAACTACAAACACAGCACCCCGAGGCGCTTGTGCTAATCTCTGGAGACTTTAACCATGCAATGCTGGACAAAACATTACCTGCCTTCTCCCAGTATGTGGATTGTAACACCTGGGAAAATAGGACTGTTGACCTACTGTATGCAAACATTAAAGATGCATACAGCGCCATCCCGGTGCCTGCGCTTCGGAAAGCAGATCATAACCTGGTTCTGCTTCAGCCTCACTACAAACCAAGAGTAAGGGAGCTACCTACAACCACATGCTCATTCAGGAAGTGGTCCCCTGAGGCAGAGCAGGCACTGAGAGACTGCTTTGGAACTACGGACTGGGATATCCTGCAGGGATAATATAGTGAGAACATTGAGGAGGTTGTTGACTGCACTACTGACTACATCAACTTCTGTATGGACATTGCAGTTCCTGTAAGAACAGTACGCTGCTATGCTAACAACAAGCCATCAATGATATCAACGACCTATTGAACCATAAAAAAAGGGCTTGTAAAGGCGGTGATCAGCATGAGCTTAAGCGCGTGCAGAAGGAACTCTGAGTCCAGCTCAGGGCGGCGAAGGAGCAGTGCAGGAGAAAGCTGGAGCAGAAGTTGCAGAATAACAGCATGAAGGAAGTGTGGGATGGGATGAAGATCATCACTGGCTGCATCTCGAAGCGGGGTGCCACCATCGAGAGAGACGTGGAGAGAGCAAACCTGATGAACAACTTCTTTAACAGGTTTGACAACCCTAACCCACTCTCACCTCAGAGTACTGCACCCTCCACATATCCTTCTGCTGATACCAGCATAGGAGAGAGTTTCCCCCCACCCACAATTACAGCAGCCCAGGTAAGCAGAGAGCTGAGGAGACTTCTCTAGCATCTTCAACACCATCCAACCTCTGCTCCTCAGGGACAAGCTAACAGAGATGGGAGTAGATTCATACCTGGTGGCATGGATCCTGGACTATCTTACAGATAGACCTCAGTATGTGCGTCTCGGGAACTGCAGGTCTGACATTGTGGTCAGCAGCACAGGAGCGCCGCAGGGGACTGTGCTTTCTCCGGTCCTGTTCAGCCTATATACATCGGACTTCCAATACAACTCTGAGTCCTGCCACGTGCAAAAGTTTGCTGACGACACTGCTATCGTGGGCTGCATCAGGAGTTGGCAGGAGGAAGAGTATAGGAACCTAATCAAGGACTTTGTTAAATGGTGCGACTCAAACCACTACACCTGAACACCAGCAAAACCAAGGAGCTGGTGGTGGATTTTAGGAGACCCAGGCCCCTCATGGACCCCGTGATCATCAGAGGTGACTGTGTGCAGAGGGTGCAGACCTATAAATACCTGGGAGTGCAGCTGGATGATAAATTGGACTGGACTGCCAATACTTATGCTCTGTGCAAGAAAGGACAGAGCTGACTATACTTCCTTAGAAGGCTGGCATCCTTCAACATCTGCAATAAGATACTGAAGTTGTTCTATTAGACGGTTGTGGCGAGCGCCCTCTTCTATGCGGTGGTGTGCTGTGGAGGCAGCATAAAGAAGAGGGACGCCTCACGCCTGGTCAAACTGGTGAGGAAGGCAGGCTCTATTGTAGACACGGAGCTGGACAGTTTGACTTACGTGGAAGAGCGACGGGCGCTGAGCAGGCTCCTGTCAATCATGGAGAATCCACTGCATCCACTAAACAGTATATCATCTCCAGACACAGGAGCAGCTTCAAGCAACAGACTGTCCTGCTCCACTGACAGACTGAGGAGATCGTTCCTCCCCCACACTATGCGACTCTTCAATTCCACACGGGGGAGTAAACGTTAACATTATACAAAGTTACTGTCTGTTTTACCTGCATTTTTATCACTCTTTAATTTAATATTGTTTTTTATCAGTATGCTGCTGCTGGAGTATGTGAATTTCCCCTTGGGATTAATAAAGTATCTATCTATCTATCTATCTATCTATCTATCTATCTATCTATCTATCTATCTATCTATCTATCTATCTATCTGTCTGTCTGTCTGTCTGTCTGTCTGTCTGTCTGTCTGTCTGTCTATCTAAATAAAAGGTTTGTGAATGTTACTACAAATGCATTTTGTAAAATACAGGAATTTTATGTTAAAAAAGGTAAACTTGTGTAGCTTTATTTGTGTTTATGAACCAGGCCCTAATCATCTTGATCATCCCTTATATACTGTATTTGTGAATTGTTTCAATCCAGGGAGTTACCGACCAGTAACATATAGAAGGTCAAGCTGGTGAGTATTTATTTTGTTTTATATGTAACAAAAGTGGTTTATAGAGTAACAGGAGGTACAAAGTGTTGAAATCATCCTCCTGTGGGCACATGTCAATATTTTTTAAATATAAAGGCTGGACAATTGTTTAGGATGTACTGCATGAGAAGAGTAACCAATGATATAAACCATACTCTTGGACTTTAGAACACCATCACTGCTGTCCAAATAAAGCTGACCATTAGGTTTAAATTTAAAGTAAAACAAAGTTCAGGACAGGATTGAGGGTTGGTGCTGGAAACTGCACCCACTAGTGGTATCTTTTTCCTCAGACATTAAAGTTTGCCCATTACCATTAAATCCTCTTTCTGGTTAATAAGGAACTTATTTCTGGAATAATATTCAGGAGTGTCAATTAGCAAATGCAAACTGCATGCAAAAGCAAGCACTCAGCGCCCCCTAGTGGGTGTTGTCAAAACAGAAACCATCTCCAAATAACTTCAAATATAAAATTCATTTCACAAATAACAGGAGCACCAGCAGATCATGCATTTTAATTTTACATTTTTGGTTGTTTTTTAAGCACTACTGTGATTAGTGTAGCAGGTGCTGTAAAGATGTGCTACTGATTCCTATACATTAGTTCTGAAGAATACATTTTTTAGTTCATACATCTAAAGATGATTTTTATGAAGCGAACATTTTCAGTTATAAAAAGCAACAATTTTAAATGAACAAAATAAATGAAAGTATTTCATTACTTTCACTCAGTTTTGGTAGCAAGGTCAAGGGCGAAGTGGTGGCTCTGAGACCAGGATCTGCGCAAGTATCTAGAAAATTGATGATCCTGTTCTGCTGGGCCCTTGAGCAAGGCCCTTAAACTGCAGTTGCTCCAGGGATGCTGTACAATGGCTGACCCTGCACTCAGACCCCATGGAGTAGGCAAAAACTAACAAATTCTTAATACAAGAAATTGTGTAAATTGAAATAAAGAACAAATAAAAAAAATGGTACCTTACAGATCCAGTGCCCTTGGTTCAAAAGATTGACTCCAATCTTTATCTGTTTTCCTCCCATATCTGCAAAATGTGTGTGTTAGGTAAACTGTCTCTCTGCATTAGTAGGCTCTGTGAAGGACGGACACAATAGTTAACGTTGGTTTCTTCCAGGATAAGTGCCAGTCCACTATGGTTCTGATTAGGATTAAACAGGTTTGAGAATGTTATGTAATATTTTTCTCCATTCTGATTTCAATAATGGGTGTCTGGATAGATAGAATCCTTTATTATATGATAACAGCATGCAACCTGTAAATCTGTTTCAGTCAAATGGTTTTCTCCTTTGAGGTACTATTTCATGGTGGTGGAACAGTGGTAGCACTGCTGCCTCACAACAAGGGAGACTTTAAATACACAAATACTAACTGGACTAACCTTGCAAACAGCAGATCACAAGAGCAGGAGTTGCCAGCACTTCTGGATCAAATGATCAAATTGAGGGCTTGAGTTTTCTTCAGCCCGGAAGTACTTCAGGGCTTCCATCCCCATGACTTGGGAGTACTTCCGGGCTATACGGAAAGTAAAAATCCTCCGGTCTCCCTGCAGTGTCTCCTAGTGGTACCCACGGTACCCAGCAGGGTTGTGAAGCCGAACTGCAGATCCCATGGTGCCCTGTGGGTATCCAGAGCACCGCTAAGCTGCAGGGAAGCCGCCATCTAGCATCCTGGGGGAGGCAGTGTCCCAAAGTAGCTGCCTTCCCCCATCCTTCCAATCTTTGGGTGTCCCAGCTGTCCATCACACAAGAAAAAAAAAAAGATTAGGCAATAACAAAGAAAAACTAACAAAGAAAAGACAACTAAATTTATACCATATTAAAAAACAGATAAATATCAAGTAGAAAAGTTGCGTCCTTATATACAGTACAATATCATGATGTAAGTCTCTAAAGATGAGTCCAGTGATAAAGCCAGATGGCCAGAAAGACAAAAAGAAACTCCAGTTAACCTGGAGAACAAAATAAAATCCACAGGGCCAAAAGACCACCCAGCCCCCACTGGGCAGTCTACCCAAAATAAATGTTCTTAATTCATTCCTTAAATAGGTTAAGAAGTGAGGTGATGATTAGTGAGCAGAAGTATGGTTTCATGCCAAGAAAGAGCACCACAGATGTGATCTTTGCTCTGAGAATGTTGATGGAGAAGTATAAAGAAGACCAGAAAGAGTTGCATTGCATCTTTGTGGATCTGGAGAAAACATATGACAGAGCGCCTCGAGAGGAGCTGTGGTATTGTATGATGAAGTCGGGAGTGGCAGAGAAGTACGTAAGAGTTGTACAGGATGTGTACGAGGGAAGTGTGACCGTGGTGAGGTCTGCGGTAGGAGAGACGGATGCATTCAAGGTGGAGGTGGGATTATATCAGGAATCGGCTCTGAGCCCTTTCTTATTTGCAATGGTGATGGACAGGTTGACAGATGAGATTAGACAGGAGTCCCTGTGGACTATGATGTTTGCTGATGACATTGTGATCTGTAACGATAGTATGGAGCAGGGTGAGGAGACCCTGGAGAGGTGTATATATGTTCTAGAGAGGAGAGGAATGAAGGTCAGTAGGAACAAGATAGAATACATGTGTGTAAATGAGATGGAGGTCAGTGGAATGGTGAGGATGCTAGGAGTACAGTTGGCAAAGGTGGATGAGTTTAAATATTTGGCTGCAAAGAAACTCTGCCGATATTCGCGTTTGCACTCTATGAGAACCCTCAGTGCCAGGATGAGGTCGATGGTAGACTACTTAGGCGTAAAACCAGACTGTTCTGGTCGCTAGTAGGTGAGCAAGTGATCATGGATCCTATTGAGGACAACTCTAGCAAGGACCTTACCCGCCATTACCAGTTCACCAGTGTACTGTAATATGGGATATAATTTATACTGCAACTCTGAGTGAGTCTTGTAGATGTGCATCAGTAAGGCGTGTTCTGTGTTTGTTTTTGATGAAGTTCATATCTGAAAAGGCTCATTCACAGAGATAGGTTGAACGAAAAAGGCAGGCAACTTTCATAGCTGCTGCGCATACACCTTTGTACTTTTCTGTGTCCACAAGACACCAAAGGCTTGGTGCACCCTGATGGGCTTTGAGGAGGACGTCATTTTGCAATGTTAGGATTTCAATCTCCACCTGTCCAGCATCCAAGCTGAACATTGCACTGCTCTTCTGCCCAGGTTTGTAGGTACCGAGTTTATAACGGAAGTGTCAAATGTGCACCTTGTCATGGTGAGGCAAAACATTTATTAAATCCAGAAACATCATTGTTCATTTTTAAAAGGGAACCCGTTAACAACCAGTGCCATTCACTAATATCATTTTTCCACGGGAATGACTGTTAATACTGGTTAAATATAATTTCATGTACAATTAGAACTGCCTACATAAAAGAATTACCATACAGCAAAATGTTTACTCACCTATCACTATGATGAGAACTATGTGGTCTCGGCTATCTGTGGTTTCATCAACTACAACATAAATTTTCTTGCCATGAATTTTTCGAAGAACGGCATCCATATGTTGTTCAATGACATGGGGCAAATGAGTTTGATGAACACTGCTCTCATTTTTTGTCAGTGCGCCTCCTTGTTTAACAATGCTTAATAAAGAAAGGACACATTTTTGTCATTTTTTCGAACAGTTTATCTGACTCACATGGCCACAAAATGGCGTCTTGCATCTCACAATTTTGTTATTTTCTCTATTGTTACCCGAAGAGGAACACTTTTTGATTTTAATTTCTCCTTGTTCTTTAAATGGGTTTTAGATTTGACATGGTCATTGTAAGTATCTTTTCATTTCCAGTCTATAGTGTGCTGGCAAAACTTGCAGAAAAGTTGTCCAGATTCATAAAAGTCACCAGGATATTGTTATGCCCTTAATTTGTAGTTAATTTTGTGTTTCTTAGCTTTTTCTACACTGTTAGAGTATCTGATACTGCTCACTTCGACATTTCTGTCTCGTGCAGCTAGCTAATTCGCGTGCCTTTAATGAAAAAACATGCAGGAAACACGTGCATAAACAGATAGAGGCACAAGTGGATTTCTATGAAGAATTGCGCTTGCTTGAAAAACAACAAACTAGAAAATAGTATCTGAATGATAGAACTACAGATTATTCAATCATTTAATATATTGGAACGTTTTATAACTGTCACCCTTTCAGCTTCTAAATTCCATTTCTGTTTTTTAAATCTAAAATCTGTTTTTATATACGTTAATTCTGTGATTCTGTGTAAGTTTTCTGCATTGTGGGAATCATAGGGCCTTAAAAATAGTAAGTTTTCTTTCGCTTTTCTGCCAAGTTTTTCTTTATTTTTAGGGGGTAAAACTGAGTGTAGCTCCCCATCATAGCTGCGCTCATATGCTTGTCTCAGCGAAGAGTGAGATGGAGGTTTGTCTTGCGCACAATATTGAACTTTGACCCTAGGCTACCCCCCCAATCTACATTAGTGCAAGTGTTATTGATTCAAAAAGAACAGCAACACAATTAAATATAATTTTTAGATGGAGCTCCATGGTGTCTAGTGCTATTTTTAGAACATGCCATGCAGGCAACTCATGTGGTCCCTGCAGGCGACCAGGTGCCCATAGGCACTGTGTTGGCTACCTCTGATTTAAAGAGTTCTATTAGTCCTTATATGCTATACAGTTTAAAGAAGTCAAGACACAATCTAATGCATTTTCTCGGTGCAGAGGAACTGGACAAACCTCTGACACTCTTAGAATTACTAGACACTATAAACTCACTTTAGAGTGGGAAAGCATCAGACCCTGAAGTCTACCCTGCTGAATTTTCAATTAAGTTAGCTCCCCTTTTATTAGCAACATTTATAGAAGCCAATAAAATTCTACCTCAAACTGTTTGCCAAGCATTAATTACCATCTTTCCTAAGAAAAATAATGACTTATTACAATGGGCAACATGTAGACCAGTCTCACTTCTGAATAATGATGTTAAGGTACTCTCCAAAGTTCTAGCTAGAAGGATTCAGAAACTGCTTCCTTATGTAATATCACAAGATCAAACTGGATTTATTAAAGGCAGACACTTAGCTTCCAATCTTCAATACCTGTTTAATGTAATATATTCACGCGTAAAGTTTAACACCCAGAGATCTTATTATCTTTGGATGCAGAGAAAGCATTTGATATGGTTGAATGGGACTACCTATTCGCCATATTACACAAATTTGGGTTTGGCCTGAACATATGTGCATGGATCAAACTAATGCATACTAGTCCAGAAGCTTCAGTTTTTATTGACAACATTATGTCATATTATTTAAAATTAGAATGTGGTACTAGACTGTCACCGCTGCTCTTTGCAATTGCCTTGAACCATTGACTGTTCACTTTTGAAATGCATCTGAGATAAAGGGGATTATCAGAGAAGGACTTGAACAGAAAATATCACTATATGCAGGTGATGTGGCACTGTATATATCTGACCCACAAAATTCTGTGACTGCAGTCCTAACAGCACTAGCAAAATTTCAAAAGATATCTGAACTCAAAATTAATTTGAATAAAAGTGTGTTTTTTCCAGTGAACTATCTAACACATAACATCAGATTGGACACCTTCCCTTTTATCATTGCAAATAAGCTTAAATACCAAGAGGTAAATATCACAAGTAAATACAGTATAAAGATCTTTTTTCAACAAAATGTTGCTGTCTGCTTGGAAAAACTTAAACAAGATGTGTATAGATGGTCTACCTTCCATCTCACTTTAGCAGGGAGAATCAACACTGTCAAGATGAATATCATTCCTAAGCTTCTATTTCTATTCCAAAGCATCGCCATATACATTAACAAATCATTTTTAAAGAAATTAGATTGAATCATAACCTTATTTATTTGGAATTGGAAACATTCATGCATCCAAAGGGCGGCCCTACAACCACCTAAAGCAGAAGGGGGCATGACACTACCTAACTTTCAATTTTATTACTGAGCGGCAAATATACAAGCTATAAAAACCTGCACATTGACACAAATTGATGAACACCCACAAGCTTGGTCCACAATAGAAATACAATCCTGCAGTACTTCTTTATATTCCTTGCTTTGTACCCCAGTAAATACAAGTTATCATCAATATACTAACAACAACAATTGTGCTTCATTCACTCAGAATATGGAACCAATGTAGATCAAAATAGAGAAGCTTTTATCTGTTTTGTTGCACCTTTGCATTATAACCACCTTTTTCCACCCTCTCAAACTTACACAGTTTTTAATATTTGGAAATATGAAATTAAATCCTTTAGAAATTTGTATATAGATAATGTCTTTGTATCCTACAAACAATTAAACTTCAAATGTAGCTTTCCATCAACACACTTTTTCCACTACTTTCAAATTAGAAACTTTGCTAAATGGAATCTCCCCAATTATCCTCACCTCCCACCTATTTATATTCCAGAGGAAATATTTATTAGTTTTGAAAACTCGGACAGCATTTCTAAAATATATTACGGAAGATGGACATCTAATGCGGAGCTCCGTTGCAGCGGCTTTATTTTTTCACTTATTTCTTATTATCCCGAGGTATCCTGTATTTACCCAACCCGAGGAGTTTCTACTACAGTATATAAACATGAGTAACAAGAAAGGGGGTCAGAAAGAAACGGAAAAGAAACTTAAAGCTACACCCAAGTCTAGACAGGCATCAAGCCCAAGTGCAAGGTACGGCCTTTCAGAGACTGACCTGGAACAGGCAGGCGAAAGCACAGGCTTCCCAGGATCCCGCTCCACTGTATCATCTCCAGTCGAGAGTGAAAATGGGAGTGAAGGTGCAAGTGATGCAGGTCACAAAAGCTAGCTGATTCGAGAAGATCACTTGAAACTAGAAATGCCCTTGTAGTCTGCGCTTTCATCTACTCTTCGCAAGCCGGAGGCATCGGATGTAACTGGGGTTGCCACTTCACCCGCAAAGCACGAAGCCGAAACGATTTGTCCAAATTGAAGGAAATGATTGCAACATTGGCCATGGCCATAAGTGAGCTCAAGAAAGACATTCAGAAAAATATGAAGAAAGAAATAAATGACTTGCTCAAAACAAACGAGAAGCTGCGGCTGGAGATGCAAGAGCTGCGGCAGGATAATAAAGACCTGGAAAAATGTATATATAATCGTTTTGATGCAACCTTTAAAAGTTTGCTGGGAAAAATTGAGGAACACATTCAGGAAAATGCATCTAAACTGGGAGAACCTGCCGATCAGCTGGAAGATGTTAAGCAGACATTCATGATTCAAATTGAAACAGCAGAACATTTTGCATCTACCGCCGATGGAAAAGCTACAGCTGTGAATTCTGAATGCAAAAAACTCGGAGACAGACTTGTGGCTCTGGAAGATGGATGCAGAAGGAATAATATTAGAATCGAAGGTCTACCTGAGAATCATGAAAGTCCAAACCCAGTGAAACTCGTAGCTGAACTATTCTCAGAAATAATTGGAGAGGACTTTAAATCAGATACCGAGATAGCGGCAACTTATCGCATACGTGGATCAAATACCTCTAAACCTAGGACTCTAATTGTCCGCTTTGAGAGATTACAATTTAAGCTTAATGTAATGGAACTTCTCAGACAGAAACAAGAGATTATATTTGAAAATGACCATATTTGTATTTTCCCTGATTACTCACCCTCAACAGCTGCTAAATGTGCAGCTTTTTACAACATTAAACAGCGGTTGCGGAAAGCCGATATCAGATACAGCCTCTTGTATCCTGCCAAACTGAAAGTGGATATTCAAGACAAATATTACATCTTTTCCACCAAGGAGGAAGCAGAAAAGGAGTTAAGAAAGCTGATCCTGACACTTTTTTGAAATACGATAGTGAGTTACATCCTGTCATGGCATGGCAAGAAGATATTACCTGCTGTCTGACCCACTTGCAACGATACGGGTACCATAATTATACATCCTTTTCTTTTCTCGGACACTTTTTGTTTATGTTTTAATTACAATTCTAGGCATATGTGTGGAAGAAATTAAAGTAGTTTTTTTTTTTTTTTTATACTATTCTAAAGGAGACTGTTTAACATCATACCCTTGGTTTATTGTTATTGTTATTAATGCATTAGGGTTTACTATGCTTATCCAGGGCCACTTTTTAACACCATTCCCTGGGTTTACTGTCTTAATATTTCAAGACTGTTGAAGATTATATTTTACTAGCCAACCCGTGGCGTAGCATAATTATTTATTGATGGGTGAACACTTCCTGAAAGACACAGTTGTCCAAATGGGGTGGGTTTGAGGATACGGCTGTGAGTGAATGAAAAGATGGAACTCTGGAGAGAGCAACATATAATTGTCCGTGACTGAAAACTGGTTTTGGCAGATACAGGCACTTTTCTTTTTGAAAGTTTGGCCCTGTGCCTTATTAATTGTCATTGCAAAGGCCAATCTAACAGGAAATTGTCTGTGTGTAAAAGTAAAAGGCAAATTTGAATCTGATGGGGTCAGAGATATCTCGGAAATGAATGGTGATAGTAGCTGGAAGCATCTGGGACATTGCCACAATTTCTGCCTCGCCACCATAAACTCCAGAAGTATTCATGTAGTCAGCATATTGTTGAGCAGACTGTATGACTATGCTTCTGTGACTAAGAACAACGCTCAGTCGTGCGTACCCCATGGTCTCAGAGTTGGCGGGCGGGGCTCTGTCATGCGTATCCCATGCGCACTGCCTGCTCATGGCTCGAAGCAGAGCAGGCTCTGTGGGACTGCTTTGTTACTACAGACTGGGATATCATGCAGGGATCACATAGTGAGAACATTGAGGAGGTTGTTGACTGCACTACTGACTACATCAACTTCTGTATGGACATTGTAGTTCCAGTAAGAACGGTATGCTGCTATGCTAACAACAAGCCGTGGATTACAAGTGACATCAAGGGCCTTTTGAACCAGAAGAAAAGGGCTTTTAAAGGCGGTGATCAGCATGAGCTCAAGCGCGTGCAGAAGGAACTCAGAGTCCAGCTCAGGGCGACGAAGGAGCAGTACAGGAGAAAGCTGAAGCAGAAGTTGCAGAATAACAGCATGAAGGAAGTGTGGGATGGGATGAAGATCATCACTGGCTGCAGCTCGAAGCGGGGTGCCACCATCGAGAGAGACATGAAGAGAGGAAACCAAATGAACAAATTCTTTAACAGGTTTGACCACCCTAACCCACTCTCACCTCAGAGTACTACACCCTCCATCCATCCTTCTGCTGATACAAGCATAGGAGAAACATCCCCCCCACAATTACAGCAGTGCAGGTGAGCAGAGAGCTGAGGAGACTTCGTGCCAGCAAGCAGCGGGTCCAGATAGAGTATCGCCATGACTACTGAAGGTCTGTGCGCTGGAGCTGGGGAGTCCTCTACAGCGCATCTTCAACCTGAGCCTGGAACAGGGGAGAGTCCAGAGGCTTTGGAAAACATCTTGTATCACCCCAATCCCAAAGGTGTCACGTCCTAGTGAGCTGAACGACTTCCGGCTTGTCGCTCTGATGTCACATGTGATGAAAACCACGGAGCAGCTGCTGCTTCACCACCTGAGGCCACAGGTATGCCACGCCCTCAACCCTCTGCAGTTCACATACCAGGAGAAGGTGGGAGCGGAGGATGCCATCATCTATATGCTACACCGATCACTCTCCCACTTGGACAGAGGCAGTGGTGCTGTAAGAATTATGTTTCTAGACTTCTCTAGTGCCTTCAACACCATCCAACCTCTGCTCTTTAGGGACAAGCTGTCAAAGATGGGAGTAGATTCATACCTAGTGGCATGGATCGTGGACTATCTTACAAACAGACCTCAGTATGTGCGTCTCGGGAACTGCAGGTCTGACATTGTGGTCAGCAACACAGGAGCGCCGCAGGGGACTGTACTTTCTCCGGTCTTGTTCAGCCTATATACATCGGACTTCCAATACAACTCCGAGTCCTGCCACGTGCAAAAGTTCGCTCACGACACTGCTATCGTGGGCTGCATCAGGAGTGGGCAGGAGGAGGAGTATAGGAACCTCATCAATGATCAATAAGATGCTGCAGATGTTCTATCAGACGGTTATGGTGAGCGCCCTCTTCTACGTGGTGGTATGCTGGGGAGGCAGCATTAAAAAGAAGGACGCCTCACGCTTGGACAAACTGGTGAGGAAAGCATGCTCTATTGTAGGCATGGAGCTGGACAGTTTGACATCCGTGGCAGAGTGACAGGCGCTCAGCAGGCTCCTATCAATTATGGAGAATCCACTGCATCCACTAAACAGTGTCATCTCCAGACAGAGGAGCAGCTTCAGCGACAGACTGCTGTCACTGTCCTGCTCCACTGACAGACTGAGGAGATCGTTCCTCCCCCAAACTATGCGACTCTTCAATTCTACCCGGAGGGGTAAACGTTAACATTATTCAAAGTTATTGTCTGTTTTTACCTGCATTTTTATTACTCTTTAATTTAATGTTGTTTTTTGTATCAGTATGCTGCTGCTGGAGTATGTGAATTTCCCCTTAGAATTAATAAAGTATCTAAGTGCTCGGGAGCTACGCATAATGACGGGGAGAATTTGTCAGAAATCTCCACCCAATAGTATTGTTTTGCCTCTAAATGGCTGCGTGTCACCTGTGAGGTCACGTAATAACCTGTCAACTGCCTGGAATGTGTATGCATGTGTCATTAGTGCTTTGTCCCATATTATCAATTTGGATTGCAGAAGTTGTTGAGCGTGTGGCGAGGTAGGTTTGGTGTTGCATGCGGAAGTAGTATTCAGCCTCAACGGTATTTTAAAAACGGAATGTCCAGTTCGTCCACCCGGTAACAATGTTGCAGCTATTCCTGTAGATGCTACAGTTGTAGGAATGTCTCCCATAGCTCTGATGGTATGAATCAGGGTTTTGTAGACAAAGGTTTTCCCTGGTCCTGCAGGACCATCTAAGAAGAAGCATGTTTGTCGGGGATGGGAATTGCTGTATGCAGCGTGTAAAACAGTGTCAACAGCGTGTTTCTGTTCTGTGTTTAGAGTTTGTCGTAGTGGACGCAGGAGGAGGGTTAGAGTTGGCGGACGGGGCTCTGTCTTGCGTGCGTGCGTATCCCGTGGTCGGGCGACTTGGTGGAATATATATAGAAAAGCAGCCGGAACCGAAAAGAACAATGAAAAGTCAACGTGACTCAGAGGTGCATGTGGACTGTAGCAGAGACGAAAGCGACTGAGGCGGTGTTTGGTGAGGTGTTGGGTGCTGGCACACGAGCAGGCATTGTGCATGCCTCGAGAGTGAGGGTGGACGCGGGAGGAGGGTTAGAGTTGGCGGGCGGGGCCCTGTCGTGCGTATCCCATGGTCTTAGAGTTGGTGGGTGGGGCTCTGTGAGTTGGCGGGAGTGGCTCTGTCTTGTGTATCCCATGGTCTCTGTCTTGCGTGCCATGGTCAGCTGCTTAGTGAATTGTTGGTAGGCGGGGCACTGTGAGTTGGTGGGCGTGGCTCTGTCTTGCATCTTGCCTGCCATGGTCAGCTGCTTAGTGAATTATATATATAGATGCTTATAGTATTTAGACTTTATCGGCAATAGATATCTCTACATTTTAATCCTCAAATGCCGCTGCTGGGGGGCTTGTTTTGTTTTGGACGTGCTCTGTCTCTAGGTATGTCAGAGGACTGGGACTTTGTGAAGTGGGGTCCAGCCTCACGTAGGGAGGGGGTGGGGGGATAAGGGGGAGAGAGAAAGAGAGCAAGCTATATCTAATCTATCCTTTTAATCCTTATAACTACCAACATAACAATAGGCTGCATGGCAATAACTTGTGGGAAAATTGGAAATTAAGGTTAAAGCTGTCTCACTTCCAGTTAAGACTACAAAATGACAGAATTAACGTCTCCATGATAGGACAGTTAACTTTGTGAGCTGGAATGTTAAAGACCTGAATCACAAATTAAAGAGAAAGAAAGTATTCTCTCACCTAACAGGTGTAAACGCTAAAATAGTAATTTTACAGGAGACCCACTTACTAAGCAAGGATCATTTCCAGCTGCAAAAAGACTGGACTGGCCAAATGTTCCAGTCCAGCTTTACAAAGAAAACTAGAGGTGTGGGAATTCTCATACATAGAACAGTCTCATTTGTGGTATCAGATGTAGTATCTGATCCTGAAGGGAGATATGTGATTGTCATGGGCAATTTATTTAACTGTAAAGTGATTTTGATAGTGATTTTGAGGATGCCGGTCAGGCCTGGTAGGCCCAAACGTGTTGTGAGGGTCTGCTGGGAACGTCTGACAGAGCCCCCTGTCAGAAGTAGCTTCAACTCCCACCTCCGGAAGAACTTCGACCATGTCCCGAGGGAGGTGGGGGACATTGAGTCCGAATAGGCCATGTTCCGTGCCTCTGTTGTTGAGGTGGCTGACCGGAGCTGTGGCCGTAAGGTAGTCAGTGCCTGTCGTGGCGGCAATCCCCGAACCTGTTGGTGGACACCAGCGGTGAAGGATGCCGTCAAGCTGAAGAAGGAGTCCTACCGGTCCCTTTTGTTCTGTGGGACTCTGGAGGCAGCTGATAGGTACCGGCAGGCCAAGCGGAATGTGGCTTCGGTGGTTGCTGAGGCAAAAACACGGGCATGGGAGGAGTTTGGGGAGGCCATGGAGAACGACTTACGGACGGCTTCGAGGAGATTCTGGTCCACCGTCCGGCATCTCAGGAAGGGGAAGCAGTGCAGTGTCAACACTGTGTATGGTGGGGATGGTGCGCTGCTGACCTCGACTCGGGACGTTGTGGGTCGGTGGGGGGAGTACTTCGAAGACCTCCTCAATCCCACTAACATGCCTTCCAATGAGGAAGCAGAGCCTGGGGACTCGGAGGTGGACTACTGCACTACTGTTCTAGCGCCCGTTATTGTAATGGGCTTAATGTCTAGTTAATATAATAAAACTGAACTGAATTTAACAGCTGTAAAATAAAATATTCTCCACTAACTGAGCAGAATTTAAACAGCATGAAATAGTTCAGTTTATGATGAACACCATGTGGACAGAGGGCAGTGATATTCTTTCTTACAAGTTTCATCAACATAACACACCATTGTTTGTGTGCAGACTCCTCATCTCATGTCAATGGTTTTATTCACCCATATTGATACAGAGCCCGTTCATTTTTATAACTTAAAAAAAGAAAATACAATACACTTATTCATACATTTTTTTATTGAAGAAATAAATCCATCCATCCATCCATTTTCCAACCCGCTGAATCCGAACACAGGGTCACGGGGGTCTGCTGGAGCCAATCCCAGGGCACAAGGCAGGAACCAATCCCAGGCAGGGCGACAACCCACCGCAGGACACACACACTCACACACCAAGCACACACACTAGGGCCAATTTAGAATCGCCAAATCACCTAGCCTGCATGTGTTTGGACTGTGGGAGGAAACCCACGCAGACACGGGGAGAACATGCAAACTCCACGCATGGAGGACCCGGGAAGCGAACCCGGATCTCCTAACTGCGAGGCAGCAGCGCTACCACTGCGCCACCGTGCCGCCCAGAAGAAATAAAATGATACATTTAAAAATAAAAGTGAAAGATCTGTAAACGTTTCTCAAAAAAAAATTATACACACACCCATATTTATATGTATATATACTGTATATATTGTAGAAAAGGCGCTATATAGGCGCCCGACCCGGCACAGAAGGACACAGAGGCATGTATAAAACAAGGACTTTTTATTTTCTTCTTCACCCGTGGACGCACGTCTCCCCCGTGACCCACAGGCAATACACAGTCCCAAAAGCACTCTTTCCACACAACAACAATCCTTTCTCTTCTCCCACCTTGGCACCACCACTCCTCCCAGGCAACCTCGTCCTCTTCCTCCTGATTCTGGCTCATGAGTGGTGGATGCTGGCCTTTTTATAGCCCACCCGGAAGTGCAATTAGCCACAGGTGATCAAGCACCTGGAGCACTTCCGGGTGGGGCTGCAGAGATGTCCAGGTGGGTTCCTGGCTCCATGCAGCACCCCCTGGCGGCCACCCCAGCTCCCCACAGGGTTGTGGAGAACTCCATCTCCCAGGAAACCCTGCGGGAAACTGAGGCACCATCGTCAGCCAGGGAGGCTGCCACCAAGCATCCCGGGGAGGTAGTGAGATGTCCATAGCTGCTCCCCCGGAACATATACAGAAGGGGCATCCCGGCCGGGCATGGGACCCGGCCGCCTGTCACAGTATATTATGAGTAGAAAATTCAGTAATCATAAAGATGTATAAATGGTAAATGCATTTAACTAGAACACAACTACAATGAAAATGGCCAACAAGGCGAGGTATTAAAAACTATTAGGGAAGGACAACACAAATATATTTACAGATTTTTACCTTAGTATTAAAAAAAAAATGTTAGCCAATGTTTTGAACACAAAAAAAGTGAATCATTAAATTTGTCAAAAAAGGAAAAATGCTATTTTAGCTTTATGAACAAGATGCTACTCAGAGTCAAAGAGTTGTTATCCAGCAATATTTCATAAAACATTGTTCTATTTAAACTAAAAATTTAGACATTTTTCCTGATCTGTCCCTTAACATTTGTTCACCAATAATATTTTTATATCACCTTTGCTCTACAAAAATATACAGTTACAAAGAAAATTGAAGGTATTATAAAACTAAATAAGCAAATGGAGGGGTCCTTGTCCTTTGTAATAAATACACTGCATGGTCAAATGGCTGGGGAAAAAGACAAACTTGCAGCTTTCAAGGTTGCCAGAGATAATAAACCTCTGGGGGTCCCAAGCCAAAGCCCACACAGCACCCTCTGCACATCCCAGCATACATAATTGTGGCCATCTCATTCCAATCACAATTCCATTTCAGGATGTCTTGTGAACTTTTCTTCTATCATAGGCAGTTGGAGTTGATTTAACAGATGGTGGAGACGCAGGGGGGCACCATTGCAATAAACTGAAAAAAAAACAACAGAGAAAATCAGCAGAGGTTAGTGCCCAGTGCAGAGCTTACAAAGTGTACACAGTACTATTTCTAATCTATTACAACCAATGCAAGTAATTAAAAAATGCCAAATTAGAATAGTGGGCTTGTTGAAGTTTTTCGAAATGCTTGACATTTGTAGCCTGGCACTTCTCTATTGGCAAAGCATTCCAGAGTACAGAAAGCTGACAGTTTTTATGGTTGATCTTGGAATAAAAAGCAAAGCAACATTTCAGAAAAGAAATGTTGGTAGCAGACACTCCAAAATACAGGCAGGGTCTAAAATTCTCAAAGCCTTCTAATTATTTAACAGAACCTTAAAATCAATTCTACGTGAGACAAGCAGCCAGTGTAATGAGACTGAGACAGTTTTCAGAAGAAAAAAAAAAAAAACCAAAAAAGCCAATACCTTGTGATCACTTGGCAAAGGCACAGCCGATCAGAGCAGAGATTGAGATGGAGGATTCTAGAAGTGCCGGGCAGGAGGGCCAGCTACTACTTCAACATGGCACACATCTCTCCTTCCTTCTTTAACTGATGCCCCATAACATGGCCAGACTCTTCTACTTCACTGTAACTGTTAAAAACATAAACACAGTAGATATTCACTCACGGAGTTCAAACATTAATAAATTGTACCCTTACTTCTTGTTCTGCCTCCTTCCTTGGTACTCCTGTAGATCAATTATTACCAAAGTAAACCATCACGATAGATAACGTTCTGCTTAGAGTAAAGTCTGACTAATAATATTTTTTTAAATTACTGTGGTTTTTTGTTGGATGTTGAAAGAACCCCAACTTAATTGTCATTATATGTAGCATCATTTTTTTCCTTTTATTTTACACATACAGTAGACATTGTGTTACAATCTCTGTATATCTGAACTTCTAATGTGATGTGCTCAGGTGTCTGTACTTACATGAAAACATCTTCATTTTTCTCTGCTACCATTAGTTTTGTTTTAAGTTAAAATTAAGTTTCAGTTCTTTCAAAATCCAACAACAAAAGCACAGTAACTTAAGAAAATAAATGTTATTTTGCAAAACAGAACAATATCCATGTTTATTGACTGCTGGGACTGATGCTCCTCAGCCTCTGTGTTTGTGAGGATTCACACTCTGAGGCTCTCCTGTCTAAAATTAAAAACCTGTGTTAGTTACTGGACAGAGTGAGCAGACATACAGTACAGTATTCAAGGCAGCAAAATATTACAGATCAAATAATAAATATGGGGAGGCTTTGCAGGAATTGTGTACAAATTACTTTTGAAACTGAAAATCTCAGTAGTCTTACCTGTAGAAAGAGCAAATCTAACATGAACTGCACATCATCTCGAATTGGGAATCTTCAAAGTAGAAGAAAAGGACATCCAGTTGTGCCTCAGAATTCGGGTACACTGGCATCTGTTCAGCCACAAGGAAGGCTGGTTACCACTGGGCATCCTGTAGGGTCAAGAAGAAAAATACAATGAAGGGGAATTGTACTTCTAACTGCAGCAATAAGAAAGAAGTTACTTGTAAGGACCAAGCCTTCTCCATTATATTCAGTTAAATTTGCGTGTGTTTACTCCTCCTAAACCAACAGCTTAAATGAAAAGCCAACGACAAATGACAACAGCAGGTGCCCAGCCTGTCATTGTGCCACATCAGACGCACACCACACTTCTCTGATGGCTTTGGATATAAATCTTAAAATTGCCTGTTTTCTGCCATAGAATTTTTTCCACCAAACAAGATTAAAGAAATCCATTTCAAAATTATGAATAAACTAGTCATTTAGCCCATTACAATAATGGGCGCTAGGACAGTAGTGCATAAACATTAGTAGGAACAGTCTATATTAAATGGCAAGGGACTTTGACCTCATTCTTTTTGTTGGTCGTATTTTTCTTTCTTTCAGCCTTTCTTTTGTTGAAGTTTACTTGCTGAGCTGACCGTTCGTCGTGGGCTGCCGCCGTGTATTGTGTGTCTTTAATTTTCTGTGACAGTAATACTGTCTTGTACGGCTCTATTCAATAAGGGCGCGCACAAAAAGGCGAGCTTCAAAAGGGCGACCTCAATTGGGCGCGGCGAATAAAGGCGCACGTAAATAAAGATCTGCATCTTTGTTGCTCTTCACATATTCCAGAGCCATTTGAACTAAGTTATCTACAAACGCCTTTATTCACCGCGCTCAATTGAGGTCGCCCTTTTGAGGCTCGCCTTTTTGTGTGCGCCCTTATTGAAGGATACCGTCTTGTACGTCCGCTGGCTTGTATGTCCGTAATATATCTTTAATTTTCTCTGGCGGTAATACAGGCGTGCGCGTCGGTAATATGCCTTTAATCTCCTCTGACAGTAATACTGGCGTGTATGTGGCTGTAATATGCGTCACTGTATTGTGTACCTTTAATTTCCTCTCGCAGTAATACTGGGTTGAATTTCCGTAAAACGCCTCTAACTTTCTCTGACAGTAATATCACGCGTCGCACCATGCCCCGCGCATGCGCACTTCACCAGAAGACACCCACACACGGACATCTGGACGCACACAGGGATTTTATATATATAGATAGTATCCAACTAACAAATTAATTCATAAGTATGACGTTAATATGTTGCCAGAATGTGGTTTATGTAAAAATGAAGACAAATGCCCTCTCACATTTCTTTTACTTCTGCTCCTATTCCAAAATGTTTTATAAAGATTTACTTCTGTTACTGTCTTGAATGACAAACCAATATCTCACTGTTTAATTCTTGTTCTTCTTCTGTATACAATTTTGAAGACTAAATGTTTGAAAATGCAGTAACTGTGGTTTCCATGCTTCATAAATTTCACATTCATAAGTGTAAAGTTCCTGTGGTGGGTTGGCGCCCTGCCCAGGATTAGTTCCTGCCTTGCGCCCTGTGTTGGCTGGGATTGGCTCCAGCAGATCCCCGTGACCCTGTGTTTGGATTCAGCGGGTTGGCAAATGGATGGATGGATGAAGTGTAAAGTTCAGAACGCTAGACCCTCTGTCACATCTTTCTGTATGGACATTAATATGCTAGAAATAGCTTTTAAAAACGGAAAACACACTAAAATAATTAAAACGTGTAAGATTCTGATCTGCTTCATTAACAATTTGTAATGCTATTATCTGCATCTCGCTTTCTTGTAATAACTTAGCTGTAGCTACTCTTGTATGTAATTTAGCCTTCATCATTATATATTTGTTAACTTTATTATGGATATACTCTTGTATTGATGTAATCTGATATCAACATAATAAAAAATACTGATGGCTTTGGAGGGCACACTTTACACCGGTCGAGTGTCAGTCGTGCACTCCTAATTCTATTCCTAATTCGACACCTCGATTACATTGTTTTGCTTAATTATTTGCATGCCGTTCACTCTTTAAGATGAAAAATGCGAACAAATGTTAAAAGAAACACACCACCAAATGCTAAAAGGGTGTTACCAAATAAATAAAATGCATCCATTAACCCTAATACGGAAAATGCTGCGACTTTCACATTTAAACCACGAGATTACAAATGTCATATTGCAACTAAAAAGGAAAATCCTTATTGGCTTTTTCATCAATACGATGTACTTACAAAAAGCTATACGTATCCATTATAAAGTTCACAGACATACGTCACATTTCATTTCGCTCCCTCTTCATTCGAATGGAGTTAAAATTTTCAGGCGACACATATTCTTCCAAGACGTTATTAAATTCAAAAGTTATCATCTTTTCTAGTAAGAAGTCCACTTACAAACGGAGATAAACGTCACCACAAAAATGAATCGCAAGTACAATTCAAACCTGACGAGTGACGTATGTCGTAAAACATTAGACATGCGCAGAACAAATCGGGCAGCGTCGTGAAATGATTTTTAATTAAGCAGAGAGCGCGTGCGCGAGACAAATCGGATGGGGACTGTCGCTACCCGATCTGCGTGCCTACCAGATTTGCGCGCGCAGGCGTATTGAAAGCCTAGCATGCCGTAAAGTGTTCACGCATACGTTAAACAGATTGGGCAGCACCGTAAAGTGTGTGATGACGTAGCCTTTCAATACGCACGCGCACGCAGATCGTGCCGGCAACGGGAACCAGGTAGTGACACACACCGCATGCGCTTAATGAAAAAAACATTAAAAACAAAAAAATCCACTTTACGGCACGGCCTGATCTGTGCATGCAGTACAACTTGACATTACGGTTTATTCATTTTAGTTCCACATTAGTTGACCATCATGAAAATATTCATTCTGCAAAATAAACGAAGCAGCCTTTGTGGTATTACATTGATGTCCAATGTTCAATCGCCGTAAGAGAAAGCTTAGGTGTGCACACCTGATAAACCCCAATTAGGGTGAAATACACGCTGTGTACTTTTTGTATTATTTGGCAGGTACTACAGGTGCTGGTCATAAAATTAGAATACCATGACAAAGTTGATTTATTTCAGTAATTCCATTCAAAAAGTGAAACTTGTATATTAGATTCATTCATTACACACAGACTGATGTATTTCAAATGTTTATTTCTTTTAATGTTGATGATTATAACTGACAACTAATGAAAGTCCCAAATTCAGTATCTCGGAAAATTAGAATATTGTGAAAAGGTTCAATATTGAGGACACCAGGTGCCACACTCTAATCAGCTAATTAACTCAAAACACCTGCAAAAGCCTTTAAATGGTCTCTCGGTCTAGTTCTGTAGGCTACACAATCATGGGGAAGACTGCTGACTTGACAGTTGTCCAAAAGACGACCATTGACACCTTGCACAAGGAGGGCAAGACACAAAAGGTCATTGCTAAAGAGGCTGGCTGTTCACAGAGCTCTGTGTCCAAGCACATTAATAGAGAGGCGAAGGGAAGGACAAGATGTGGTAGAAAAAAGTGTACAAGCAATAGGGATAACCGCACCCTGGAGAGGATTGTGAAACAAAACCCATTCAAAAATGTGGGGGAGATTCACAAAGAGTGGACCGCAGCTGGAGTCAGTGCTTCAAGAACCACCACGCACAGACGTATGCAAGACATGGGTTTCAGCTGTCGCATTCCTTGTGTCAAGCCACTCTTGAACAAGAGACAGCGTCAGAAGCGTCTCGCCTTTGGACTGCTGCTGAGTGGTCCAAAGTTATGTTCTCTGATGAAAGTAAATTTTGCATTTCCTTTGGAAATCAAGGTCCCAGAGTCTGAAGAAAGAGAGGAGAGGCACAGAATCCACATTGCGTGTGGTCCAGTGTAAAGTTTCCACAGTCAGTGATGGTTAGGGGTGCCATGTCATCTGCTGGTGTTGGTCCATTGTGTTTTCTGAGGTCCAAGGTCAACGCAGCCATCTACCAGGAAATTTTAGAGCACTTCATGCTTCCTGCTGCTGACGAACTTTATGGAGATGCAGATTTCATTTTCCAACAGGACATGGCACCTACACACAGTGTCAAAGCTACCAGTACCTGGTTTAAGGACCATGGTATCCCTGTTCTTGATTGGCCAGCAAACTCGCCTGACCTTAACCCCATAGAAAATCTATGGGGTATTGTGAAGAGGAAGATGCAATACACCAGACCCAACAATTCAGAAGAGCTGAAGGCCACTATCAGAGCAACATAGGCTCTCATAACACCTGAGCAGTGCCACAGACTGATCGACTCCATGCCACGCCGCATTGCTGCAGTAATCCAGGCCAAAGGAGCCCCAACTAAATACTGAGTGCTGTACATGCTCATACTTTTCATGTTCATACCTTTCAGTTGGCCAACATTTCTAAAAATCCTTTTTTTGCATTGGTCTTAATTGATATTCTAATTTTCCAAGATACTGAATTAGGGACTTTCATTAGTTGTCAGTTATAATCATCAACATTAAAAGAAATAAACATCTGAAATACATCAGTCTGTGTGTAATGAATGAATCTAATATACAGGTTTCACTTTTTGAATGGAATTACTGATATAAATCAACTTCGTCATGATATTCTAATTTTATGACCAGCACCTGTATATTTATATTTACAGTGGTGTGAAAAACTATTTGCCTCCTTCCTGATTTCTTATTCTTTTGCATGTTTGTCACACAAAATGTTTCTGATCATCAAACACATTTAACCATTAGTCAAATATAACACAAGTAAACACAAAATGCAGTTTGTAAATGGTGGTTTTTATTATTTAGGGAGAAAAAAAAATCCAAACCTACATGGCCCTGTGTGAAAAAGTAATTGCCCCCTGAACCTAATAACTGGTTGGGCCACCCTTAGCAGCAATAACTGCAATCAAGCGTTTGCGATAACTTGCAATGAGTCTTTTACAGCGCTCTGGAGGAATTTTGGCCCACTCATCTTTGCAAAATTGTTGTAATTCAGCTTTATTTGAGGGTTTTCTAGCATGAACCGCCTTTTTAAGGTCATGCCATAGCATCTCAATTGGATTCAGGTCAGGACTTTGACTAGGCCACTCCAAAGTCTTCATTTTGTTTTTCTTCAGCCATTCAGAGGTGAATTTGCTGGTGTGTTTTGGGTCATTGTCCTGTTGCAGCACCCAAGATCGCTTCAGCTTGAGTTGACGAACAGATGGCCGGACATTCTCCTTCAGGATTTTTTGGTAGACAGTAGAATTCATGGTTCCATCTATCACAGCAAGCCTTCCAGGTCCTGAAGCAGCAAAACGGGCATTGTTTTTCTAACTGCAGCAATAAGAAATGTTATTTCTAAGGAGCAAGCCTTCTCCATTACATTCAGTTAAATGTATGTGTGTGTACTCCTCCTAAACCAACTGCTTAAACGATAAGCTAATGACACGTGACAACAGCAGGTGCCCAGCCTGTCACTGTGCCACATGAGACACACACCACAATACTCTGATGGCTTTGGACATACATTTTAAAATTGCCTGTTTTGTGCCATAGACGTTTTTTCTACCAAACAAGGTTAAAGAAATCCATTTTAAAATTACGAATAAATAGTAGCCAAGTAACAGATTAATTCATAAGTATGACATTAATTTATCCCCGAAATGTAGTTTTTGTACAAATGAAGACAAATCCCCTCTCACATTTCTTACTTCTGCTCCTATTCCAAAATGTTTCATAAAGATTTATTTCTGTTACGGTCTTGAATGACAAAACAATATCTCACTCTTTAATTCTTGTTCTTCTTCTGTATACAATTTTGAATACTAAATGTTAGAAAATGCAGTAACTGTGGTTTCCTTGCTTCATAAATTTCCTACTCATAAGTGTAAAGTTCAGAATGTTAGACCTTCTATTACATCTTTCTGTATGGACATTAATATGCTAGAAATAGCTTTAAAAATGGAAAACACACTAAAGCAATTAAAACGTGTAAGATTCTGAGCTGCTTCATTAACAATTTGTAATGCTATTATCTACATCCGTCTTTCTTGTAATAAGTTAGTTGTTGCTATTCTCCTATGTAATTTAGCCTTCATCGATATACCTGTTGTACAGTATTGATGTAATCAGATATCAACATAACAAAAAAATACCGATGGCTTTGGAGGGCACACTTTACACCCGTCGAGTGTCAGACGTGCTCTCCTAATTCTATTCCTAATTCTATACCTCGATTACATTGTTTTGCTTAATATTCAGCACGCCGTTCACTCTTTAAGATAAAAAATGTGAACAAATGTTAAAAGAAACACACCACCAAATGCTAATAGGGTGTTACGAAATAAATTACATGCATACATTAATCCATTAACCCAAAAACAGAAAATGCTGTGATTTTTACGAGTAAACCACAAGATTACAAAGTATTGCAACTAAAAATAATTTACTTACAAAATGCTGTACATGTCCATTATAAAGTTCACAGACACACGTCGCATTTCATTTCGCTCCCTCTTCATTCGACTGGAATTAGACTTTCAGGCGACACATCTTCCAAGACGTTATAAAATTGAAAATTTTCCATCTTTTCCAGTAACAAGTCCACTTACAGACGGAGATAAACGACAACACAAAAATGACTCGCAAGTACAAGTCAAACCTGACGAATGACGTGTGTCGTAAAACAATAGACATGCGCAGAACAAATCGGGCAGCGTCGTGAAATGAATTTTAATTAAGCAGAGAGCGCGTGCGCGAGACAAATCGGATGGGGACTCGTGTCGCAAAGTAAAAAAACGCAGATCGTGCAGGGTCGTAATAGTAAAGCTCTGCGCATGCGTGCGCAAATCGGGTAGGCATGCAGATTGGGACAGTCACTTCCATTTCCAGCCATGCTTTCTTTTTTCTCCTTCCTTGCCGGTTGCATCAGTCAGGTTATCGAGTGATACATGTAAGTGTCATTGGCTCTTTGTTGAGTTTCGTTTTGTCTCGATTTTAATCAGAATTTCACTTCGACAAGTTCTGACTGAAGAGGAATTGATATTGTCCTCAATTTAGTTTTAAAACAAAAACACATCAGCAGGACACGTTGTTCTATGGTTTGAGGGGAAGCTTGGTGTTCCCTGCTGATTCCTTAATTTTTATATAAACTCATGTGAGTAGTTGAATACTTTTTATTCGCTTTTCTGTGAGTGACGTATGTTTGTGGCATCTGCTAAAGATAATATTGAATGCGCGGCAGAATTCTGCGCATTGCTGACATATTTGGTCTGGGTCTCCAGAATTTGTATAAACTCTTTAGATCATCTTGTTTTCCTGCACTTACTCGGGTCGCTACCATTATGCCACCTGCGTAGGTGTACTTTCCGGCATAATATTGTGCTTGATTGTGTTTAAAATTACGAACACAGAATTTCCGAAATTGAAGAATATTAACCTCAGGTTAATAATGAACTCTACATTCTACACAAACTTATGTAGTCCCTCAAAGCAACCAGTGTTTAGTTTAATTGCGTTTGAAAGAAAACTCCAGACTTTTCTCATGTTTTCATTAACTGCAGTCTGTCTAATTCGTTCTTTGCTTTGAGTATCAAAGCCTGATCGTCGTCTTCGTAACAGCCATGAATCCACAGGATCGAAGCATTTGAGTGGAGGGACAACCAATCGTATGAAGAGAAATGCGGACACAGTGCTTGTCAGTAACGAGGCTTTTGTTGGAGTAAGTTGTTGAGTTAGTTGTAGTCCATTTTCAACCAGTAAGCGCGAACGTGGGTTTTTTGCAAACAATCGACTTATTTAATATATCTAGTCGATGCCACGGCCAGCCGTTGCGGCAGAGATGCCAGTACACCAGCGAGTACTGTCAAAAAAAATCACTGTATAATAGACTACTACCACCATTTCTAGACACATAAAAGAGCACTGCATTGTGGGTTAAATGTTTCTAGGCTATGCGGAGTGTTGCATTTATGGTCTGCACTACTGTAGGAATTTCTGGAGGGGGTGTTTGCGGGCCACCATCTGAATAGGCCGTTATTTGGTCTTCACAGGACAGATTCTGTGCCAGGTCTGAGTTGATGCTGATGACACTCAAACTGCTCATTTGATCTTGTGCTATGGATGACGTTAAGTATATCATGAGCTTAAGTTTTGAAAAAACTGGTAACTGGAAGGTTGGTGCATTTTGGAGGGCAACTCATTGATTCATTCATTCATTCAGTGGAATTTAATGGCATTGACATACATTTAATTTGTTTCCTTTATAAACGAGGGCATAATTAGTAATAATAACGGTCCAGCGTATTGATGTGGTGTTACTTTTTTATTACTTTACATGTTATACAACTATTTTAACATTACTGCTACCGCTTCTACTAATAAAAAATAGTACCACTAATAATAAAGAGAATATAAAGTACAACAACAATAACTACTAATAATAACAATATTAAATACCACTACTAATAATAGAAACGACTTATACAACTATTGAACTTACTGAATGTAGATTTGTAAAACATACTTGCAAATGCAACAAAAGCTGCCTTGTCATTCTTTCATTTTTTTTTCTTCTCTGTGCTCCTGACTGCTGCTGATCTGAAGCCAACTCTCTGCTTGTTATTAGAAAATTATCACGACAGGTGTCAACAGCGTTAATTTGACAATTCATGAAATAGCAGTAAGTCCAGATGAGTCCAGCTGCGGACCTTCAGAGCTCCATTGAGGAGGTTGTCACTATGGTTAACAGTGTTTTGGGAGTAGTTATCTGTCTCAAGTCAGATAAACCAAGTGACAAAAATGTGCAATGAATATTCTCTAATTGAATTCCTTTATTGTCATTGTACACAGTACAGTGAGATTCAATGTGCAGCTCCTCCACAAAACAATAATCTTCCCATAAAATAACAAATATCACAATACAATATGAAAACATAAGTACAATGTACTTACACTAAATGTATAAAGTGCTCTACTGGGGAGCACTTAATGGATTGACCAAGTGCGTTTATAGCTCTTGGGATGAAACTGTCTCTGAGCCTCAAGGTCTGTGATTGAAAGGCTCACAGCATTTGCCGGATGGGAGAAGTTCAAATAGACTCTGGCATGTGTGAGTCAAATCCATACAGATGCTGTTGGCTTTGCAGAGGCAGGGTGTGCAATAGATGTTCTCCAGGGCTGGAAGCTGCACTCTGGCAATCCCCTGCGCTTTCGACACAACTTGCTGTAGAGCTTTCCAATCAGCAGCTGTACAGCTGAGATACCACAAACAAATACAGTACAATTGGTCAATATACGCTTTGTGGTGCTGTGGTAATAGTTCTACAGCACTTGTTGAGGGAGGTCAGCTTTTTTCCACACTCTTAAGAAAAGTAGACGTTGCTGTGCCTTCTTTAGCAATTCCATGGATTTAGCTGTCCATGAAATGTCCCTGGTGATGTATATTCCCAGGAACGTAAGGCTTGATACATGTTCCCATTAATGAAACCTGGATCATGATCCTTATCATGTGATCCTCTGAAATCGACAGTGAGGTCTTTGGTCTTCCCTTTGTTGAGGGATAGGTTTTTCACTGAGCATCTGAACAACAGTGATAGGTTGCTCAGTGAACATCTCAGTAGATTTTTCACCTCAGCTCTGTGGGCTGATTCGTCATTGTTGGAAATTAGCCCAATCACTGTAGTGTGTGATCTGCAAATTTTGTGATGGTATTGGTGGTATACGCAGGTACACAATCTTGAGTAAAGAGGGAGTAGAGTATCGGGCTCAGTACTCAGCCTTGCAGTGTGCCTGTGTTCAAGGTTATGGTGGAGGAGAAACGGGGGCCCAGCCATACCACCTGATGGTGCTTGGATAGGAAGCTAAGGATACAATTACATAGTGTTATGCTGAGGTTCAACTGGTGCAGTTTATGGATGAGCTGGTAGGGGACAACGGTTGTGAAAGCAGAGCTATAGTCTACAAATCGCATCCTTACATATGTGCCCTGTCCCACTAGATGAGTCAGGGCGGTGTGCACAACTAGAGAAATGGCATCCTCTGTGTATCTATTAGCTCTGTAAGCAAATTGATATGAGTCCAGGGAGGCAGGGAAGTTGGCTTTAAAATGAGAGGCCACAGGACCACAGTCTTTCAAAGCATTTCATTATTTTTTATTTATTTATTTTTTTAATTTTTATCTATTAATTTTATTGTAATCATTCCATACATATAATTTATAACAAAAAAGAATTGAAGACAAATCAGACCCCACCCTTGAGAAGGAGAGCTTAGCCAAAGGAGAATTGCTTAAGGCTTTTTAATAGGGCAAAAACAAACAAAAGAAAGGAAGAAATATATATAGGTAAATAAAAAAAAATGGAGAAGGGAAATAAATGCGGTAATAATTATTTCTGTTATTCTAAAATATTATTGATTAGATCCTGCCAGGTTTTGAAAAAATTCTGTACGGATCCTCTGAGAATTAGATTTTTTCCAATTTCAAATAATGTAAAACATCGGTTTCCCACTGACTTATCAGAGGAGAGTTAGGATTCTTCCAGTTTAACAAAATAAGTCTGCGTGCCAAAAGTGTTGTGAATGCGGTCACCGTTTGTTTGTCCTTCTCCACTTCAAGTCCATCTGGAAGAACACCGAACACAGCGGTTAATGGGTTAGGAGGGATTGTGACCCCAAGGCTGTCTGAAAGGCACTTAAAAATTTTGGTCCAAAATGATGTTAATTTGGTGCAGGCCCAAAACATGTGACCCAGTGAGGCAGGAGCTTGGTTGCAGCGTTCACAGGTTGGATCTTGCCCTGGAAATATTTTGGACAGTTTTAAGCGAGACAGATGAGCTCGATATATAATTTTGAGTTGAATAATTCTATGCTTTGTGCATATGGAGCTTGAGTAAATTCTCTGCATTGCTACCTTCCACTCCTTTTCTGATATATTGATTAAGAGATCTTTTCCCAATGTCCTCTTGGGTCTTTGAAAGGTAGGGACTCTAATAAGATTTTATATAATGTGGAAATGGTGTCTAATTCCTCGAAATTGAGCAGTATTTTTTCCAGCATTTTGGAGGGTACAAGGTGAGGAAAATCGGGCAGTTTCTGTTTAACACAGTTTCTAATTTGAAGATGGTGAAAGAAATGTGTAGCTGGGAGGTTGAATTTGGAACATAATTGTTCAAAGGATGCAAATATGTTGCCTCTATAAAGATCTCTGAGCATTTTAATCCCAGATCTTTTCCAGGTATTAAAAACTGGATATGTTTGCAAGGGTTGAAAGAGGTGGCTCTCTTGCAGAGGTGCCACAGATAAAAGATTCTCCATCTTAAAATGCTTTCTAAGTTGGTTCCATATTCTGAGTGAGTAAAGCACAATTGGGTTATTAGTATATTAGTATATAACTTGCATTTATTGGAGCGCAGAGCAGGGAGTATAAAGAAGTACTACAGGATTTTACTTCTATTGCAGACCAGGCTTGTGTATGTTCATTTATTTGTGTCCAGGTTTTTATAGCTTGTATGTTTGCTGCCCAGTAATAAAATTGAAAATTAGGTAAAGCCATGCCACCTTCTGCCTGAGGTCTTTGTAGGGTCGTTCTTCGGATACGTGGGTGTTTTGAGTTCCAAATGAATGAGGTTATTGTTGAGTCTAATTGCTTAAAAAACGATTTATTGATATATATTGGAATGTTTTGAAATAAAAAAAGAAGTTTAGGAAGGATATTCATCTTAACAACGTTAATTCTCCCGGCTAGAGTGAGATGAAGGGTTGACCATCTATGCAAGTCCTGCTTAATTTTTTCCATACAGACAGCAAAATTTTGTTGATAAAGAGCTTTATGTTTACTTGTGATATTTACCCCTAGGTATTTAAACTGATCTGCTATGGTAAAAGGTAGGGTGTCCAATCTAATATTATATGCTTGTGAATTCACTGGACGAGTATACTTTTATTCAGATTAATTCTGAGACCAGATATCTTTTGAAATTCTGTGAGTGCTGTTAAAACTGCAGGCACAGTGTTTTCTGGGTCTGATATATATAAAACCATATCATCTGCATATGGAGAAATTTTCTGTTCCAGTCCTTCTCTGATAATCCCCTTTATCTGATAAGAATTTCGACAGTGAACTGCCAGCGGTTCAATGGTAATTGCAAACAGCAGTGGTGACAAGGCACATCCTTGTCTGGTGCCACGTTCTAGCTTAAAGTAGTCTGAACAAATGTTGTTAATACAAACTGAATCTTCTGGATTGGTATACAGTAGTTTGATCCATGCACAAATATTCGGGCCAAACCCAAATTTCTCCAATGCAGTGAAAAGGTAGTTCCATTCAATCATATCAAATTCTTTTTCTGCGTCTAATGATAGTAATATCTCTGGGGTGTTTGACTTTGCTGGTGAATATATTACATTAAACAGGCGTCGGAGATTGGAAGATTAGTGTCGGCCTTTAATAAATCCGGTTTGATCCTATGATATTACCGAGGGCAGCACTTTCTCCATCCTTCTAGCTAGAATTTTTGAGAGTATCTTAACATCATTATTCAGGAGTGAAATTGGTCTGTATGATGCACATTTTAACAAGTCCTTATTTTGTATAGGAAAGGCAGTGATTAATGCTTGACGAAAAGTTTGAGGTAGTATTTGGTTGTCTCTAGCTTATGTAAATGTTGCCAATAAGAGGGGAGCTATCTGAGTGGAGAATTTCTTATAAAATTCTACGGGGTAACCATCAGGGCCTGCTGATTTCCCACTTTGAAGCATTTCATTATTATTGGTGTCAGAGCGATTGGATGATAGTCATTTATATTACTGATGTTGGTTTTCTTCTGTACTGCCACAATAATGGCATGCTGGGATCATTTCTAACATCAAGGAGAGGTTAAAGATGTTTGTGAATACCTTGGCAAGCTGCTCAGCACAGTTTCTACGCAGCTATCCTGAAACTCTGTCCAGCAGAGTTTACATGGATTAATCATCTCCAGCATGCATCGTACATTACAGATTCTCAGTCTGAAGGTGGGAGATTTGGCATTCTCTGTGGCTATAATCTTTCCAGGTGGAGTAAAATTAAGCGTTGCTAGATTCAAAACAGACAAAAATGTGTGGAGATCATTGGTCAATGTGACATCACTTTTGGGAGAGACAGGGCTGCCTTTGTGGTTGGTATAGCTTTAATGCCTTTTCACATGCCCCTTGTATCCATGCTGTAAAAACGATCAGTGAAACAGCAGGGCCTGCAAAGCTTGCCAAGGTATCGTGCAAAGTTCTGTTTGTGATTGTTTTGTGATGGTTAATATATATATATATATATATATAAAAAAATAAGTTACTTATATAAAAGCCACATCAAATTGTTTACCTGTATTTATTTACTTATCTCCCTACAGTGTAAAGTCACAAGTAACAGTTGTGTAAAGTGTGACAGGAGCTTCCACCTGCAGCTGAAGTCACTTCAGTATGTGAGCAAAGCAATTGTACTGAGAAGGCAGACAGACTTATTAATTTTGGGTGAACTGCTCGCTTGTTGTTGAAGGACAATTTCATTGGCAAAATGATGCCCAACCTCTTGCTGCATCCAAACGGTGCCATCTTTTGCATTTATGCCTGGTGCAGCTGCGTTGTTCTTATGTGTGAGTGGACGTTTCTTGCAGGGAGGGCTTTTATTCTCTTTCTCAGATGTAGAACTCTCATCCTCATCTGAGTTCACCTCTGTTATAGCACGTCTTTATTTGAAAACTAACAGTGTCAGATTGGGGGGAGCATGAATGTGACTGACAAATTAACAGTGAATAATAAAACAAAACATTAACTTTTACAAGTACCATAAATTTACAGAGGCTGTTACAGACTCAAATACATCAAATGTATGTTTTTATTCTATAATTGTAATAATAATAGCCGCTTACTACTCAAAAGAGCTAATGAGTGAAGGACCTGGGATCGAAACCGCAACTTCACAACTTGGAGACAGCAGTTCTTACCTCTGCACCTCCCAAGCAGACGTATATGTGTGCGTGTCCTACCCAATCCCAATTTCTTTTACTTTTGTTAAATTCTAGAAACAAAGCACACTTGTTTTGTTGTATCTGTGTCTTTTGTGAAAGTGTTTATTTGATATTTGGACTTCAGTCTTCACACGTTATACACTTCACGTCATCATTTTGCCAATTATTAGTGTAACATGAAAAGAATTTCTGTTTCAGTTATGTGTTCAACATTTCTTGCCTCGCATTTCCTGTCATCCAGCATTTACACATATCGTTGTAGACAGGGAACACGCACGAAATGCATGTGTTCCAAATAATGATACATTATTTACCCTATACAGTTCAAGGCACCTCACACCCAGATACACAGATTTAAGCTGGGAGAACTTTCTGTACGGCTAAAGCTGCATTGGTGAGGGATGGGGTGGCAGGCTGCTTGCTGCCAGTGCTGATCGACTCATTTGCAAAACAAAAGGTGATGAGGAGGTGCGAGGGAATTTAAGGTGGCCTGGGATTATGAGGTTTTTCATAGGCTTTAGGGATTCTAGTATTAAGAAAAAGTGTAAATAAACAAGCAAAATGTACTCTAGTAAAAATTGAAGTACCCCACTGACCTTTCTACTTAAGAAAAAGTAAGAAAGTACATGCTTGAAAATATACTTAAAGTAAAAGTACTAGTCCAATGTATTCCCTTATTCAACAGTATAATATGGAGTTAGGTGTGCCTACTGAATGTAAGACGTGTTAAATACAAAAATAGGTTGTGCATTTTAATTATGAATGATGCACATTAACACTTCATAAACTGAACTTCAGTTGAAGTCACATTCTCAAAACTTCACTTTACTTATTCCTTTATTGCTGCACTGTACTCTCACTTTGAATGACCATCCATTTTCCATTTTGAAGCACGGTAACATATCAAATGTCCAATCTCATAAAAGTGACTTATTAGACATCTACTCTGATCATGCCCTACTTACCCATATTTTTGTTTTAAAACTTGTTTGATTTGGGTGTAATTGTACAGGTTTATTTTACTGGGGTTTGAAGTGTGATAGTGGTGGGAGCCGGACAGCATGTTGTTGTTGCACGTCTGTACTATCAGTAAAAACTTGGACATTCCTGTTATTCCTTTCTTTTTTCTGGTACATGTGAAGGCGCTTTTGCAAACGGGGCCCAAGGTTGAGCACATGAGTCACCCTGATAGTAGATGCAGTAATGCGGAAATGTAAATACACAAGTCCAGTAACAAATTGTACAAAACCATTCATACAGTACATGCTAATATAAATGTGTTGGTATTACATTTACAGTATATGATAATGAGAAAATGATCAATGAAAGATCTTATTCATCAATGATGATGTAACTCCAAATAGACAAAACATGAATCAGATAGGCAGTACTTTCACTTGCTCTTTAATCATTTAAACAAAGCAAGCTGATGGCATAATACACGCATTTTAGCATTCCAGTGCCGCACTACTGAATTGATTTGTTCGTGCTTGTGAATCAGTTCTCCTGATTCACTGAAAAGAGTCGTTCAAAAAGAATGGACCGTTCATGTGACTGTAAAATGTAACTCATAGCCACATAGAAATGTAATAGAGTAGAAAGTCGAGATATTTACTGTTAAATGTAGTGGAGTAAAACTCAAAAGTATCCACAGCTAAATCTACTTGAGTGAAATATAGATACATGAAAAATATGCTTAAGCACAGTAACGAAGTAATTGTACTTCATTACATTTCATCATTGAATAAACAATAATTTAATTAACAAGTTAACACGTAATAAATAACATTACATAAATATAAAGAAGAATTCTCAATTGAAAAGATTTTCTTTGAATAAGTAAGGATTAGATAATTTAAATATGAGCCTTACAGATGAAAAATTAATAATAATAATCTTGATTAATAAACAAGCTTAAAAATCAAATCTGAAAATTGCTGCTTAATTTTCTGTTTATGGAAAACGCCTCCTTTTAATCATGTTAAAGCTAGTAGTATGGAGATCGGATTCAGTTTGGTTAAGAAATCGGATATTAATGCCACTTTAGAAAGTGATGGGGGTGGTGGTTAATGAAAATTTAGTGGAAAATTAATTTATTATCATTGCAAAAGTCATTTTCTTCATCTTTGTAAACAAATTTGTTTTTTTCTTTGCTTTAAATCGTATGGTCGCTTTGATTAAATTTCTTTAAAATAAAAAAAGTGTTTAATACGGGGTTACTACTATACTAGTAATCATACTAATCATACTTTTCCAATTTAAATAGAATGAAACAAAGTTTGAGTAATCCCTTCAATTTGTTTCTCTGTGATTATATGAAAATTCCCTAAAATATATGGAAACCAAGTATGTTAAATCATAAGGAGGTAAATATACTGTACAATTGTGAATTGTATTAATCCATGTCTACTGGACATTGTTCAAAATGTCTTCTTTGGAGTGTAACTTTCCAGTTATTGTGCTTCAAGCTTACCTAATTCACTGTTAGCCCATTTAATCGCCAAACATTCTTTCTGAATAGTTGAATAATTGCGTTCTCTGGGGAGTAATTTCCTACTCAAGTATGTAATAGGGTGTTCTTCACCATCAAGTACCTGGGAAAGGACCGCGCCTACTCCGAATGTACTAGCGTCTGTTTGTAGAATAAAATCTTTAGAGAAATCGGGATTTCGTAGCACTGGATAAGAAGACAAAGCTTTTTTTAAATCTGAAAAGGAACGTTCGCAAAGTTCTGTCCATATAATAGGGTGGTTTTTTTCTTCCTTTAGTAAGCTCTGAGAGAGGAGCAGCCCTATTTGCGAAGTCAGGGATGAATCTTCTGTAGTAACCAGCTAGTCCAAGAAAAGCGCGCACCTGTTTTTTGCGTTTTAGGATGTGGATAAGCGAGCACCTCCTGTATTTTCCTTAATTGTGGACGAAGTAAACGCCTGCCCATGGAGTAACCTAGATAATGAGTCTCAGACATACCTAGTTTACATTTCTTAGGGTTAGCAGTTAATCCAGCTAGTTTCAGGCTATCAAGTACAGCCTGGAGACATTTTAAATGCGAATGCCAATCATTGCTGAAAATCACCACATCATCAAGATACGCCCCAGAATATTCAGAATATGGACGCAGTATCTGATCCATCATTCGCTGAAACGTTAAAGGGGCCCCATGAAGACCAAACGGGAGTCTTGTAAATTCATAAAGTCCATCAGGAGTCACAAATGCTGTTTTCTCACAACTGTTAGCATCTAGAGGCACTTGCCAATAACCCTTTGTGAGGTCTAGCGTGGAAATATAGGTCGCCTGACCCAGTTTTTCCAAGAGTTCGTCTACCCGGGGCATTGGGTAAGCATCGAATTTAGACACCTTATTCAAGCGCCTAAAATCAATACAAAAGCGAACCGAACCGTCTGACTTGGGAACTAACACGACCGGACTACACCAGGCACTTTTGCTTTCACGAATCACACCTAGCTCTAGCATCTTTTTGACTTCTTCGCGCACAATATTTCTTCGTGCTTCCGGGATTCGAAATGGCCGCATCTGCACCCGAACACCGGGTTCAGTGGTGATTTTATGTTCTGCTAAACTAGTGACGCCTGGCAAGTCTGAAAAAACATCAGTGTTCTGTTCTATTAAGTTTAATAACTCTGTCTTTTGTGAATCAGTCAAATCGTTGCCAATGACAACATCAGTCTGAGAAACAGCAGTCAAGGAAGTGTGAACCTCTTGTCAGTCGTGCCATTTCTTTAAGAGATTAATGTGCAAAATTTGAAATGGTTTTCGCCGGCCTGGTATCATAACCTTGTAATTTACTGGTCCCATACGCTCCTCAATAACTGCTGGGCCCTGCCATTTAGCTAGGAATTTGTGTGAGTCAGACGGTACCAGTACTAAAACACGATCGCCCAGTTTGAATTCGCGAAGCTGACTGCGTCTATTGTAAAGACGTTTTTGTGTTTCCTGTTCCCGTTGTTGATGTTCCACAGCAATAGAAGAAAGTCTGGAAATTCTTTCTTGTAAGGAAACTACTCGCTCTGCAAAACCCTCCCCAAGCGAAGTGGTTTCATGTCCTATCCATTCCTCTCGTACAACATCTAGGACGCCTCTTTTGGGCGCCTGCCAAATAACAGCTCGAAGGGACTCAAACCAGTGGATGCCTGCGGCGATTCTCGTACGGCAAACAAAACAAAAGGCAGGACAGTGTCCCATGTTGTGGGATCATTATGAGCAACTGTTCTGATCATTTGTTTTAAGGTTTTGTTAAATCATTCAGTCAAACCATTAGTTTCTGGATGGTAAACGGTGGTGCCCAATTTCTTAATAGCGAACCGTTTACATAATTGTTTCATCACACGAGAAGTGAAAGGTGTGCCTTGGTCAGTTAAAATTTCCCTAGGAATGCCAATACGAGTAAACATCACACAGAGAGCTTTGGCTACAGAGGAGGAGTTGGCCTTTTTCAAAGCAGCTACTTCTGGATATCGCGTTGCATAGTCAACTAACACCAGCATATACTGGAAACCGTTTTTAGTTTTAGGCAAAGGTCCTACAATATCCAATCCCACCCTCTGAAAGGGGACATCCAAAATAGGCATAGGGCAAAGGGGAGCCCGAGGAGGCTTATAAGCGGAGACGATTTGACAGTCAGGACATGAATTGCAGAACCGTTCAACATCTTTTCCCATATTCAGCCAATAAAATCGTTTCGATAACCGCTCTCTGGTTTTATCAGCCCCCAGGTGCCCCCCCAAGATGTGAGAGTGGGCCAGCTGTAAAAGAATTTCCCTATGTCCCTCAGGTACTACTAACTGCTCAATAAATTCCCCCAACAAATGGTCTGTAATCACTCTGAAAAGACAACCGTCTTTCTCCAAAAAATGTGGTGTTTTCAAGCTCCCGCTATCGCGGTCTTGGTAATAGGAGTCACTAGCAGTGTAAGCCTGTTTAAATGCATATTCCAATGTGCCATCAGCATGCTGCAAGCGCACAAAACCCGGCTGCTCGCTAGTACTCGGTTTGGGTTCCGAGACATTTACAATCTGAGAGGATGTGGAAGGGCCTTGCCAATCTGAGAAATTGTGAGGGGTGTCTTCCTCAGACTCACTGGAGAGATCTGGTTCAATATGTAATTGGGATCTAAATTGTTCCCAACTGCCACCAGTTCCCCGTCTCCCTCCCCCCGAATAGGTTCAACAGGCGAATCAACTGGCGAGCGATGTTCAGCCATTAATCTAGGAAAAAGAGCATTCCTTCTGCCTATCAGCAAAGGCCAAGGGCATGAGTCAGAAACAGCAGACCACACTTTAAAGTGACGACCCTTATAAGTTAAAGGAAGAAGTAACGTCTCATAGTTTTTAACATCTCCATGTACACAGCATATTTTTACAGTCTCAGTATTAATATGGTAACTGTCGTCAAGACAGTCGCTTCTGACAACACAAAGGTCACTGCCTGAGTCCAACAACGCTGTCACTTCTCGGCCCCCGAACTTCACCGAGAAAAATAAGCCATATTTCTTTTTCGATGGATCCGGAATATTCGAGCAACAAACCTCCGCTATGCCAACTTCCATTGAACGAGCTGGAGACAGGCAACAATCTCTCACCAAGTGACCGGGTTGATCGCACCGGAAACATCTTCGTTCAGCGCCACTGAGTCGGCGACGTCCACAACCACTTTCTCCAGAAGCAGGCATCTCATTCATGATTGCACCAACTGCATTCCCTGGAGGCCTAGCCGACGACATCCGATAATCAGTTGCTGACGGTTGACGACGTTCCGGTCCACGGTCAAGTTGACGAGGATACTCTGGGCGATCGCTTATAGGTTGTAATACAGGATACGGACTACCAAAGCCACCGCTTGTTGTCAAAGCGGTCTGTGAGCCTTCTAAACGTTGGGAAATAACATCCAGTGATTCAAGGTTGTGACGAAGAAACTCATCTCGGATGGGTGCAGGTATTCCAAACAGCACTATGTTCATAACAACCTTTTCCACAATGCGCTCTATCTTATCTCCCTCAAACCAGCAATGCACTTTATGAATCAAATCTTGTATTTGTGCACGAATGGAAATGGCCATATCCAGCCTCCAGTTGTAAAGTGCAAAACCTTTCGTCAAAAAGGTCGTGGCTTTCCGCAAAACAATTTGATCCTTCAAAAAACCATAATCGCCAAGCTTTTCGGCAGGTACATTTCGTAATGAAAGAAGGGCGTCACCAGATAAGAACGGGGTGACGATAACAGCCCAATGACGTTTGTCCCATCCTAACAAAGTCGCCACTTGTTCAAAAGCCAAAAGAAACATCTCCGGGTCATCAGACGGACCCATCTTCGTCAGCACATTCTTAGCATTGTCCGGAAGCGGAGGCAGAGGAACAACTCGTCTAGCAACTTGCGCAGGAGTTGGTGGTGGTGGAGGCGGAACATAACGTTGAGGGATTGGAGTAGCTCTTGGAGGCTGAACATACTGTTGGTTATCTCTTCATCGGACACTCGGAGGTTGGACACTTGGAGGACGCTCGGAATCTAAATCATCTTCTGGATCGTATGGGAGTGGAACGTTCTGGGCGACTTGAAAAAGGTATTCGGCTTCCAACTGCGCATCCATCTGTACAACCACTCCTGGTACCACTTGTCACGCTTGGGTTACAAAATTGCACAGAAGACCAGAGGAAGTTGAAGAGACTGGAATTTTATTCAAACACTGCAAACAAACATTTATCTTTTAAAAGGGTTTCAAACGTGCTCCTTGAGACGAGTTAACACCTCCGTTTGTCATTTAAAAGCAACCAAGGACTTCGGAGGAGGAGGAATATGAGCCAGGAGCAGGAGAGGTCTGAGAGAGAGAAAGAAGCAGATAATCAATTTAACAAACTGAAAGAAGCCCCTGCAGGCTTTTTGAGAAGGCGGAACACCGCGCGAGAGGCACATGACGCGACAGAGCCGGCCAGAAGGGAAAGGAGAAATGTGAAAGTAGTCTGTCTATGTTTCCTAGTGGTTTTCCCAGGGGCGTCTGTATCTTTTGGGGGTACGATTAGCTTCGCAACTCACAATGGGTTGAGAGTCTTGATGTCTGAACTTGGGTTGTGCTGAGTTGTGATTTACAAAATTAGTGAATGGAAAGGGTCGTGAACAGTTTGAGGAAAGCTTAGTGATTGGGTGCTGCGGGCTCCTTAAGACAATGTCATTAATCCTGCACTGACTCACGTTTGAGATACACCAAGGGATAACCTTCACCCTCATTCCCCTGGGTCTATGAATGGCAGCGGTTGTACAAAGGGGATACCATGGATGTCTTCCGTGGTGATTATGGGTCACAAAGACCCAAAAAAGGCAAGGTTGGGTCGCAAGAAAAAAAAGTTTTATAACCACTACACTTACTGAATTCAACAACAATTTATTTCTTGTATACCCTAAATCACACAATAAATGCCTCAGTGGGCTTTAACAGGCACTGTTTTTTGACAGACTTCCAGCCTTGACTCCCTAACGAGAAGAAAAAAATCCCCCCAGAATAATCTAAGAAATCTTGGGAATGGCGGTTCAGAAAGAGACCTCCTTCCAGGCAGGTTGGGCATGCAGTGGATATCAAAAAATGAGGTACATAGAATGCACAAAACAGAAAACAAGTACAGTGGAACCTCGGTTTGCGAGTAACTTGGTTTACGAGTGTTTTGCAAGACGAGCAAAAATTTTTAATAATTTTGACTTGATAAACGAGCGAGGTCTTGCAGTACGAGTATTATGTATATGCTTTGTCTGCTGAGTGTCATGTGATCACAACTGAGCTGATGGTTCTTCTCTCTCTCTCTCGCTGTGGGATTGTGGGCAATCGTCTCCTATTCTCCGTCTGAGTCGGCGTGCCTCACTCATATAGTCAACATCCGTACGAGCGTATACTGTTTTTACTGCAGCATTAGCATTGTGACTGTGTGTGTGTGTTCGCTCGCGTGTGTGTATATGTGCACGTGCACGCTCGTGTGTGTGCATGCGTGCGTGTGTGCGCGCGTGTGTACTGTGACATGTGAGTCCCCGTCTTGAGCACGTTTCCGGAATGAATTATGCTCGCAAACCGAGGTTCCACTGTAATCCTCTTTACAGAGCCTGCAGCTGATCTGTCATTGCCACCTCAGAAATACAAGACAATAGCACAAACTACTTTGTTCTTGCACAGTGCTCCTTACCAAGTGCAGGTGCTTAGTGCCACAACAATTCTCAAGTCAAAATGCAAGAATAGATTACACTACTCACTAAATGCAGAACTATGACATATAAGGATTCAGATTTGTTTATATACATCAAAAACAAAGTAGAAACTAATATAAATTAATGACAACTATATCTGCCCATCAGTTAATTTTAGACCAACTGAAAGATTGTAGAAAATTAGACAAGCCAGATAACAGTCAAGAGTCAGGGAGACCTCGGCCAACAGGCTGCCTTCCCCCCAAGTTAGTGCTGGGATGGATAATCTGATGAAAGGACCCTTCTACCTGATGATTCTAGTGCTCCTTTTTCTGAGATAATTTTTCCATAGATAGGCAAACAACTTGGCAATAGAGCAATGGCATTAAGTGCCACCTGGGTATATCAAGAAAAAAGACACGATATGGAAGGGTTAGTAACATTTTATTAATATTGTCTTACTTATATTTTAGTACAAATGACTGTCAACAGACATGTAATGTACACAGCAGTGCTACTCGGTGTATGCTAAACTGAAATAGTAAGTCTTCAGCTTGGATTTAAAAGATAAAACTGAAGGTGCACCACTTATAGTAGCAGGCAAACCGTTACACAGCTTCAAAGCCCTGTAACTAAAGCTTGACCTCCCACTATTGTTTTATTAATTCTTGGAGTCATAAGCAGGCCGGCACGTTGAGATGATACCATGCACTCAGAATTGTAAGTGATGATACGTTCAGATAAGTAAGGAGGGCCTTGACAATTTATGCTTTATATGTTTAAAAAGAGGATTTAGAAATATGTCCTAAACTTAACTGGGAGCCAATGTATGGACTTAAGAATCCTATTAGAAACAAATGTATGAATTAATTTCTCAGTATATATTTAGAAAAGTTTAGAAAATTTAGAAAATTGTTTTCTGTGATTATACTTACTCTGTTTCAAAATTTGTAGATATTTTGAGTTATAATCTAGGTGTTGCATTGTCTTTGTTTTAATCTGTGAATGTATTAGTAAGGGCACAACCAAATCAATCGTAATTAAGTAGTGATCAGAAATAACTTAATTTAATGGATTAATATTTAAATCTCTCTAAGTTATTATTAGATCTAATGTGTGGTTAGGATTATGATTTGGACCATTGATAAACTGACAAAATCCTACTGAGTTTAACAAATAAATAAAACATTTGCTGAAAGTCTCAGTTTCTGCCTCAATATGTACCCCATCAACACTACGTGATCATAATGTATAGCTAATATAGATAAAAGGCTTCCCAAATTCAGTCCGAAACAAAGAATTTGGTCCTGGTGGTCTGTAGTCGAGCACTATAATTGTACTGGGATCTGTTTTAATATTTAAAATGAGTGCCTCAAAGGATGTAAATTCCTCTAAATTTTTAGAAGTGTTCTGCATTTTGCCACATTGAATTATTCCAAGGCTGCCTCCTCGATCAGTACCTCTAGATTAATGAAGGAATTTGTATCCATTTGGTAACACCTCAGGTAAAGGGATAGTGTCAGATTTACTAAGTCATGTTTCAGTGACTTAGATTTTGTACTTTTCATTTACCAAAACAGCTTTATTTCCAAGGGAGTGAATGTTTAATAAGCAGCATTTAAAACTGCAACGATGTTTCTGAACTAGTGATATATTTTTTTATTTAATTTGAATTAAATTACTTTTACACTTACCCCTGTTGGAGGATCTGGTTTTATCTCTTGGTCTAATTATGCTCCTTAATTTTTGGTTATGAAGTAATTTAAAATTTGCATCGGAACTAAATTTATAAGATGCTCCATAACAGGTATTCTGGATAACAGCTACAGGATAGCAGGTTGATCAAACAGCCTGTGATGCAAGATCACAAGACTGCAGCCTGGGGTTGCATATCCCTGAAAACAGCTAATTTCTATACACTCATTGCCTTTTCAGATAAAAAGAGATATCTGCCAGTGGGCATGGGCTCACTTGCTTTTTTGTTTCTGCGTTTTAAAAATTAATTTTGTATGTTTGAATAACATTTTATTCTGCTTTGCAGAGATGCATACATTACCTTATATGTTGGTTCCGTTTCCTCACAGTCCAAATTGGCACTAGTGTGTGCATGTGATGTGTGTCTGTGTGTACATGTGTTTGTTGTGTTCACCATGCAATGGCATCTTTGTCTAGGGATCCTTGTGTCTGAAGCTTGCTGAGTTTAACTCCAGCTTCCACATGACCCTGCTCAGGATGAAGTGTGCTTAGAAAATAGATGGATGCTGAGAAATGGCATATAAAAATTTGAGGTGTGAATTACTACAGCAGCTGTTTTCATTTAGAAATAAAGATGTTTCACTAGTTCTATTGAAAAATCTGTGATAGTTAAACTGTACTGAATAACTCATACTTTCCCTTTAGCTACTTCTTTTTTTTTGGTTGCTAATGTTTACCATTAATTTGAATGTCTCTTTAAATATTTTTTTCATAATAAATAAAATAAATATACTTTACATCAAAGGAGTGAATAAAGCAAGATTAGAAGATAACTCCCCTGAGTTTCTCTACTGAAATTTGAAGTGTTGGCCTGTTGTCACTACACTGTAGGGTAAGCTGCTTGATTGATTTTAACTGCATTACTGTTGTGTTTTGCAGTAGTGGAATGGCTTTGCCTGTGCCAGAGTCCGTCAATTTCCCAACGGAGGAGGAACGCATTCTGCAACTGTGGCGTGACCAGAACTGTTTTCAGGAATGCTTGAAGCAGTCCAAGAATCGTCCAAAGTGGGTACCTGTGGAGACCTGTTGGATTTAAAATCCATCTTCACAATTCTAATATTTTTTTTTTTCTTCAGATTTACCTTCTATGATGGTCCACCCTTTGCCACTGGGCTGCCTCATTATGGTCACATTCTGGCTGGCACCATTAAGGATATTGTTACCAGGTTCGCGCATCAGAGTGGATTTCATGTTGAACGTAGGTTTGGATGGGACTGTCATGGACTACCTGTGGTAAGTGTTTCCAGCAGCACCAGTTCAGGGAAGTCTGTTAGGTAATCTGTTTGCTTAACTACCCTCAAGGCGACCTAGATGACTCGGTTTGCCTTTCATCAGAAATTATCAGAGAAGCTGTTATATTGATTTAACTAAATATAAGTTTGTAGGTTTTTATAGGCTTACAAGTACAGAGTACAGTGAAATTCTTACTTGCATGTTCTAATCAAAATGTGACATATTGGTAAGCAAATTGGCCTTAAAATAGTAACAGTATTGCAGGATATTTTTTTAAATAGTGATACTGATGATAATATGGAAAAATATTGTTTTTGCCTTTTCTCCTTCTTCATCTTTTTCCACTTGAGCATGGGAAAGGTGCTATATAAATGTATTATTATTCTTTGTGGTTTTCCTTTAGATCCTCTCTTTATCCATCCACCTCCGATTTGGCCTCCCCAGCTTTCTCTTCCCCTGTACTTTCCATTCCTATCACTCTTTTCAACACATATTCATTTACTTTCCTCATATGTCCATAACACTTCAACCTACTTTCCTGTTCTTTCTTTGATATCTCTCCTACTTTTTTGTACTTCTGATTGTCTTGTTTCTTATTCTGTCCATTTTTCTAACACCACACATTAGTGCTGGGCGGTATACCGGTTCATACAGAAAACCGTTTTTTATTTTTGTTATGATATGGATTTTTCTTATACCGCAACACCGGTTTAAATTGCCTAAACAACATTTGGAACGTGGCACAGTGGGAAACTGTTTAAGGGGGACCTTTTTCACTGCTACACTGCTAAACACATGCCACAGAGGTGTTGCGCGGGGGCTCTTTTTCGCTGCTACACCGCTAAACAAGCATACAAAGGAGTACATGCGTTAGTAGAGGTATTGCGTGGTGAAAATGGACAGAGAACATTCTGAAACTGAAGCTGTAGCAGATGATAAAGTTGAACATGATGACACAGAAGAACTTTTGCTGGAAAAAGGAGTCACGTCTGTTGTCTGGAGATACTTTGGATTTAAAAGGTCGGATGTGGACCATTATGTTCAAATGTGTGAATACTGTTTCTATACTACTGGATAATACTGCAAGCCAAGTTGTATTTTTTTTTTTCAATACTGTGTAATGTACCTGGGTACTGTGTAATAATGTGACAACATGTTGACTTTATTCTCGACATTTCCACTTTAATCTCGACGCTTATGACGAGAATAAAGTCGACATTTCTACTTTATTCTCGCTGTTTGTCGCGATTAAAGTCGACATGTTGACTTTATTCTCGGAATTTGTTATTAAAGTAGAACATTGCAAACTAAACTTCATCTTAAAATGAATATTTAATTTACTAGATTTTCTTAAACCCCGTCGTAAGTTATGTAGCACATTAAATGCTTTGTGTTATGTTCCCCATGCCATGTTAAACTGACTTCCTCTTGCTCTAAGAGGAGATGCAGACAGCACACAGAATACATTAATTTCATGATATTCCTGCTCCCTGAACATTTAGAATGCTAAGATAAATACTTGATATAATTTTCATGATGAAATGCATTAAAGCATGTATTAATCATGTGGGGGCACGGTGGTGTGGAGGTTGCACTGCTGCCTCGCAGCAATGGGATTCCGGGTGTTCCTTGCTTTGAATTTGCATGTTTTTCTGGTGGGTTTACTCGGTGTGCTTCAGTTTCCTTTCAAAGTCATGTAGGATGGATGGTTTTGTTATGCTATATTAACCGTGCTAGTGTATGTATTGCTCGTATTCATCCTGCGATGTGCTGGCGCCACATTCAGGATTTCCTCCTGCCTTGCACACAAGGCTTGCTGGGATGGGCGCAACCCTGAATGGATGGCATAATTAAACATGTACAGTGATCCCTCGCTATATCGTGCTTCGCCTTTCGCGGCTTCACTCTATCGCGGATTTTATATGTAAGCATATTTAAATATATATCGCGGATTTTTTGCTGGTTCGCGGATTTCTGAGGACAATGGGTCTTTTAATTTCTGGTACATGCTTCCTCAGTTGGTTTGCCCAGTTGATTTCATACAAGGGACGCTATTGGCAGATGGCTGAGAAGCTACCCAACTTACTGTTCTCTCTCTCTCGCGCTGACTTTCTCTGATCCTGACGTAGGGGGTGTGAGCAGGGGGGCTGTTCGCACACCTAGACGATACGGACGCTCGTCTAAAAATGCTGAAAGATTATCTTCACGTTGCTACCTTCTGTGTGCAGCTTTTAAGTATGCTGCACGGTGCTTCGCATACTTAAAAGCTCAAAGGGCACGTATTGATTTTTGACTTTGTTTTTCTCTGTCTCTCTCTCTTTCTCTCTCTCTCTCCCTGCTCCTGATGGAGGGGGTGTGAGCTGCCGCTTTCAACAGCTTTGTACCGGCGGTGCTTCGCATACTTAAAAGCGAAACAGCCCTATTGATTTGTTTGCTTTCCTCTCTTGCCTGAAGAAGGGGCCTGAGTTGCCTCGAACGCTTGCATATTGTAATCTTTTTAGTCAGCCAATAAAAGGTGTCATTTTGCTTGGCTTTTCTCTACTCTCTGTTTCTGACAGTCTGTGCTCCTGACGTGCACTCCTTTGAAGAGGAAGATATGTTTGCATTCTTTTAATTGTGAGACAGAACTGTCATCTCTGTCTTGTCATGGAGCACAGTTTAAACTTTTGAAAAAGAGACAAATGTTTGTTTGCAGTGTTTGAATAACGTTCCTGTCTCTCTACAACCTCCTGTGTTTCTGCGCAAATCTGTGACCCAAGCATGACAATATAAAAATAACCATATAAACATATGGTTTCTACTTCGCGGATTTTCTTATTTCCCAGGTGGCTCTGGAACGCAACCCCCGCGATGGAGGAGGGATTACTGTATAGCAAAGAATTTTTTTTTTTTTTTTTTTTTTTTTTTTTTTTTTTATAAAAGTTATGAACACTGTGTGGTCTAAGTTTATAACTAGTTTTAATTTCACAAGGACGTTTATCGTGTGGTGATTGGTTATGTGGAGAAAGAAAAGGGAAGGATAGGAACTGAGGGTTTAATACGTCAGAAAGAGACAGCACACATGCAATAAAGAAAGCCCCCTCAGAAGAACATCCATTGAATTCTGTGTTTGTGTCTTTGACCATCAGATTACGAACCCAACATTTACACAATATTTAAGTTAAACCTGTGTGATACCCATTCATACATCCAGTTTTTTGGAACCTCATCACACCTGCCATAAAGTTCTCTACAATGAACGTACACCTGGGGACCCCTTACTGCGAGGGAGCAGCACTACCGTGCATGTTTAATTCCTGTTTTAATGCATTTCATCGTGAAAAATTAACTTAGCATTCTACATTTTCAGAGAGCAGGAATATCATGAATGAATGTATTCTGTGCGGCGATCACTGCCTCATAGTGCAAGAGGAAGTCAGTTTAAGAAGAGCGTAGTGATTAACAACTGGTTCGGGGAACACAACACAAAGCATTTAATGCGCTACATAACTTATGACAGGGTTTCAGAAAATCTAGTGAATTAAACATTGATTTTAGGATGAAATTTAGTTTGACATTCTACTTTAATGACAAAATAAACTCCGAGAATAAAGTGGAAATGTCGACTTTAATCTCGACATATAGTTTTTTTTTTTTTTCTTCACTGTGTCCGTATTTTTTTTTCCTTCATCTTGGCCCAAATACGATTCCGTAGGGCTATTCCATGAATAGCATTATAAATGCAAGTTGCAGTTTTATTATTTATGTATATAGCTTAGCTTGAAGCAAGGTCCATATGAATGCAGTTTGCCTTAATGATGGTTCAGTTGGTAAAGATGTCATCACCAAGTTGCACTTGTTTTATTTTATTTTATTTTTATTTGGTGAATACTGTGTAATGCACTTAAGGCTTGAAGTCTTGGAAGTAATAGTATTATTAATGGAAGTTGCACTATTATTTATTTTATTGTTATTATTTATTAGTTTAAATATTATGCAGTTTAATGATGGTAAAGTTGTTTAAAAAGTCACTTTAACATGTCAGTGGACAGAGATTGTTAACATTAACAAAGTGTAGTTGGTTTACAAAAAATATTTACTATTTATTCCTTTTCTAAGACATGTTTAGTGCAATATAACTTTTGACAAGCATCTCTGGATATTTTACTAAGTCTAAATGCTTCTTTGGATGGTTGAAAATATGTTCTCAAAATTTTAGTTTAAGTTGTTTGCAAACATTGTTCAATAAAAAGGTTCTATATTTTGACTGCATCTGTCATGCAGTGTGATTCCTTCATTAGTGCCACCCCCTTGAAAACTATCACTTTATGGGGCCATGCAAATCTCTATTAGTACTTGTGTGCACATTAAAATGTTTTTTTTTGTACAATGTACAATTCTCATTACAGTGGAATAGGTTATTCTTAGCCAGTAATTGCAGTGGAAAATGTGGTTAACATCCACTCATACATGGGGAAAAAAATGCCGTCCAATACCGTGAAACTGGTATAATTTTGAAAAATATTGTGGTATAGCATTTTGGTCATATCGCCCAGCACTACCACACATACATCTCAACATTCTCGTTTCTGCCACATCTAATAACTTGTCCTGCGCTCATTTTACTGTTCATGTCTCAGCTGCAAACATCATTGATGGTCTTACCACTCTCTTAAAAACATTACCTTTAACCTTCACTTTAATTCTTCAATCACGCAATACTTCTGAAATCTTCTGATTGTTCCATCCGAACTTAAATCTTATAGGTTTTCTGTTAATCTAGTTTTCCATCATGGGCTTTCACTGATCCCAGATATATATATAATATACAGTGCATCCAGAAAGTATTCACAGCACATAACTTTTTCCACATTTTGTTATGTTACAGCCTTATTCCAAAATAAGGTATGGTGGTTATATGTATTATATACGCACACAGTACATATGTTGTCCTTCATGCTTATGTCACAATCTTACAAAATCTTGTCATCATTGAAATTATTACCAGTATTGTTGTAAATTATACAGTATATCACACACCTCTAATGGTGAAGGGCATCTTCAGAAGTCTTCAGAAGATTTTATCATACTTCATGCTACTGTGGATATTGAATGAGTCAAAGTAACGTCTTTGACATGAAATGATGAAACCACAGATCTCACTATTCCTGACCATTATGTTGATGCCTTGTTTCTGCAGTTAGTTAGGTCCATAAATATTTGGACAGAGACAACTTTTTTCTAATTTTGGTTCTGTACATTACCACAATGAATTTTAAATGAAACAACTCAGATGCAGTTGAAGTGCAGACTTTCAGCTTTAATTCAGTGGGTTGAACAAAACGATTGCATAAAAATATGAGGCAACAAAAGTATTTTTTTAACACAATCCTTTCATTTCAGGGGCTGAAAAGTAATTGGACAAATTAAATAACTGGAAATAAAATGTTCATTTCTAATACTTGGTTGAAAACTCTTTGCTGGCAATGACAGCCAGAAGTCTTGAACTCATGGACATCACCAGATGCTGGGTTTCCTCCTTTTTAATGCTCTGCTAGGCCTTTACTGCAGCGGCTTTTAGTTGCTGTTTTTTTGTGGACCTTTTTGTCCGAAGTTTAGTCTTCAACAAGTGAAATGCATGCTCAATTGGGTTAAGATCAGGTGACTGACTTGGCCATTGAAGAATTTCCACTTCTTTGCTTTAATAAACTCCTGGGTTGCTTTGGCTGTATGTTTTGGGTCATTGTCCATCTTTATCATGAAACGCCGTCCAATCAGTTTGACTGCATTTAGCTGGATTTGAGCAGACAGTATGTCTCTGAACACCTCAGAATTCATTCGGCTGCTTCTGTCCTGTGTCACATCAACAATAAACACTAGTGTCCCAGTGCCACTGGCAGCCATGCACGCCCAAGCCGTCACACTGCCTCCACCGTGTTTTACAGATGATGTGGTATGCTTTGGATAATGAGCTGTTCCACGCCTTCTCCATACTTTTTTCTTGCCATCATTCTGGTAGAGGTTGATCTTGGTTTCATCTTTCCAAAGAATGTTTTTCCAGAACTTTGCTGGCTTTTTTAGATGTTCTTTAGCAAAGTCCAATCTAGCCTTTCTATTCTTGAGGCTTATGAGTGGCATGCACCTTGCAGTGCACCCTCTGTATTTACTTTCATGCAGTCTTCTCTTTATAGTAGACTTGGATATTGATACGCTTACCCCCTGGAGAGTGTTGTTCACTTGGTTGGCTGTTGTGAAGGGGTTTCTCTTCACCATGGAAATGATTCTGCGATCATCCACATCCACTGGTCTTTTTGCATTGCCGAATTCACCAGTGCTTGCTTTCGTTGTCAGGATATACCAAACTGTAGATTTTGCCACTCGTAATATTGTAGCAATTTCTCGCATGGGTTTTTTCTGTTTTTGCAGATTAAGGATGGCTTCTTTCACCTGCATGGAGAGCTCCTTTGACTGCATGTTGTCTGTTCACAGCAAAATCTTCCACATGCAAGCACCACACCTCAAATCAACTCCAGGCCTTTTGTCTGCTTAATTGATAATGACATAACGACGGACTTGCCCACACCTGCCCATGAAATAGCCTTTGAGTCAATTGTCCAATTACTTTTGAGCCCCTGAAATGAAGGGGTTGTGTTAAAAAAATGCTTTAGTTGCCTCACATTTTTATGCAATCGTTTTGTTCACCCCACTGAATTAAAGCTGAAAGTCTGCACTTCAACTGCATCTGAGTTGTTTCATTTAAAATTCATTGTGGTAATGTACAGAACCAAAATTAGAAAAAAGTTGTCTCTGTACAAATATTTATGGACCTAACTGTACGTGCTAATTACCCAACTGTTAATTAAATCAAATTTGTAAATGGTTTTTAAAACTCTTTCAGGAGTATGAAATAGACAAAACTCTAGGGATCAGAGGACCTGACGATGTAGCCAAAATGGGAATTGCAGAATACAACAGACAGTGTCGAAATATTGTGATGAGATATGCCGGAGAGTGGGAGGTATGTTGGTCTGTGTATCTGGTGCTGGATGTGATTCCTTTTTCATTTTCTTTTGTTAACCTTGGCCCATTTTCACCTTATGTGCAGTAAGCTGCTGCTTGATTCTATAAAACTAGCTTTCTACTAAGATGTCTGTATCAAGCTTGTCTGTGTTCTCTTGATTAGTGTAATGTTTAATTTTTGCTCTACCCTGATGTATCACATACTGATACATACTGATACTGGTATCAGATTAGGATTTCATTTACTGGTAAACATTAACGCCTGGAGTACTACTGCAAGTAAATTTGTTGATTTTTTTTTTTTTTTTTTGGAATGACAATTGGTTCAGTGTTTTTCTTTTGTTTCCTGCAGTCAAGTGTAACCAGGCTTGGGCGGTGGATTGACTTTAAGAATGATTACAAGACTCTCTATCCCTGGTTTATGGAGTCCGTGTGGTAAGCACCTATTTTAATAGATTTGAGAATGTAGAGAAAAGCCAAGCAAAATGACACCTTTTATTGGCTAACTAAAAAGATTACAATATGCAAGCTTTCGAGGCAACTCAGGCCCCTTCTTCAGGCAAGATGTAATACAGAGACTGGAGTTCCCTATGTTTACATACACACTCTAGGACAAGAAACAGCATTGGTAAATCTTTAAATGAGAAATTTTAAATGTAAAAAAATTAATAGATTCATTCAGGCTAGGGTTAATTTAACAAGAGAGAAAAGAACAATATATTGTCAAGATCTCTGGATAACTGTCCAACAACGTCTTTTGAAGTTTGTAATGAGTTTTTTCAAAACAATGTGGATCTGTAGACAGGTTGTCTGTCATTCTGAGAGATGTAAACAATCCTCATATCTGGCCATAAAACTCTTGTCTCTATTCAATCCATGTTGTAATGTATTAAATTTTGGCATGAGTTTAACTTCCCATTCTTTTCTCTCTTGCTGTGTTTTGAAGTTGCCAATAAGCACTGACTTTAAAGTCCCTCTCACAGTGTCCAAGGCTGTTGAAGTGGGCCGCTACAGGAACATCTGTGTTGCCATGTTTAATGTGAAACCTGTGTAAATTTATTCTCTGGCGGAGTGTTTGTCCAGTTTCTCCCACATAGAGTGCAGTGTCCGGACATTTCATACAGAAAATTAGGTAGACTACATTAAAAGATCTGCAGGAAAATGATCCCTTTATGTGATGTTCAAGTCGGCAGTGTGGTATAACTATACGGTCTTTATCATAGATGTGGGCACATGTTTTGCATCTTTTCTGTAGGCATGGAGATGTGCCATTTTCTGTTGGTTCACTTAGGGAGCTTCGGACAATTAGTTGTTGAAGGTTTGGTGGTTGTCTGTATGCCAGGAGGGGAGGTTCAGGAAATACATTTTTCAGTGTTTGGTCATTGTTTAGTATTGGCTGAAGTTCTTTTATAATTTTTCGAAGTGTTTCAAGATGTGGGTTGTAGGTGACAACAAGGGGGATGCGGTTCTTTTTGTCTTTGTTTTTATATTCCAGAAGGTTGTCTCTTGGTATGGCAGTAGCTCTTCTTATTTGAATGTCTGTTGTTTTGGGGGTGTAACCTTGTCTGGTGAAATCTTGTCTGAGCTCTTGCAGTTGTTGATCCCAGTCTGTTGGGTCTGAGCAAATACGATTGTACCGTATTGCTTGGCTGAAAATAATGGAGCGCCTCATATGCTTGGGGTGGAAGCTATCACTTTTCAGGTAGGTCCGTCTGTCTGTCGGTTTATGAAAAACAAGTTACAAGGGTGTTGTCTTTCAGTTGAACGGTGGTGTCAAGGAAGCTGACTTCTGTTTTTGAGTAATTCAGCTTCAGCTTTATGTTGGGGTGAAAACAATTATATTCATTATGAAAATGGAGGAGGTCCTTCTCACTGGCAGTCAAGATCCTAGAGTGTGTATATAAACATAGGGAACTCCAGTCTCTGTATTACATCTTGCCTGAAGAAGGGGCCCGAGTTGCCTCGAAAGCTTGCATAATGTAATCTTTTTAGTTAGCCAATAAAAGGTGTCATTTTGCTTGGCTTTTCTCTACATTCATAATGACTAACATGGTAGAACACCCTAGTACTACAAATAGATTTGAGAACAAAGAAGAATGGTGGTGTTGTAGGAGTTGTCACCCACTTCTTGTGAGTTTCTGAATATATTGATGCTTATTCTGCCTTCCGGGCAACTTCATACAGTATATATTTGATATATTTACTGTAGGAATACAGTGTTAAGGACAGAGAAATTAGAAAACTGATTAATGCTATATATTTGAATAAGGGTAAGTTTGTTAGCCAAAAGTTAGTACAATGATTATGAAAGACAAAGTAGGGCAATTCCTGTGTGTGACTTTGCTACTTTCCATAGAGTTTAGATCATGTTCTTCCCTGAGAACTTGTCCTTTTGTATTTTTTCTCTCTTATATCAGGTGGGTTTTTAAGCAACTGTATGACAAAGGCTTTGTTTACAGAGGTGTGAAAGTTATGCCTTTTTCAACTGCATGTAATACTCCACTTTCAAACTTTGAGTCTCATCAGAACTACAAGGTAACATATAACCTCTTTTGACTTTGGTGTTTTCTTTTGCTTGGCTTTTACCACACTACATTATACTGACCTCCATGTGACCCTCTACTAGGATGTTCAGGATCCCTCAGTTATAGTGAGTTTTCCCTTACTGGAGGATCAGAACATTAGTCTCATCGCTTGGACCACCACTCCATGGACTTTACCTAGTAACTTGGCTCTGTGTGTCAACCCAGACTTGATTTATGTTCGTGTCAAAGGTAATGTTTGTTTTTACAAAGTGTTAGTCCTTTTAAGTGATAGTAATGTCTTTCATATCAATACATGCCTTAGAAGGAAGAAGACAGGCTCATTGGAGTAAATGGCTGTGGGTTGTTCTGGTTTTCCCCTTGAGAAAGATTCTTTAAGATTAGTGACAGTAATAGGAGTCCACTAGTCTTTAAATAACAAAGGAAACTAAACATAGCAATGTAGGTGCACCTGTGCAAAAACATTCTAGACCTCTGACTGAACAAATGATGTTTGTAGAATCTAATACAACATTGGAAAGGTTTAGATAACAACAGGCCATTCAGCCTAACACTTGCCAGTCCAAATTATTTCATTCAAAATAACATAAAGCTGAGTTTTGAAGTTCCCTAAAGTCCTGCTGTCTATTACACTACTTGGTAACTTATTCTGTGTGTCCAAGAATCTCTGTGTGAAGAAAAACTTCCTAATGTTTGTGTGAAATTTACTTTTAATAAGTTACCAACTGTGTCTTAGTGTTCTTGTTGAACTCATTTTGAAGTAAAAGTCTCAATCTGCTGCACTGATTCCTTTTATAATTTTTAACACCTCATTCATATTGCCTCTTAGTCTCCTTTTGCTCAAACTTTAAAGGCTCAGCTGTTTTAAGCGTTCCTCATAACACATCCCCAGTGCATTATAAAGCTTAAGCATAACCTTTGACTTATACTGTACACATTGTGCTATATAACCTAAAATTCTATTAGCCTTAATGGTTTCTGAACATGGTCTGGAAATTGATAGTGTCGAGTCAACTATGACTCCTAAATCCACATAAGGTGAACTTCTATTAGTTTCACTTGACCCTAGTGGTTCAATCTTCTTCACACTCTCAATTCTATCGTGGTTATTACAATTTACTAAATCTAGACAGGCTTTTTCCCCCGCATTGGTGCTTAAACATACTGGGTTAAAAAATAGATTACTGATTAAGTCTATAAACTCCTGTTCTTTGTACTCAACTGTTAACAAAGTTAGCCCAGTTAATATTTAGGTAGTTAAAATACCTCCCTGTAGATTTGCTTTTTTAATATTTTTTTTGGGTAGGGCTAAAGCACACTCATAAAATAAGTCATCTTTCCTTAATGCTTTCCAGACGTCCTAACTAAGATGTGGCTCATCATCCAGGTGAAGAATTCTTCTTTACATAAATGACAATCCACACCACCACTTTCTGTTCTGTCTGTCCTTCCTAAAAATGTGTACCCATTTATGAGATACAGTACTTATCCCCTTTTTTGATATTTAGCCAGGTTTGTTATTGCTATAACGTCATAATTATTCACAGATACACACAACTCCAACTCCTTTGCTTTATTTTGATACTTTTTGAAATAAGGCAAGCTATTTTTAATGTCTTACCTATTTTAGTTTTGCACTTAAACTTAGGTTAGATAATACGTTACTATTCATATTTGTTTTTACACCATTGTTCGTCTCCTCATGTACAGTTCTACACCTGGCCTGTCCTAAACTCCCTATACCCCCCATTATTTCCTAGTCCCCCCCCAATTGTGTGTAGTTTTAAAAAAATCCTGAACTAACTTACTTTCACCTATCTTACACATTGGTGCCCCGGTCCACATGAAACTCATTATAGTGGAACAGGTCCCATTTGTTGCAAAAGGAGTCCCCCATTCTCCTTAAATCTATACTCTTTTTATCCTACTCCCAGATTTTAGCCACATGGTAAGCCTTCTAATCTCCTCTGTCTTACTTGGACTAGCGTGTGGCACTGGTAGAACATTGGAGGAGACTAACTTGTCATATTCTGCTTCTCAGCCTGGCACCTAACACCTAACTGGACTTCAGAACTGACAGGCTACCCTTATTTATGTCATTTGCTCCAACATGGACAATGAAATCTGGATCCACTCCCATTCATTTCCAAAGAAGTCTCCCAACTGTATACCTGGAAGGCAACACAGTGTTTGAGACTCTTTGTTTCTAGAGCAAACTTGTGCTTCAATCCCCCTAATCTTTGAGTCCCTAACATTCATGACTCTCTCTTTCTGAGGACTGGTATGTAGATGGCCCATTGTGACTCCTCATTCCTGCCCAGCACTAGGGAGTCCATTCCCAGACATTTTTCATTCCCACATTCCCGTGAATGAAACTGCTGTAATTCCCGGGAAAACGGGAACGGCCAAGCTAGCATATATAGTGTGTAAAAATCGATCAAGAAATAACAGTTATAGTTAATAGTTAATAATTAAGTGGCATGGTTTTTTGGCCCACGGTGTAGTGTGTTGCCGATTAATTCAGTCAACAACAGACCAGCAGCAGCCAATCTCCCGGCTGACTGAGCACAGTGGACATGGAGTCTGCACTCTGCAGCGCACAAATGCCGGGACGGGGCAGAGTTCATTGACGTCTGTGCTGTTGACAGCTTTGAACAGCAACTTGAAATTGCAATGTGTCAGTCTGTTGCATCCGCATTATCTGTGCTAAGAAGCTTGTCATCACAGAATGATGACAAGAAACTGGATGCATCAGTAAAAGCTGAAATGGCGGTGTTTCAGAGCAACGGCAAGCGCGGGCATCGTTTAGAACAAGTGTATCGATATCTGATGACTGTGCCGCCTACTTCGGTGGAGGCAGAGTGTGCTTTGTCAGCGGCTGGTGTACTATGCGCGAAGCTCAGGTCTCGCCTGGATGACCGCACACTCGACACGTTGTGCTTTCTACGCTCTTATTACCGCAACTAACTAGATTCATGTACTTATATGACAGCATGAACTGCTTGTAGTTAAGGTTAGTCTTTTATTGGTGTCAACATATTGCAGTAGTTTTATTAAAAATAAGTGTTGCTCGTTCTAAAACTGTTCATATGTGAGATGCCCGTGCACTGTGTCATTCCCGGGAATTACATGCGGGATTCTTGAATTCCCGGGAATGGATAAACCTGTCCGGGAATGGATTCCCTACCCAGCACCTCAGAGTCTTCAGAGACACCATCCAGCTACTCAGTAACATTAAAATGTCTGGTAGTTGAGTCATGGCAACTGGACTTCTTTCTTGTTAGGTAGATACATTTCACTGCTCATCCAAGTAGCTTCTTCAGTCTGAGGAATGTTGTTAGAGACCACAAATTTATCCTCCAGGTTAGCTTCACTTCACACCTGCCTTGAATAGGCTCGTTGAGTAAAACAAAGGAAGGGGAAGGTGCGGGTAGATGTAACAGTCACACCTTTTAACAGCCCCTCCTACCCCAATAGAGTGGGCCGTTAAGAGTGGTCCGCCTGGTGGAGGTGTGAAGGGCAGCATGATAAACTGAAGACAGGTTATGCCTAAGGCCTCCACCTCTATTGAGTGAGGGGTTGTTGATTTGCAAATGCAAAGCTTCAATCACCCCTCTCTCAAACCACTTGTCTTCTCTATCCAATATCTGGACGTTAATGTCCTCAAATGAGTGTCCTTTGTCCTTCAAATGGAGGTACACAGCTGATTTTGGCCCTGAGGTGTTACTCCTTCTGTGCTGGGCCATTCTCCTGTGTAGTGGCTGTTTGGTCTCTCCAATGTACAGTTCAGGGCACTCTTCGCTGCATTGCACAGCATATATTACATTGCTCTTCTTCTATTTTGGTATCTGGTCTTTGGGTGGATGAGTCTCTGTCTCAGTGTGTTAGTGGGTTTGAAGTGAACAGGTATATGGTGTTTTCCAAAAATCCTTTTTAGCTTTTCGGACACACCAGCCATGTATTGAATAACCAGGTTCTTCCATTGGTCCTGGGACTCCGACTGTTCCGTTGTCCTTTTTCTGGAACAGGATCCTGCCTTGTTACAGGTCCACTTGGGATATACACAGGTATATACGCAGGGCTGTCTTCAGATGCCTGTTTTCCTTCTTCTTAGCTTCTGTGGAAGTGGGGATGTTCTCTGCTCTGTGGTGTAGAGTCCTGATAACACCTAGTTGGTTTGACACTTTCAAGGTTGATGTCTCTGCACAGTGTACACCATTTGCCTTGTGTTTTACGACTTGTGACCCACCTATCTCTACTTGTCTGGCCTGGAAAGTTGTTCTGTGCCACCTTAGAGATGCACACTATCTAAAAAAACACCCTTGGTCAGGTCCTCCCAATTCTCTTCTACAGCACAGGCCAGTCAACTCCTCCTCCAGTTCAGCGACCCTGAACTTGAGGTTATGGATCAGCTGGCTTCTCCTGCAGACATTGTCTTCAGAAAGGTCTGACTTCTCCAAGCCATTCTCCAAAAGTCCAACATCCAACAGGACTTGCATTGCGCTGGCCTCATTATTAAAATTTGGCTTTGGATTACTAAACTTTGCAATTCTTTTTGTTTAAACATAAATGATTTAACTTAAATTAAAATAATGAAGTACTACTACAGTTATTTAACACCTTCTGTTCCTTTAAACTCCTCTAATACTCTCCCGTTTGACTGCTTGCTCTTTGTTTTTCTTTGAAGTTATTAAACTTTACTTTTTCCTGTCTGTTTTCCTAATTTTGTGTCCTACTTATTACTTCCTTACTTTGAAGCTCTGCACTTACACTGTTTGTGTTTCTTCTTATTAGCAAATCCTTATGCTGTCACCCTCTTAATTGCATTAGCTTTCCTGACCACTAAGGACTGTTTTATCAAGTACATCTTTTTTACATCGTACTTCCTTCTTACTGAGAAACTCACTAAATGATATTGGCCCATAGTTGTTTTCTTGTTTACCTGTCTGTTCCTGATGCTGGTTTTGTCTTATTGGCGCTGTCTCACTAGATGCGAATGTGTACGTCTTTGCTTTCTGCTAGCACTAAAATGTTACTTTTTGAGTGCTAAATGATGCCCTGTCCAATTATTCATTGTATGCTTTAAATTTCTCCTTCTCAGGAATCGCTGTTACTTTAACTATATTCAAAGCTACAACGCTGATTATTTACTTATAGACCTGCCAGTTCCCATTCTGCCCTTGCTTGCCTCCCCAGTGCTAGTTTTGAATACAGGTAACAAGAACAAGTACAAGTAACTTTCCAAATGCTTCCCCAAACACTCAGCTACTTTTGCTGCTGTGTGGGCTAAAACACTCATCTAATGGGGGAAAAAAGCTTTAAACATTCCTGCATGGCTTCTTAAAGGTAACCAAAGAACATTTTTAGGAGCAAAATCTTTCTTTTAATTAGCATTGTCAACATCAGTAGCACAAAACTGTTGGCACTTCTTCCAGTTCAACTTGTAAGGATAGCTTGACATCCACATGTCTTCAGGATCCCTACACTTGGAACGATGCTTTCTGGGTGCCTGTAAAGTAATAGGTTAAGTCACCTGCTATACATTTTAACAGTTGTTCAGAGGGGGATATCACAGAGGTAGTGTCTTATTCTCATCTAAATACCTTGTTTGTAGATAACACAACAGGAAAGGTGTATATCTTGATGGAAGCCCGTCTTAGCATTCTCTACAAGTCTGACTGTGAGTTTGAAATTCTGGATAAGTGAGTATTGTTAATTATATGTACTCTTAATTAATACTTAAACTCTATTTATTGTTCTCCTTTTGGGGAGACATCTTTTCTTATTTGAGGACCTTAATACAATAACTTGTCTTTCTGTTGTTTTGGAATTCTGACTCTGTTTTTCTCTTCCTTCTTCTTTCTTTTATTTATCCACTCAGGTTTCAAGGCAAAGCTCTAAAGGGCAAGTTATATAAACCACTCTTTGATTATTTTATCAAGGTGAGAGGCTGCTTGCATCTCTGCATCCGTGGAGTTAGCATCTCATTTTTCTAATTTAATTTTCTTTTTGACTTTAGTGCAGAGCAAATGGTGCATTTGCTGTTGTTTTGGACAACTATGTCAAAGAGGATGAGGGCACTGGTGTTGTACACCAGGCTCCGTACTTTGGTGCCGTAAGTATGGCTTTCTGTTTTGGGAGGTTAATAAAATATGTGGGAGGCAGAAGAAAAGAAGATGCATGAATGTTGGATAAAATATCCTGTGTTGGGAGATAGATAAAGCTGATCTTACCAATTGCCTTCCTCTCTACAGGATGACTACAGAGTATGCATGGATTATAAAATAATCCAGAAGGACTCTGTACCAGTGTGCCCAGTAGATTCAGCCGGCTGCTTTACTAATGAAGTGACACACTTTGCTGGGCAGTATGTAAAGGTAGGTCATGCCTGGGTAACTCCTGATTTTGTGATTTAGATCAGCAGTTCTCAACCTGGGGGGCACTGCCCCCTAGAATGCACTAGTAAACTATCAGGGGAGCCACAACTTTACTGAAAATAATTCTAAAATAGCAGCAAATTCTTCATTCACTAAAAATAAAGCTATGAGCTGTCACCTTATGAAATTCTTAATGAATCTTGCTTCATCAGTATTCAAAACATGTTACATAGAAGGCGACTAAGTTTTCTCAAAGGCCCATTTTAAATGGTGTTTTCATACAGTGCATCCGGAAAGTATTCACAGCGCATCACTTTTTCCACATTTTGTTATGTTACAGTCTTATTCCAAAATGGATTAAATTCATTTTTTTCCTCAGAATTCTACAGACAACACCCCATAATGACAACGTGAAAAAAGTTTACTTGAGGTTTTTACAAATTTATTAAAAATAAAAAAAACTGAGAAAGCACATGTACATAAGTATTCACAGCCTTTGCTCAATACTTTGTCGATGCACCTTTGGCAGCAATTACAGCCTCAAGTCTTTTTGAATATGATGCCACAAGCTTGGCACACCTATCCTTGGCCAGTTTCGCCCATTCCTCTTTGCAGCACCGCTCAAGCTCCATCAGGTTGGATGGGAAGCGTTGGTGCACAGCCATTTTAAGAACTCTCCAGAGATGTTCAATCGGATTCAAGTCTTGGCTCTGGCTGGGCCACTCAAGGACATTCACAGAGTTGTCCTGAAGCCACTCCTTTGATATCTTGGCTGTGTGCTTAGGGTTGTTGTCTGCTGAAAGATGAACCGTCGCCCCAGTCTGAGGTCAAGAGCGCTCTGGAGCAGGTTTTCATCCAGGATGTCTCTGTACATTGCTGCAGTCATCTTTCCCTTTATCCTGACTAGTCTCCCAGTTTCTGCCGCTGAAAAACATCCCCACAGCATGATGCTGCCACCACCATGCTTCACTGTAGGGATGGTGCCAGGTTTCCTCCAAACGTGACGTCTGGCATTCACACCAAAGAGTTCAATCTTTGTCTCATCAGACCAGAGAATTTTCTTTCTCATGGTCTGAGAGTCCTTCAGGTGCTTTTTGGCAAACTCCAGGTGGGCTGCCATGTGCCTTTTACTAAGGAGTGGCTTCCGTCTGGCCACTCTACCATACAGGCCTGATTGGTGGATTGCTGCAGAGATGGTTGTCCTTCTGGAAGGTTCTCCTCTCTCCACAGAGGACCTCTGGAGCTCTTTTTTTTTTTTTTAATTTTTATTGTAATCATTCCATACAAATAGATCAATATATAACCCAACAAAATTGAAGACAAATCAAACCCCACCCCTGAGAAGGAGAGCTTAGCCGAAGGAGAATTGCTTAGGGCTTCTTAATAAGGCAACAATAAACAAAAGAAAGAGAGAAATAAATATATATGTAAATAAGAGATGGAGAAGGGAATTAAATGCGGTAATAGTTATTTCTCTTATTCTAAAATAATATTGATTAAATACTGCCAGGTTTTGAAAAAAATTTGTACAGATCCTCTGAGAATTTGATTTTTTCCAATTTCAAATAATATAAAACATCGGTTTTCCACTGACTTATCAGAGGAGAATTAGGATTCTTCCAATTTAACAGAATAAGTCTGTGTGCCAAAAGTGTAGTGAATGCAATCACAGTTTGCTTGTCCTTCTCTACTTCAAGTCCGTCTGGAAGAACACCAAACACAGCTGTTAATGGGTTAGGAGGGATTGTGATACCAAGGCTGTCTGAAAGGCACTTAAAAATTTTGGTCCAAAATGATGTTAGTTGGGTGCAGGCCCAGAACATGTGACCCAGTGAGGCAGGAGCTTGGTTGCAGCGTTCGCAGGTTGGATCTTGCCCTGGAAACATTTTGGACAGTTTTAAGCAAGACAGATGAGCTCGATATATAATTTTTAGTTGAATAATTCTATGCTTTGCGCATATGGAACTCGAGTGAATTCTCTGCTTTGCTACCTTCCACTCCTTTTCTGATATATTAATTAAGAGATCTTCTTCCCAATGTCCTCTTGGATCTTTGAAAGGTAGGGACTAGGGATGCACCGATACCACTTTTTTGGAAACGAGTACGAGTACTTGCATTTCAGTACTCGCCGATACCGAGTACTTGCCGATACCGAGTACTTAATAAAAAACATGATTTAAATTTACAGGTAACAGCTTTAGTCATATAATTTAACAAAAAAAACAAGAAACTCTCGTCTATCCACTGGGAGGTTAGGCTAATTAGCGACACGGGGCTAACACTGCTTGTCCAAATATCCGTGGTGAAACTAAACGCAGAGGAGGCTTGCAGTAGGCTGTGGATATGTTTTTTCACGGAGTCGTGTAGTTTAGGCAGCTCCGTGTCAGTCATGTAGCGGCGGCTTGGGATATCATATCTGGGCTCCAGAACATGGAGGAGACGCAGGAATCCCACATTTTCTACCTCCGAGAGTGGCTGGTCACTCAATGCAATGTACTCGATAATTGCCTGTGTTATTTTCACAGCACGTGGATTGTCTCTGGACATTTTCTCTCATCTTGCAAGAGTTTGCTGCAGCGTGGGTTGTGTTGGTTTAGAAGCGTGGGTAAACTCTTTGTACTCGTTGTCGTGTTGGGATTTTAGGTGCTTGATTAAATTACTTGTGTTAAATGCGCTACCTTTTGAGCCTCCTCTGGACAATTTCGCTGAGCACAATTTGCAGTCCGCCTTTGTTTTGTCGTCTTCATTCACTTTGAAATAGTTCCACACGGCTGACATGTCTCGCCTCACCTTGCCTTCTCCCCGCTCTGAGCTGCAGCCGGGGCCTGGGGGCGGGCACTCGGCGCCTGTGATTAACCCCTTACACGCCGCTCAAACATAGACATTTCTCAGACCGTGGTATCGGTCCCCGGTATCGGGGGACTTTTAACGAGTACGAGTACTTTAGAAAATGTGGTATCGAGGCCGATACCAGATACCCGTTTCGGTATCGGTGCATCCCTAGTAGGGACTCTAATAAGATTTTATATAATGCAGAAATGGTGTTTAATTCCTCGAAATTGAGCATTATTTTTTCCAGCATTGTGGAGGGTGCGAGGTGGGGGAAATCGGGCAATTTCTGTTTAACAAAATTTCTAATTTGAAGATAGTGAAAGAAATGTGTAGCTGGGAGGTTGAATTTTGAACGTAATTGTTCAAAAGATGTAAATATGTTGTCTATATAAAGATCTTGTAGCATTTTAATCCCAAAACTTTTCCAGGTATTAAAAACTGGATATACTTGCGAAGGTTGGAAAAGGTGGTTCTCTTGCAGAGGTGCCACTGATAAAAGATTTTCTATCTTAAAATGCTTTCTAATTTGGTTCCATATTCTGGGTGAGTAAAGAACAATTGGGTTATTAGTATATTTGCGATGACTTGCATTTATTGGAGAGCAGAGCAGGGAGTATAAAGAAGTACTACAGGATTTTACTTCTATTGCGGACCAAGCCTGTGTCTGTTCATTTATTTGTGTCCAGGTTTTTATGGCTTGTATGTTTGCTGCCCAGTAATAAAACTGAAAATTAGGTAAAGCCATGCCACCTTCTGCCTTAGGTCTTTGTAGGGTCGCTCTTCAGATACGTGGGTGTTTTGAGTTCCAGATGAATGAGGTTATTGTTGAATCTAACTGTTTAAAAAAATGATTTATTGATATATATTTGAATGTTTTGAAATAAAAAGAGAAGTTTAGGAAGGATATTCATCTTAACAATGTTAATTCTTCCGGCTAGAGTGAGATGAAGGGTTGACCATCTATGCAAGTCTTGCCATGTGCCTTTTACTAAGTAGTGGCTTCTGTCTGGTCACTCTACCATACAGGTCTGATTGCTGCAGAGATGGTTGTACTTCTGGAATGTTCTCCTCTCTCCACAGAGGACCTCTGGAGCTCTGACAGAGTGACCATCGGGTTCTTGGTCACCTCCCTGACTAAGGCCTTTCTCCCCCGATCGCTCAGTTTAGATGGCCGGCCAGCTCTAGGAAGAGTCCTGGTGGTTTCGAACTTCTTCCACTTACGGATGATGGAGGCCACTGTGCTCATTGGGACCTTCAAAGCAGCAGAAATTTTTCTGTAACCTTCCCCAGATTTGTGCCTTGAGACAATCCTGTCTCGGTGGTCTACAGACATTTCCTTTGACTTCATGTCAGAGCACAAACCAAGCATGAACTGTCAACTGTGGGACCTTATATAGACAGGTGTGTGCCTTTCCAAATCATGTCCAATCAACTGAATTTACCACAGGTGGACTCCAATTAAGCTGCAGAAACATCTCAAGGATGATCAGGGGAAACAGGATGCCCCTGAGCTCAATTTTGAGCTTCATGGCAAAGGCAGTGAATACTTATGTACATGTGCTTTCTCAATTTTTTATTTTTAATAAATTTGCAAAAACCTCAAGTAATCTTTTTTTACGTTGTCATTATGGGGTGTTGTGTGTAGAATTCTGAGGGAAAAAAATGAATTCAATCCATTTTGGAATAAGGCTGTAACATAACAAAATGTGGAAAAAGTGATGCGCTGTGAATACTTTCCGGATGCACTGTATATCAACTGTATATAGTTGTATTAGATTATATTCACACCTAGCTTTAAAATGCATCTCCAGTATACACATCATGTCTAAGTAAGAGATTGGATGGATGCCCCCCCCATACAGTGGTTTAGTAGTTGGTCATGTTTATCTGCACAGCACAGTGCGGCTGCTAACTTGTAGTTAAAATAGGAACAGTCTGCTTGAATGACTCTCAAAGAAACAGTGTAAAGAACATAATATTCCACACCGCTGTAAAAAACTTTAGTTGTTTCGGCGTCATACCAAAAATCTGACAGTCTCATGACATCGATGGTAGTTCAAATTAACACATGGTGCTGTTGCTCTTGGTTTTAATACTTCTTGGGTGATAGGGCTGGCCACATTTTTGTAGCTTACCTGACTGCTTTTACTGCCCTGCACGATTCTTTGGTCTTTTCCATTGATTTGATTGTTTTATGTGAAGAAAAGGTGTATTTGCATTTTTACTCATGTTAAATGTGTTTATCACTGATGGAAATGCCGCAGTGCTGAATTGAGGATCATGAAGTAGCTTCTGTGATTAAATTATATAAAAAAAATCTCTGTAGTGAATAAAATGTTAATTTTGTATTTTTAGATATCCTTAATTTAATGCTTAATTAAAAAGTAATAAGTTGAGTGAGGGGCGGCACGGTGGTGCAGTGGGTAGCGCTGCTGCCTCGCAGTTGGGAGATCTGGAGACCTGGGTTCGCTTCCCGGGTCCTCCCTGCGTGGAGTTTGCATGTTCTCCCCGTGTCTGCGTGGGTTTCCTCCGGGCACTCCGGTTTTCTCCCACAGTCCAAAGACATGCAGGTTAGGTGGATTGGCAATTCTAAATTGGCTCTAGTGTGTGCTTGGTGTGTGGGTATGTTTGTGTGTGTCCTGCGGTGGGTTGGCACCCTGCCCGGGATTGGTTCCTGCCTTGTGCCCTGTGTTGGCTGGGATTGCCTCCAGCAGACCCCCGTGACCCTGTGTTCGGATTCAGCGGGTTGGAAAATGGATGGATGGATGGAAGTTGAGTGAGTACTGAGTAGCTTTTGTTGTTATTAAAATGATCTGCATTCTGTTTGGTAGTTTATGGCTATTAGTTATCCCTAAAAATGATTGATTATTTAATGCTATGATTAAAAAAAAAATTAGGCACTAAAAAAAATAACTTATTTATTTAACAAAAATATTTAACAAAAACATACAGATGGAATTTAAAATATTCTTTTGTTAATAAATGTATGTTTAAAAACAAACACTTTTGTCATGACTGTAGCTAAAGTACAGGGGTTGTTTAACATTTTCGTATGGTACAGTTTGGGACGTTAAAGGTATAAAATTTGAGAAACACTGGTTTAGGCTATATAACTCATCTACCATCTAAATTGTGCTCTTTGTTTGCTATCTACAGGATGCGGACAAAAACATCATCAAATTTCTGAAAGATAATGAACGCTTGGTCAGTGCTGGCACCTTTAAGCACAATTATCCTTTCTGCTGGAGGTATTCACTCGAATCTGATTTTTGTAATATTTTTTCAGTGGAGCACAATCAGACTTCACATTTTTGTTTCTGATGCTTTTATTGTGGACTTGGAGGTCTCCAAATTATGTGTAGTTCTCTAATTTCATAATTTTAAGTCTCCAAAAACGTCCTTACCTTGTGATGTCAAATTAACCTTATATTGAAAGAAATGACTGTCCACTGACAAGTTTACTTATATAAAAACAACACAAATTGGGGAGTACCTTTGTGTGTATCAATCATTTTCTTTGCTTTTGCAGGTCAGATACACCACTAATTTATAAAGCTGTGCCTAGCTGGTTTGTACGGGTGGAACATATGGTGGACAAACTTTTGGAGAACAATGGAAAATGTTATTGGTAATAAATTCTTTCTATTCTTACTGGCAACAATGTTGTATGCTGTTTAGTGGATGCCAGGTTTGTTTAAAATTAAAAAGATGTTTATTCAATAATAGAGAATCCAGTCAGTCACACTGTTTGTTTACTTTACACTTTGACCTTGAGCCTAATGTAGTGTCTCCAGGACAGCTGGCTTTTAATAAGCATGAAGCACCTTGATTTCTATAAGCACTGATAACACTAACTTGTGAGTTTTTCTTCTTCAGTAAAAATATCTACAGAAAATGGTTTGTAGGAAATGTATTGTTACAGCATAAGAGTCAGTCAGTCATTTTCCAACCCGCTATATCCTAACACAGGGTCATGGGGGTCTGCTGGAGCCAATTCTAGCTAACACAGGGCACAAGGCAGGAACAAATCCCTCAACGCAGAGCATAAGATTTCACATTAAAAATACTGAATAAATACAGCGGGGAAAATAAGTATTGAACGTGTCAACGTTTTTCTCTGTAAATATATTTCTAATGGGGCTATTGACATGAAATTTTCACCAGATGTCAGTAACAGCCCAAGTAATCCAAACATACAAAATAAGTAAGTCCATAAATTAAGCTATCCACATTACTAACTGAGAATGCTAAACCGGATGGACGCAGGGACATCCGGCCATGGGCCGTAGCCGCAAAAAGACGTACTGCGCAGGCGCCCCAAGAAATGAGGCGCCGAGAGAGGCGGCCAAGATCACAGAAAAAAGGAGTGAGCACAGAAAAAAGGAATCAAATGCAGACGACGCACACAGCGCCGCACGAGCAAAATCCCCCCCCCCCCCACACACACACACACAAGCAAAACGATGTACCTAAAAGTAAAAACTTTATGAACTGCATTAGATCCTACAATAGTTCATTTGCTTTTGCATCTACTGGAGTAAATATCAGGCCACCAAAAGGCAATGGCCCATACTGCTTTCGCATATGTGCACAAATACTGCATCGCATTGGAACAGTGCACCCTGAAACAAATCAACAACGCAAATATGCACAAATCTACATCCTAGATCCACATGACGCAATCTATCAATCAAAGTGCTGCATCGTAACAGGCACGGATTCAAAACGAAACACCTCCCGTCTCAGACATACGTTAACGGCAGCGAAGGCTACAACGGGCTTCTCACACAGCACAGGCAAATCGATTACAGCTCCAAAACAACACGTCCCAAATACTACACATACAACAACGCGCCTCTCAAACGGCACAAGCAAAACATACACCAGGAAAATTCATTCGGATTAATGAATGTCATTTGCAATCATTGTCATTCAGTTCACTTCCCTGAAGAAACAACTGGCAATACAAGTAATACATTTACACGTTGTTGTCAAAAGGGTCAAATTAGACTGCCTCCTTTACATTCATATCCTGAATATCTACAGAAGCTTCTAACTAACGATGTACCTGAAAGTGAAATCTTTATGAACTGCATTAGATCCTACAAATCGGTATCCACTATGAACATTAACGGTGGCACTGCACGTGACATCCATCTTGCAAAACTGTTAATTATTGATGAATGTACAATGGCATCCAGTCACTTACTCAACACCATTCATAAACTTCTACAAACGTTTATGAATAATAATATTCCCTTTGGAGGAAAGGTACTTTTATTAGGAGGAGATTTTAGACAGTGCTTAGCTATTCTTCCACATGCCATGCGCTCAGCTATTGTTCAGTGCACCTTAAAATACGCAGACAATTGGCATTGCTTTCAAAAGATACAGTTAGTACAAAACATACGATGTCCAGAACCAGATCATAACAATTGCTTATTACAACTGGGAGATGGTACACTCACCAATACAGATGGACTTCACCCACATATTATTACAATTCCTCAAGCCTTTATCTGCGACGACTTAGTTACAGACAGATTTGGAAGAGCAATCTCATTAGACCAAATGCCCCTTTTAACACAACGCACTATATTATGTCCAAAAAATCTTAATGTGGAAAACATAAATACCCAAGTCATTCCATTACTTCCTGGAGAGACACAACTCTTTCTAAGCTCTGACAAACTTGACTCTGATCACAACAATAACCATCTTCATTGACATTACAAGTTCTGACCTGGAATTACCTTTTACACTTAAACGGCGTGTACAAAGAAATTTTCCAATAAACCTTTACACTGTGCCACACACTTTATTGTTTGCTTTCTATTTGCATCATCTACACCTTCACACTATTCTATATCTCATTCATACATCACGCTCTTTGTCATTCCCAACACCAGGGGTTGGCGAGCGAAGCGAGCAGGGGGCGGAGCCCCCTAGTGTATAATTAAGTGTAATGACACAGGGAATAAGAATTGAACACACATACTGATGTGTATTTAGTACTTAGTAGAAAAGCCTTTGTTGGTAATGACGCCTCATGTATGGAGAAACTAGTCGCATGCATTGCTCTGGTGTGATTTTTGGCCCATTCTTCCACACAAACTGTCTTCAAATCTTGAACGTTGCGGGAACCTCTTCTATGAACTCTGATCTTCAGTTCTTTCCATAGATTTTCAATTGGATTCAAGTCGGGTGATTGACTGGGCCATTCTAGCAGCTTTGTTTTCTTTCTCTGAAACCAATTGAGAGTTTCCTTGGTTGTGTGCTTGGGATAATTGTCTTGCTGAAATGTCCAGCCTCGTTTCATCTTCAGCATCCTGGTAGATGGCAGCGGATTCTTATCAATAATGTTCCAGTACATTTCTCCATTCATCCTTCCTTTAATTACATGACGTCTGTCCGATTTTTGGGGGGTTTTTGGGGTGATGTGCAGTGCCATTTCTCCTGCAAATGTGGTGTGTGCAATGACATCCAAAGAGTTCAATTTTGCTCTCGTCTGACCAGACTGTATTTCCCAGTATTTCATTGACTTGTCCAAATGTTGTACAGCAAACTTTAATCGAGCTTCAACATGCTTTTTCTTCAGAAGCTGAGTCTTGTGTGGTGAGCGGTGTGCATAGAGGCCATGGCGGTTGAGTGCATTACTTATTGTTTTCTTTGAAACAACTCTACCTGCTAATTCCAGGTCTTTCTGAAGCTCTCTGTGAGTGATTCTTTGCTCTTGGACAACTCTTCTGATTATTCTTTTGACTTCACTGTCAAAACTTGTGAGGAGCACCTGGTCGTGGCCGGTGTATGGTGAAATAATGTTCTTTCCACTTATGGATTGTGGCCCCAATGGTGCTCACTGGAACATTCAGAAGTTTTAAAATACGTCTGTAACCAATACCATGGACTTAGTTCTTTGATGTCAGATTCCTTGCTGTATATTCTGGAGCCTTATAAGATGTTATAGGAGAAGTCTCAGTGCTGTTTAATTGGCAAAGAGAGATGGTACAAAGTATTAAATGTAGGTGTGCACATAATGGTGGCATGTGTGGTTATGTTAATATTTCTTGATGAGGAATTATTTTTTCTCTGAATAAATTTGCCACAGTTAAATATTGGGATTGTCTCATTTTGTTTCAATGTGATAAGGTCATTCACCAAGACGGTGAATTATTTATAACCCTTTTTAGTCATCTTTATCAGGGGTGGAGGGGACTGTAGATATTTGGAAACATCTCACAAGAAATATAATAAGATCCTTAGACTGTTAAGATGCCCATTATTGAATTGAGTTTAACAGAGGGACCAGATAAAAGTAACACAGCGGTTCCTATTATAGCTCAAAGTGCCTAGTAAGGAATGAGGCACTCCTCTGTGAAGTAAGCTATGAAAGTGAACTTTGCGTAGGTTAGGTGGTCAGTGGAAGAAGATCAAGGGAGGTTTAGGAAAAAGGTTCCTGTGGAAGCTCAAGACTGCAAAATTGGGAAAGTTTGCTTAATGACCTGTGGGAGAAGGTAGTGTTATGGTGAAATTGGAAGACCAGCTGGATGCAGGATTAATTATTGGAGTTAAGTATTTGTATCCCACTTTTTCCCTGGCCTGCATGTTCATCGGATTTGCCCAGTCATGTCTGAGACGTGGTCAGTTATTGACTGGCATGCAAGAGACTACCAGCAGTTACCATGGATTATGTTTGGGCTCATATAAATTGATACAATGCATGCCATTCCACAAAACACATCCCACGTGTCTTCCTGCCCGTGCCTAACCATGTATAAGTAATCATTTCTGCCCATGGTGGATATACCTAATACAGCTGACCAAACTGTACTTGTAATCTCCTCTCATAAGTGTTCTGCCATATCAGTATTGCTTTGATATCTCATTTCTTTCTTATTACAAGTTTAATGGCCAGTAGTCTGTGTGTGTCCATCTATATATACAATACATTCAGAAAGTACTCCTATTGCTTGATAACATTAACATTTAAGAGAGGAAGTTGTTACCAAAAACAGTGATGCTGAAGGAAAAGAAAGTGAATGAAACTAGGGTAAGAGGGAAATGTAAATATGTCAAAACAATGAGCATTTAAAAATCATGGTATATGAAGTTTAGAGACAGATGAAAGTATTTTATGAGTTTATGTTACTACAGCATTTAGATTACTACAGAATTTAGATTTCATGCAAACATGAAAATTGTTTACTGAAATTAACATAATCCATATAAATTGCAGTAACATAGTAAAAGCTAATGGTATAAAGTTTTGTTTGACTTTTAATCACAAGAAAAGCCATTATGTTCCTTCATTTTTTTAACTTTTTAAATCTTGTTCATGATGTCATATAGTCTTTTAATATTCAACAGGTTTTAGGAAATTAATAAGTACAGTAAAGTTTAGTAGGTCAGAGAGCATCTTGTGACAACTCTCCTGTCTGTTATGTTTTAGGGTCCCAGACTTTGTGAGAGAGAAGCGTTTTGGGAACTGGCTAAAGGATGCTCGTGATTGGGCAATTTCTAGGAACAGATACTGGGGAACTCCTATTCCTCTTTGGGTCAGTGAAGACTTCGAAGAGGTCAGTAGTGCAAGAGAAGAAAAAGTATGAAATCTATGTGAATAACTGTGTTTTAGAGTATATTGTCAAGTGGACAGAAATTTGTTTGAATTGGTTGTTTAAGATAACATTCCCTTAATTAGGGAATCTAAATCAGGTTTCACTTTGTATTGTACATTGTCGACATAAACTCCACATTTGGTTTTATTGTAGGTAAGATTACCATTCATTGTTAGTATTAACATGAATTCTGTCTGACTTTGGATATCATTACACACCCTGGTGGCATGAGATATTTCTAGAGATGACTTTAAGAGGTATTGTGACTTGAAAATACAGTGGAACCTCGGTTCACAACCATAATTCGTTCCAAAACTCTGGTCGTAAACCGATTTGGTCGTGAACCGAAGCAATTTCCCCCATATGATTGTATGTAAATACAATTAATCCGTTCCAGAGCATATGTACTGTATATCTATATATATATAATTCACTAAGCCAGAAGACAAGTAGCCGACCATGGAAAGCACGCCGGAAGGGGCGTGGATTCACTAAACCGCCGACAAGTAAGACGCCAATGGCGCACGCAGGAAGGAGCCACGCCCACCAACTCTTAGACCATTGGATACGACGAAAGAATCACAGAGCCACGCCCACCAACTCGGACGCGAAGCCAAGGGAAACATGCCGTCATTTCTGTTTGTCTGTGCCACAGTACAGCTCTGAGCCACGTTGACTTTTCATTAGTCAACCTCAGTGGAACCTTGGTTCACACAGAGGCAGCGCCAGAGAGATACAGAGGCACACACAGGCAGCGCGATAGAGAGAGCCGCGCACACACAGTCAGCGCCAGAGAGACAGAGGGGGGCGCGCGCGCACACACACACACACAGAGAGGCAACGCCAGAGAGAGACAGAGGCACACACAGGCAGCGCAAGTGAGAGCCGCGCAATCCTTTAAAACTGAAGTTAAAACACAATGAAGGAAGCAGTCTTTAAAACCCAATAAGCCCTGTGCCTCATTTTCATTAGCTCTCACCTGCTTCAGGCCCTGCAACAGTCGAGACGCTCTCTCTGCAGCTGACCTTCTCTGTGCCTGACTCCACTACTGTCAGTCGCCTGACTAAAAATGGCCTTTTGAAGGGGAGCTATGGACCCGCTATACCACAGGAACACATTGCCTTCGAGCCTGCTCTCGCTCACTGTAACGTACTGGCTTTCTCTCTCTCCTCACTCGCTCACACACTGCACAGGGGAGAAATGCCCAAAGCAGAGAGACAGAGCGGGTGGAGGCTCGCGTGCTGCTGAGAGAGAGAGGGGGAGGGGGCTCGCGTGCTGCTAAGGGGGGGGGGGGGCTGGGGAGGCTCGCGTGCTGCTGAGAGAGGGGGAGGGGGCTCGTGTGCTGCTGAGAGAGAGGGGGGGGGGCTGGGGAGGCTGCGTGCTGCTGAGAGAGAGAGGGGGGGGCTGGGGAGGCTCGTGTGCTGCTGAGAGAGAGAGGGGGGGCTGGGGAGGTTCCCGTGCTGCTGAGAGAGAGAGGGGGGGGCTGGGGGGGCTCACGTGCTGCTGAGAGAGAGAGAGGGGGGGCTGGGGAGGCTCTGGTGCTGCTGAGAGAGGGGGAGGGGGCTCGCCTGGTGCTGAGAGAGAGGGGGGACTGGGGAGGCTGCGTGCTGCTGAGAGAGAGAGAGAGATAGGGGGGGCTCGCGTGCTGCTGAGAGAGATAGAGAGAGGGGGGGCTGGGGAGGCTCACGTGCTGCTGAGAGAGAGGGGGGGGGTGGGGAGGCTCGTGTGCTGCTGAGAGAGGGGGAGGGGGCTCGCGTGCTGCTGAGAGAGAGGGGGGGCTGGGGTGGCTGCGTGCTGCTGAGAGAGAGAGGGGGGGCTGGGGAGGCTGCGTGCTGCTGAGAGAGAGAGAGAGGGGGGGGGCTGGGGAGGCTCGGGTGCTGCTGAGAGAGAGAGACACAGAGAGGGGGGGCCTGGGGAGGCTTGCGTGGTGCTGAGGGAGAGAGAGAGGGGGGGGGGGGGCTGGGAAGTAACTTTCACCAGCGTGGCCTCCATCGTCACAGACAATCCGGCTTTCAGTCACAGACAATTGTATGTTGCTCTCTCCAGAGGTCCATCTTTTCATTCACTCACACTGGTATCCACAAACCCACCCCATTTGGACAACTGTGTTGTTCAGCAAGTGTTCACCCATCAATACATAATTATGCGGCGTATGTTACGCCGCGGGTTGGCTAGTAAATATTTTTTTTTTTTAAGTTTTTAAGCACAAATATAGTTAATCAAACCATAGAATGCACAGCGTAATAGTAAACTAAATGTAAAAACATTGAATAACACTGAGAAAACCTTGAACAGAGAAAACTAACATTGCAAGAGTTTGCGCTATACTGTAGCCTTATGACCCAATGGCTGTAAACACTCTTTTTAAATGAGTTTTAATAAACAACCAAGAAAAGTAACATTGCAACATTTCACGCTACGAACTGAAAAATGATCATTTGAAAAATCCGTTATACAAAAACTAACCATAAACCACCAAAAAAAACTCACCTTTCATGAGTCGCGTTCTGACATGAAGGAAGTGAGGAGGAGCTGAGTGGAGAGGAGGTTACAGTTTTGATGGAGAGTCCGGCTTCGCGATGGAGGGACATTCTCCTTCAGGTGTTTTCTCTGTGATTTCTTGGGTTTCTGGTGTTTTCAGCTGTTTAGCTGGTGGATCAGACTTCACGAAATAGCGGTCTAATGTGACTTGCCTTTTTCTACGCATTAAAATTTTTCAGAAATGCAAGACAACATTGTCGTTCATCATGTTTATCACTCTGTTCGTAACCGCTTTGTCAGGGTGGTTCTTTTTTCGAAAAAATCCTGGCACTCGTTCCATTTTTCCATGATGGCTTTTATCACATCACTTTTTATAACCGCCCTTTCTTCTTCTTCCACGGAGGACTGCTCCTCAGTGAGCAACCTTAATAAAGTCATAGACCTCGACCATATCATCAACCAAATTTGGAGGGTGTGTCGGTGCATTGTCCATCAGAAGAAGGCATTTTTTAGGCAGGTTATTCTCTTCGAGATACAGTAATCCCTCCTCGATCGCGGGGGTTGCGTTCCAGAACCCCCTGTGAAAGGTGAAAATCCGCGAAGTAGAAACCATATGTTTATGTGGTTATTTTTATATTGTCATGCTTGGGTCACAGATTTGCACAGAAACACAGGAGGTTGTAGAGAGACAGGAACTTTATTCAAACACTGCAAACAACATTTGTCTCTTTTTCAAAAGTTTAAACTGTGCTCCATGACAAGACAGAGATGACAGTTCCGTCTCACAATTAAAAGAATGCAAACATATCTTCCTCTTCAAAGGAGTGCGCGTGTAGAGCAGAGAATGTCAGAGAGAGAAAAAAGCAGACAATCAAAAATCAATAGGGCTGTTTGGCTTTTAAGTATGCGAAGCACCGCCGTATAAAGCAGCTGCAAGGAAGAGAGCAATGTGAAGGTAGTCTTTCAGCATTTTTTAGAGGAGTGTCCGTATTCTCTAGGCCAGTGTGCGAACAGCCGCTCTGCTCACACCCCCTCCATCAGGAGCAGAGAATGTCAGAGAGAGAGAGAGAGACAGAGAAAAACAAACAATCAAAAATCAATACGTGCCGTTCAAGCTTTGAAGTATGTGAAGCACCGTGCGGGAAGCATATCTTTCAGCGTTTTTTGAGGAGCAGCTGTATCCTCTAGGGGTGCAAACAGCCCCCATGCTCACAATATATTTGAGGAGTTTTATTTAATATGTAATACGCTCTCTGGTTGGGTAGCTTCTCAGCCATCTGCCAATAGCGTCCCTTGTATGAAATCAACTGGGCAAACCAACTGAGGAACCAGAAATTAAAAGACCCATTGTCCGCAGAAATCCGCGAACCAGCAAAAAATCCACTATACAGTGGAACCTCTAGATATGAGTTTAATTCGTTCCAGCACTGAGCTTGTATAGCGAATTTCTCGTATCTAGAACAAACTTCCCCATTGAAAATAATGGAAATCCAGTTAATCCGTTCCGCACCCCAAATATATTAACATAAAAATCAATTTTCCTAACAAATAACACTGATAAATTATATATACTGTAGTCTACCTTTAATAAATAACACTGGTAAATAATATAACTGATTATTAAAAGAATCAAAACAGGTGTCCAAAGTGCAGTAGAGCATTCAATAAATCTTTAAATAAATAATCCTTAAAACAGTTGTGAAGTGGAGGTTTAAAATACACAAGAATAACAATCCTTTAACACGAGGTTAAAACGTCAAAAGGATGCAGTCTTTAAAAAACAGATGGCAATCCCCGGTGCTTCTTCTCTGTTAGCGTCTCACCTGCGGGCTCTGCAACAAGCGAGACACTCTTAATGCAGCTGACATTCTCTACACCGTCCTGCTTCAGCTGTTTGGCTCGCCTGTTCAGCTCACTGTTCAGCTACACGCGAACCTGCACTCGCTCGCTCTCCCGCACCGACTTCTTCCTCCTCCTCCTCCTCCTCCTCCTCCTGCTGCTGCTGCCTGCCTGCCTGCCTGCCTGCCTGCAACCTCCGTTCTCTCTCCTCTCTTTTCTTTCACTTCTTCTCCCCTTTAACCGGCTCGCGCTTCTCTATATATGCGGGAGGGACATGGCAGCTGCAGCCCATCAGCCACAGGAACAATCATGGATGTGCGCAGTTTCCCACCTGTGCACTTAAGTGAGAAACGCAGACACCGCAGACACCACGCCCCCTCGCTAAGCCGCGAGCTATACCCACAGCCTGGCTCGTGGCTCGTTACGTGAGCCAATGCTCGTATTTAGATCTGAATTTTTCGCTCATACTTTCCTCGTATTTTGAATTTCTCGTATACAGAGGTGATCGTATCTCGAGGTTCCACTGTATATATTTAAATATGCTTACATATAAAATCCGCGATAGAGTGAAGCCACGAAAGTCGAAGCGCGATATAGCAAGGGATTACTGTATTGCTTCACGGCGGGAGTGAAAGCCTCGTGCAGCCATTCCAAAAACAAAAAAACCCACCCCTTCGTGTTTGCCCTCCACATCACAGGCAGTCTGGCTTTGTTTACATTGTGCTGCTTGAAAGCACTAGGGTTCTCAAATTGGTAAACAAGTAGTGGCTTGAATTTTACGTTGCCACTAGCGTTAGCACACAGCAAAACGGTTAACCTGTCCTTCATTGGTTTATGGCCGGGCATAGCCTTTTCTTCCTGGGTAATGTAGGTCCTCTTCAGCATCCTCTTCCAGAACAATCCGGTCTCGTCACAGTTGAAGACTTGTTGCGGGATGTAGCCTTCGTCCTCCACTAATTATGTGAAATTTTTCATGAATTCTTTCGCAGCTTCAGCATCGGAACTAGCAGCCTCTCCATGCCTTGCTATGAATGCCACTTCTCTATCGAAACTTTTCAAACCATCCTCTACTGGCTTTAAATTCCTCACTTTCGCCACTCGAAGAAGGATAGTTTTGCAGCAAATCGCCATGAATCTTCCTGGCTTTCTTGCATAACATTGCCTTGCTTACGCTATCCCCTGCAAGTTGCTTCTCGTTCAGCCACACTAGTAACAGTTTTTCCACCTCTTCCAGCACTTGAGGCCTCTGCCTGGTTAACGCTGTAACTCCTTTTGCAACATCAGCTGCTTTAATAGATTCTTTCTGCTTTAGAATAGTCAAATTCGTAGATTTTGACTTCTTATACTCGGCGGCAAGATCAGTAACAAGAACGCCACGCTCATACTTTTCAATAATTTCTTTCTTTACTTCGATTTCAATTTTCAGCAAAACTTTCTTCTCATCACTTGCTTAGAAGCCATGGTTAACTGCAAAAGCACACGAAATACTGTAGAGCACAATGAGTTCACAGGTAAAGCACGCACACACGTCTGACTGAGAACAATGCGTGCAGAAATCATCGGCGAGCACAAACCGTAAGGGAAACTGGCTTGTTTGTATACCGAGTGTGTGGCTGTGAACCGAGGCAAAAGTTTGGCAAACTTTTTGGTCGTAAACCGATTTGTACATGTACCGAGACTTTCGTGTACCAAGGTTCCACTGTATAGGGTATTTCCTTTCAAGTCATTTTTTGTTTATTAATTACTAGGGGGCTCTGCCCCCTGCTCGCTTTGGTCCTGTGAAAATACAATTTAAAGTGTTTTTTTTTCTTCATGGTAATTGTTACATATGCATTATGTTCACTTTTGATAATGCAATGTATAACTGGCAGTGAGTGAATATCGTTTCAATAAAACTAAGACTTTTCTGATAAAACAATCTACTTATGAATGTGGGAATATGCAGAGCCGATGTAGCAGGTGGCATTGTTCTTAAGAAGCTACGGATTTCTGGCCATCGTTTATTGCATGTCATTGTAAGAAATAAATCTGGCCGATCGATAGTTCTGGATATTGCCATTGCATCATGATATAACTGTTGCAATGCTCTTGGACTACCTTGATATAATGATGGTAATATTACTGCTGTACCTATTTTGAATTTGTATGAACTATTGATATTTGAATTTTGAATGTGATCAATGAGACCTTGCATATGTTTCTGATCATCAAACACATTTAACCATTAGTCAAATATAACACAAGTAAACACAAAATGCAGTTTGTAAATGGTGGTTTTTATTATTTAGGGAGAAAAAAAAATCCAAGCCTACATGGCCCTGTGTGAAAAAGTAATTGCCCCCTGAACCTAATAACTGGTTGGGCCACCCTTAGCAGCAATAACTGCAATCAAGCGTTTGCGATAACTTGCAATGAGTCTTTTACAGCGCTCTGGAGGAATTTTGGCCCACTCATCTTTGCAAAATTGTTGTAATTCAGCTTTATTTGAGGGTTTTCTAGCATGAACCGCCTTTTTAAGGTCATGCCATAGCATCTCAATTGGATTCAGGTCAGGACTTTGACTAGGCCACTCCAAAGTCTTCATTTTGTTTTTCTTCAGCCATTCAGAGGTGGATTTGCTGGTGTGTTTTGGGTCATTGTCCTGTTGCAGCACCCAAGATCGCTTCAGCTTGAGTTGACGAACAGATGGCCGGACATTCTCCTTCAGGATTTTTTGGTAGACAGTAGAATTCATGGTTCCATCTATCACAGCAAGCCTTCCAGGTCCTGAAGCAGCAAAACAACCCCAGACCATCACACTACCACCACCATATTTTACTGTTGGTATGATGTTCTTTTTCTGAAATGCTGTGTTCCTTTTACGCCAGATGTAACGGGACATTTGCCTTCCCACAAAGTTCAACTTTTGTCTCATCAGTCCACAAGGTATTTTCCCAAAAGTCTTGGCAATCATTGAGATGTTTCTTAGCAAAATTGAGACGAGCCCTAATGTTCTTTTTGCTTAACAGTGGTTTGCGTCTTGGACATCTGCCATGCAGGCCGTTTTTGCCCAGTCTCTTTCTTATGGTGGAGTCGTGAACACTGACCTTAATTGAGGCAAGTGAGGCCTGCAGTTCTTTAGACGTTGTCCTGGGGTCTTTTGTGACCTCTCGGATGAGTCGTCTCTGCGCTCTTGGGGTAATTTTGGTCGGCCGGCCACTCCTGGGAAGGTTCACCACTGTTCCATGTTTTTGCCATTTGTGGATAATGGCTCTCACTGTGGTTCGCTGGAGTCCCAAGCTTTAGAAATGGCTTTATACCTTTACCAGACTGATAGATCTCAATTACTTCTGTTCTCATTTGTTCCTGAATTTCTTTGGATCTTGGCATGATGTCTAGCTTTTGAGGTGCTTTTGGTCTACTTCTCTGTGTCAGGCAGCTCCTATTTAAGTGATTTCTTGATTGAAACAGGTGTGGCAGTAATCAGGCCTGGGGGTGGCTACGGAAATTGAACTCAGGTGTGATACACCACAGTTAGGTTATTTTTTAACAAGGGGGCAATTACCTTTTTCACACAGGGCCATGTAGGTTTGGATTTTTTTTCTCCCTAAATAATAAAAACCATCATTTAAAAACTGCATTTTGTGTTTACTTGTGTTATATTTGACTAATGGTTAAATGTGTTTGATGATCAGAAACATTTTGTGTGACAAACATGCAAAAGAATAAGAAATCAGGAAGGGGGCAAATAGTTTTTCACACCACTGTATGTTCCGTTCTAAGTTTAGCTTGATTCGATTTAATAAAGAAGAGATGATTAGCTGCGACTTTTACATACGCATTAATAATGTAATGTTGCGATAGACGCTGAGATAATAAAAGTGGGTTAAATACATGGGAACGTATCGTCAATTTTGACCCGAAATATTGTTTGGGTGTTATTCGTTTTGCTGAATGTGTTTATTTCATATTGTACGACCATACTGTTTCGCCATCTGGGAAAAACAAGGGATAAGGGTCAGCATGTGGCAATGTATTTGACATAAACGACGAAGCATGCTTTGCCTTTGGATATACATGAATATCTACTCTGTCTTTGATATCTCCGTCTTTCGAAAGTATTATTGTTGACAATTCGTCACATCTGGGTTTATTATAAATATGACTGTGATCTTTCGGATTCATATAGACATCCAAGAAATGTCTTTGTTCGTGTGTTGCTGGTAAATCTCGGGTAAAGTGTGATACCTCGGGGTCTGATTGCATCATCCACCACAAGCCGAGGATTCACGGTGAGGTTGCTCCATTTATTCCGGAAAATACAAACGCATCTCTTATCTGTTGAACAGTCATCCGCATTCAGGACAGTTGTACACTCAGACTCAAGTTCACGATCATTCATTCCGTATTTCATTCATTGTTGTTGTTCGTTGTTGTTTGTTATATGTTACAGGGGAAAAGGGAGGGTTTGTTATTGTGTGTGTATATATTTATATATGGTGTTGTCACGTAGCTGCTTTGGTGGAGGGATATACATATATATTTTTTCTATGTTGGGAATGTGCAGTAGTGTTTTGTTTTCCAGTTAATATATTCACTTATTTGACATACTGTACCTGTTTTTGCGTGCTTGTGTAAACTGTCGATTGAGGGGAAAATTTCATATGTTAGAGGTACGGCTTGATATATAAGATTCAATCTCAGTAATTTATCCAGGCCACAGGTCTTGGAAGTGTAGTTGCCGTCTGGGTAAGGGGTCGGCCGTTACACATTTGAACATATGGATTTGTATCCATTATTGGCTGTATAATATCTATTACATCGGATCGTTTAACTGTTTCGACTCTGTTGCATCGCTTCTCCGTGATCATACAGATACACCTGACCAAATTGTTTTTTTTTTTTCGAAATTAAACTTGTCGTAGCTGTAATTGTTGCGGGAACACAGATTCTCATAGTGTATGGTCCATTATTGTGTAAATCAATGTTTTGTGCATTGAATGATGCTAACGCAAAACTATTATTGTAGATGCGTATATTTTGCCTGTAGTGTTTGCTGATTTTACTTTCACCAAACAACAAATCTTTTAATTCTTGCGGAAACACCTCTTCATTGGGAAGCGGCAGTTCCCTGATGGCAACACGAAGTAGACTATCTGCAAGTCTACGACTTAAACTTTAAAGCCTTACAAAATCTACATACTTCTGACATATCACCTATGTCCATATATTCGATCTCTTTTTGCTGTTCTGTTATTTCACCTAGTAATTTCTGTTTGCGCGAATTCGATCTGTACTGTCTTGTTGTTAAAACTTTCAAATTTTAGTACAGGCAGTCCCTGGGTTACGTACAAGATAGGGACTGTAGGTTTGTTCTTAAGTTGAATTTGTATATAAGTTGAAACAGGTACATTATTTTAATAAATGCTATTGTTGACCGACTGTAACCAAGTGCTCTGCCAATGAATGATGGAGTTTCACCTCTTTCTGACCTTTTTATTATTTCTACTTTATTTTCCATGGTGATGATGATTTTTCTCTTCTTTACTGTATCATCAGCACTTGCATCAGATTTGTGTTTCAGAGACATTGTTGAAGGGAGAAGACAAAAGGTTAAGATGAGCTCTTCTACACAGCACTGTACACGCTATCACAGCAGGAAGGTACCCGTCGTCAGCACGTCTGATGTACTGAACGAGAGACAACTTCCTGCTATGTATGTAACACTACAAGCAGGCTTGCTATTGAAAATGAATGGGGGCTGCGAGGGGCGGTTCACCACCCGCCCACCACACAGTCGCCTCCACTTGCATACATTATGTTGCCTGCAGCAGAATGGACAGGGTGCAGCCAAAGGCGGGTAGTGAACTGCCCACCACCGCCCCCCATTCAACAGGCAGCCACCCAAGGCACACTGCAATGCGCCGCCCCGTTCACCCTCAATGGCCACTGTTCAGCCACAACCGGGTCACCGCTTGCAGCATCACCAGCCGCCCACCAAGAACTAACGGGGCAGCCGTGTGTGGTGCTGTGAAACACCCCCCCTCCGCTCCATCCAGCCTCTGTCCAGTCAGGAGCAGGAGCTGCGGCGGCATGGTGTGTGGGCAGCAAACCTCCCCATCAAGCCTCCATCCTGCACACAAGCGGTAGCTGTGGCCCCAGTGACTATGGACCACGGGTCACCACTTGGCACTGGGAGCCGCCCGAGGGACACTACTCTGCGCGAGCAGCGAAATCGCCTCAGTCCAGCCACCGCTTGCAGTGTCCCCAGGCCAAAGATGACGGAGCGGCAGTTACTGAGGCGTCTGCATTGCGTCCCCCTTACAAGTGAAGGAGCAGCTGCGGCCCTGTTCGTAAGTTGTATGTCGGTAACTTGGGGACTGCCTGTACTGTCATATTTTTGAACTCTACATGTGTATCACGCCAGAGTTTTTTGTGAACCTTTCAAAATCCACTGCTGTCATAATCTGTAACCTGCTCTGCATGTGTATGGCACCAGCATTTTTGAACGTCTTTAAGAAGTTCTACTGTGTCATTTACTCTTTGTCTTTTATTTCTGACCCCATTTGGACCTGTAAGGTTTTCAGTTCCACTTGTTCCGGGTTGATTATTATGTTCCGGGCTGATTATTACTTTCCTTGCCTAGGTCATTGTCTCACTGGAACATGCTTCCAATGGATGTCAGTATGACGTGACTTGACCGAGTTGCGGAAAGTGAAAGTGTCTCTACCTCTCTGAAGTGTCTCTCTTCAGAACATCACGTCTTGTCGCAAGATTTTTTTTTAATAATAGAGATGTGTAATATGTACATCAGTGCCTTTTCTGGTCTCATCCAGGACTGGTTCTTGATGTGGACCTGGCATCAATTCAGAAATTGCTTTGATGCTGGATTGAACTCTTTTGGTAATGGCATCTACTCCAGTCTATCTTAACACTGCTTTTCTGCACGTTAGTAATAAGAAATGTATTTACCGTATTTTTTGCTCCATAAGACGCACCTGACCATTAGGCGCACCCAGGTTTAGAGGAGGAAAACAAGAAAAAAAATATCCTGAACCAAATGGTGTACTAATATGTTTAATAAAATATAGCTGAATAATATTTCAACCATGTAAATTCAACAGCGGTATTAAGAAACATCACTGTCATTAACAAATAAGGAGAGACTTTAAGGTTCAAGCACTCTTCTAGTTTTATGGAAACCCCAAGAACTCCTCATCGCTATTGTCAGAATTTATGAAGCTCAGTTGCTCACAATCACTTTGCAGGAGCACGTACCTATCATCACGCACGTTTGGACCAATGCTCCCTGAAGTTATATCGCCAGTCTAGTCCCATCTATATTTGTAATGCCACAAAGCCCTTCATCTCGTGTTTTGTTGTGGGTTTCCAGTTTGAAAAATGAGAATGCGGTGCAAGCACAGCCCTCGATTCAAAAAATTGCTCTGCATACCTGTTTGTCTCGTTTGACAGTAGCTGAAAGGCAGCTTCAGGAAAGAACAGCCTGAAGTAGTCCAGTGGCTGGTAATCTGTTGAGTTCAACAGCAAGCCATACTGTCTTGTGAAGTCCGGTAGCCAGTTTGGCTCCCACGGATCAATGTCTAGGTATTCCTCCCACACGAACCTTGCCATAGGTGTCCCGATCAGCTGATGCCAGTTCCTCACTCTCTTGTACGATCTCCTGATCACTCTCAACAAAAGTCCGACTCAGTGATAATGCGCAAAACATTTGTTTTCTGCACTCGCTTCGCTCCCTTGTGAGATGTCGATGCCATCTTGCCTTTGTTTACATTTCGCAACTCACGCACACGCAAGGATTAGATGCCGAGTCAATGAGTATCATTCCTCCAAGCACAGAGGGAATGCTTGTAACGTAACAGTGAGTTTTGTCGCCCTCTACCCCTGGATGTCGACTTTTGTCGGGTAATACACATCATGGTTTGTGATGCAATATTCGCTCCATAAGACGCACAGACATTTCCAACCTTCTTTTAGGGAAAAAAAGTGCGTTTTATGGTGCGAAAAATACGGTATATTGCACATCTCAAACAATGAAAGCAGCTCAGTGTGCTTTACATATAGAAAAGAAAATCATTACAATACCAATTACCATTAAGGTGAATATAAAGATAAAAGTACATACTAGCAAGATGCTAATGAAACAATAATAATAGTAACAAAGAAGAAACAAAGTAAATATGGTATAGTGTGTTTTCTTTTGTCTTACAAATAATTATGATTAGTTTGCTTATTAGAGCATTTGCCCTAAAAACATCTAATACAATCTTCATTTCTGTCTGGCTCTTTATCTGTCTCTCTGTCTAAATTAAGCAACCTGGCTCTCAGTGAACTGATTTTATTCAAATTGAACGCAGTTGTTCTTCAAGGAAATCTGAACATTCAGTATTAGTTGAGATATCTCGAATACGGTGCACTCTACAAAGTTTTGAAATTTCAAGCATTGGCAAATTTCTGAATTAAGTGTCTTAACACTGTGAAAAACTACGAGTACAATTGAGTTGGAATTGTATGTCAGACAGACATCAACATTAGAACACTCTAGACGAGAACAGGCCATTCAGCCCAACAAAGCTCGCCAGTACTATCCACTTATTTCTTCCAAGAAAACATCAAGTCGAGTTTTGAAAGACCCTAACGTCTTACTGTCTACCACACTACTTGGTAGCTTATTCCAAGTTTCTATCGTTCTTTGTGTAAAGAAAAACTTCCTAATGTTTGTGCGAAATTTACCCTTAACAAGTTTCCAACTGTGTCCCCGTGTTCTTGATGAACTCATTTTAAAATAACAGTCTCGATCCACTGCACTATTTCCCTTCATAATTTTAAACACTTCAATCATGTCACCTCTTAATCTTCTTTTGCTTAAACTGTAAAGGCTCAGCTCTTTTAATCTTTCCTCATAATTCAACCCCTGTAGCCCTGGAATCAGCCTAGTCGCTCTTCTCTGGACCTTTTCTAGCGCTGCTATGTCCTTTTTGTAGCCTGGAGACCAAAACTGCACACAGTACTCAAGATGAGGCCTCACCAGTGCATTATAAAGGTTGAGCATAACCTCCTTGGACTTGTACTCCACACATCGTGTTATATATCCTAACATTCTGTTAGCCTTCTTAATGGCTTCTGAACACTGTCAGGAAGTCGATAGCTTAGAGTCCACTATGACTCCTAAATCCTTCTCATAAGGTGTACTCTCGATTTTCCGACCGCCCATTGTGTATTCAAACCTAACATTTTTACTTCCAATGTGCAATACTTTACATTTACTGACATTAAATTTTATCTGCCACAAATCTGCCCAAGCCTGTATGCTATCCAGGTCCTTCTGTAATGATATAACGGATTCCAAATTATCTGCTAATCCACCTATCTTGGTATCATCTGCAAACTTAACCAGCTTGTTACTTATATTACTATTTAAATCATTTATATATATTAAAAATAGCAGCGGCCCTAGCGCTGACCCCTGTGGAACACCACTCTTAACATCAGCCAGTTCTGATGAGGTTCCTCGCACCATCACCCTCTGCTTCCTGTGTCTGAGCCAATTCTGCACCCATCTACAAACATCATCCTGAACTCCCACCTCTTTTAATTTGATGCCCAACTTCTCATGTGGCACCTTATTAAATGCTTTCTGAAAGTCCAGATAAATAATATCATAAGCTCCACTTTGATCGTATCCTTTTGTTGCCTCCTCATAGAATTCCAGCATGTTAGTAAAAACACGACCTCCCTTTTCTGAACCCATGCTGACTGCTTAGAATAACTCCTGTCCTTGCCAGGTGTTGCTCGATCTTATCCTTAATAATTCCTTCCATTAATTTTCCTGTGATGCATGTTAAGCGTACTGGCCTATAGTTGCTTGGATCTGCCCTGTCACCCTTTTTATATAATGGGATGATATTTGCCATTTTCCAGTCGTTCGGAATCTCTCCAGTGCGCAGTGACTTCCTAAAAATATACGTCAAGGGTTTATATATGTACTCACTAGCCTCCTTAAGAACATGAGGATAAATATTATCTGGTCCTGGTGATTTGTTCGATTTCAGCTTATTTAATCTGAGCAGTACTTCTCCCTCTACAATTTCCAAATCCCTCAGTACCTCCTTAGTAGTCCCTGTTACCTCTGGGAGGTTATCCACTTGCTCACTTGTAAACACCTCAGAAAAATGTAAGTTTAATGCATCCGCTATTTTACTGTCTGTATCTTTTAATTCCCCTTTACTATTCCTGATGCACTTGACCTCCTCCTTGACTGTTCTTTTACTACTAAAATACTGAAAGAATCTCTTAGGGTCTTCTTTCACCTTATCTGCTATATTCCTCTCCAACTGTCTTTTAGCCTTCCTGATATCCTTCTTAATGGTTGCCCTCATGTTCTCATACGCTCTACAATTCACTTTGCAGTCATTAGTCTTATATGCCTTATAAAGCAGTTTTTTCCTTTGCAACTTCTTTTTTAAATCTTTATTAATCCACCGTGGAGTTTTTTTTCGTTTCCTATTAATTCCAAATTTAGGGATGTATCTGTCCTGCATTACATGTAAAACATTTTTAAACCTGTTCCACTGCTCCTCAACTGTCTCCACACTTAAAAGCTTATCCCAGTGTATCCTACTTAGACTTTGTCGCATCTGCTCAAAATTAGCCCTACCAAAGTTCAACTTAACAATTTTAGTCTTTGCATCTGCACTCTTACAAAATACTGAGAATTGTATTAGATTATGGTCACTTGACCCTAGTGGTTCAATCACCTCTACACCCTCAATTCTATCCTGATTATTACAAAATACTAAATCCAGACAGGCTTCACCCCGTGTTGGTGCTTTAACATGCTGTGTTAAAAAAACAGTCATTGATTACTTCTAAAAACTCCTGCTCTTGTACTCCGCCATCTGTAAGGTTATCCCAGTTAATATTTGGATAATTAAAGTCCCCCATGACAATAATATCTCCCTGTAAACTTGCCTTTTTGATATTACTAAAAAGATGTGTGTTGGAATTACTGTCTGAATTGGGTGGTCTATAACACACTCCTAAAATAAGACCCCTTTCCCTAAATATTTTCCAGGCGAAGCCACATGTCCTCACTAAGATGGGGCTCATCATCCAACTGAAGAAGACTTACATTTAAATCCTGCTTGGCATAAACAGCAACCCCACCTCCTTTTCTGTTCTGTCTATCCTTCCTAAAAAATGTGTATCCCTCTATGTTACACTCATCCCCATCTTTGTTATTTAGCCAGGTTTCCGTTATTGCTATAATATCATAATTATGCTCTGCTACATATAACTCCAACTCACTTACCTTATTTTTGATACTTCTAGCATTAGGCAAGCTATTTTTAATGTATTACTCCTTCTACATTTAAATGTTTGCTTAGAATTTACATTACTATGCATTCTTGTTTCTACACCATTGTTTGTTCTTCCATGTATAGATCTAAACCTGGCCTGTCCTAAACTCCCTGCCCCCCCATTCCCTAGTTTAAACAATCCTCGACTAGCCTACACATACACCTCCCCAATACATTGGTGCCCCTCCAGTTCAGATGTAACCCGTCACGGCGGAAGAGGTCCCATCTGTTCCAAAAGGAGTCCCAATGCCCCATAAACCTATACCCTTCTACCCTGCACCAAGATTTGAGCCACGCGTTAAGCCTTCTAATCTCCTCAATCTTACCTGGACTGGCACGTGGCACAGGCAGAACTTCGGAGAAGACTACCTTGTCAGTTCTACTCCTCAGTTTAGCACCTAACTCTTTGAATTTGGAACGCAGAACTGACAGACTACCCTTATGTATGTCATTTGTTCCAACATGGACAATGACAACTGGATCCACCCCCGCTCTGGCCAAGAGCCTATCCACCCTTCCAGGGAGGTCCCCCTCCTGTGCTCCCAGAAGGCAACACACCGTACGAGACTCTCTCTCTCTGGAGCACACCTGCGCTTCAATCCCCCTTATGATTGAGTCCCCAACTATCACTACCTCTCTCTTTTTGGGAACTGGTTTTGAGGTGGCCCGTTGGGGCTCCTCATCCCTGCCTACCACCTCAGAATTATCAGAGACACCGTCCAGCTCCGCAAGGACATGATAACGGTTTGCCACTCTAATTCTGGGGTTGATGCCCCCGGACAGTGTGCACCCTTTGCCTTACGCCTTGTGACCGTGACCCACCTGTTTCTACCTGTCTGGTCTAGAATCTTCTCCCGCGCCACCTTGGGGGTGCACACTATCTCTCTAAAGGACACCTGGGCCAAGTCCGCCAATTCTCTGTTACAATGCAGGTCAGCCAACTCCTCCTCCAGTTCAGCGACCCTGAACTTGAGGTGCTGGATCAGCTGACATCTCTTGCAGATATAGCCCTCATAGACAACTGGCTCTTCCAAACCATCATCTAAAAAGTCCAACATCCAACAGGACTTGCATTGCACGGGCCTCATTATTAAAATTTGATTTGGGATTAGTAAACTGCCTTAAGTTTATTATTTTTTTTTTAAATTAAATTTCTCCTTCTTTCGGCTGCTCCTTAACTTAAATGGTATAACTAAGATCTGCTACAGATATTTTACACCTTTTCACCTTAAGCTCCTGTACTGTTCAGCTGCCTGCTATTTGTCTTTCTATGAGGTTAACTTAACTTTTCTCTGTCTCTTCTCCTAACGTTGCACTCCTCTTTCTTATAAGCTCTCCACTCGCACTGTTTGTATTAATTAACCCTTACGCTGTCGACCACTTACTGTTCTACCTCTGGACCGCTAAGGACTGTTTAATCTAAAATAAACAAAATAAATAAAACTTTACTACCTTGTTTGCTCCTACAGCCGCTTGTGCAAACTCGGCGCCTTAACACCGGCCGCTTACCTGCGCACTGCTGAGCCTTTTACTGCTTTGAAGTCAGCCCCGGCCTTTTTTTCTTTTCCTTTAAACTAAGGAATCCCTGTTACGAGGATGCGGTTATTTGCTTACAAATGCCGATATCAGTTACTGCTGCTTTCTACCCTACCTCCTAGATGCTAATTCCAATACAGATAACAAAAAACAAAAACAGGTACAAGTAACTTTTCAAGCGCACCTCCAAACACCCAGCTACTTTTGCTCTTGTGCGGGCGAAAAAAAAAAGCAAAAAAAAAACCCTTCTAAAGAGAAAAAAAGCTTTAAAAATTCCCACACGGTTCCTTAGCGGCAACCAAAACCCAAGTTTTAAGAGCAAAATGTATTTTTTTATTTAAATCTCACACCACAGAACAGACCAAAAATTCTCAACAGCCTCTAGCGTTTGCAAAGCACACGTCAGCACAAAGCACACGTCAGCCACGTGATCAGCCTCATGTCACTGCACATAATTTTGATATAATAAGAATAACAGAAATATGGCTATATATAATAATACAGGTGGGCAGTAGTATAAAATGGAGGACACACATTATTTTAGGAGAAGTAGACAAAACCATATTGTTGGGGTAGTTGCCATGTATGTTAAACAGAATTTAAATACAAAGCTTTTTCAATTAGATGGTGATATGCAGCTTAGTGAGTGTGTTTGAATTTGATTAGACAACATTAGGGATTGAGGCCTTGTATTAAGAGTGTGTTAAAGACCCCCTAATGGAGACAGTAGTTTAAATCTACATATTTGTTTAGAGCTTGGGGTATTATAATCATGGGGAATTTTAATTACCAAAATATTAACTGGACTAATCTTACTAATAGTGGAGCCCAAAAACAGGAGTTTTTAGTTGTAATCAGTGAGTTTTTTAACAGTATGTTAAAGCACCAATCAGGTAGGAGGCCTGTCTTGATTTTGTATTCTGTACTAATTTTGAGAGAATTTAATAGTTAAAGGTGAATGAGACCATAAAAGATTTTACAGTGTTTTGGCAGTGTGCCTGTGTCTTTAGTTCTCTGTATGAAGAAAAGCTTTCTGAGGTTTGTGTGAAAATGCCCCTAAGAAGCTTCCAATGGTACCTCTGTGTTGTTGTTGAGCTTTTGTACCGATTCCTGTCATAATTGTAAACTCTTCAATTTTGTCACCTTGTGATTTCCTTTTGCTTAAACTGTAATGGTGTTACTCCTTCAGAACTGCAGCAGTTCCGGAATGAGTCTAGTCCTTCTTCTCTGAACTCATACTAGCACTCTTATGCACTTTTTAAATTTTATAATATAGTCAGGAGGCAAAAGCTGCATGCTGTACTCCAGGTGAGGCCTCACTAATGCATTAAAGTTAATTGTCATTTTCTTTCTCCTCATCATCCTATGTAACCTAACATTCTGTTTGTCCTCTCAATGACTTCTGACCTGTGTATTCATATCAAACATTTTTAATTCCTATATGTAATACCATAAGTTAACATACTTTAAATTTCATCTGCTTCAAATCTGCTTTAAATTTTAACTGCTACAAATCTGCCCAAGCCAGAATTTTATCCAACAGATTCTAGATTATCTACCAACCCACCTTGGTTGATATCATCTGCAAAATTAACCAGTTTGTTGTTTATATTCTTACTCTTATATGCATTAAAAAATAGCAGTAACCTTAGGACTTACCCTTGTGGGACACCACTCTTAACATCACCCAATTCTAATAATGTTTCTCACACTTTAAACCTCTGCTTCCTGTGTTTTATCTTATTTTTCCCCAATCTACACACTACATCCTGAACTCCAACTTTTTTTAGTTTAATGCCCAGCCTCACATCTGTTAACTTATCAGATGCTTTCTGAAAATCAAGTTAAATGGTATCCTGTGCACCCCCCATATTATTTTGTTGCTTCTTCACAGAATTTCAGGATATTAGTAAAACATGACTTCCCCTGTATGTACCCATGCTGACTGTTCAGTAAAACTCTTGTTTTGGCATATTTTGCTCAATCATTTTGTTAATAATTCCTTCCATTAATTTACCTGTAATTCACTGGCCTATATTAACTTGGATCTGTCTAATCTATTTTTCAGTTGTTAGGAGTTTCCCCAGTATTTCAACTCACTAACCTCCTTAATCATAAGGGAAAATGTTACCTGGTTCTGGTTATTTAAGTTTCGGGTGCTCAGTGCCTTTTTTGTAGGCTTTGTTACTGCTAGGATGTTATCCATTTCATCACTTGTAAAACTCAGAAAAATGCAATTTCAGAGCATTCTGTATTTCATTGTCTGTATATTTTAATTACCTTCTTCTACTCCTGATACACTTCATCTCCTTTTTGACTGTTCTTTTACTACTAAAATGCGTTTTTCGCCTTAATCTGCAATAGTCCTCCCTAGGGCTGCACGATTAATCTTTTTTTTCTCATGATAACGATATTTATGACCCACGATCAGTTAATAAATATCGTCGCGATTTTACAGTATAAAGACCAAACTGTTTTTTATGGGCTGAGTTTACGGATTGGACTGCGTCACTATGACGTTACTGCGTCTAGATTGCAAGCGCTTTCTGAAGCAGTAGAAGTCAATCGCAGCAATAACAGTCAGTCAGAATAAACATATGATGGCGGAGCAACGTGAGGAAGGTGCAGAAGTGCGATCGTTAGTTCCTAAAAAGGGGTCATACTCAGTTGTCTGGAAGTATTTCGATTTCGAGGAATGTGATGTTGATCAGGTACGAGTCTTGTGCAAACTTTGCTCCTGTTCCGTCCAAACGTCCCAAGGTAACACAACAAACCTCATCAACCACCTTAAAAGCCACCACAAAGTACACTATCAAGAATTTCAACGACTGAAGGCACAAACAGCAACAACAAAAAATTACCAGCCATCCACAACACAGACAACAATATCAGGGACATTGTTCAACGCAATACCATATCTGCCTAGCTCTCAAAGACACCGGGAAATAACAGAGGCGATCACGTACCATAAAGCCAAGGATATGTGTCCAATAACCACCGTGAGCAGTGAGGGGTTTAAAAAAATGATCGCAACACTTGATAAAAGATATAGCATTCCCTCACGCAACCATTTTTCCAATGTTGCGCTGCCCTCGCTGTATGCGAAATGCCGAAAAGAAATAGAAAGAGAAATTCTGAGGCTCAGCCTTGAATATTTTGCTGCCACGACCGACTTATGGTCAAGCAGAACTGCGGAACCGTATTTGAGCTTGACAGTTCATTTTATTGACAGCGAGTTTGAGATGAAAAGCAAGCTTTTGCAAACTTCGTTTTTCCCACAAGACCATACAACGGAGTTTATTGCAGTGGGCCTCAAGGAAGCGATGTCCGCTTGGGGCTTGGTGGAAGAAAGACTTGTGTGCATCACAACGGACAACGCAGCTAATATGATTAGGGCAGCATCTGTGAATAACTGGCCGAGGCTACACTGCTTTGGTCACAGACTTCATTTACCAAAGGAATAATCGTCATTATTAATCGTGATAATCATTTTTTCTGTTATCGTGCAGCCCTAGTCCTCCCTAACATTCTATCTAATCGTTGCCTTCGCACATCAGTCTTATATGCCTTATTATAGCAGTTTATTCCTTTTCATCTCCTTATTACCCTGCTTTGTTTTCCCACCCTAGTAATTCCAAATTTTGAGATGTACCTGGCTTGCATTATATATTAAATATTTTTAAACCTGTTCCAATTCTCCTCGGCTATTTCTATACTGAAAGCTTATTCAGTATTGTCTCATTTGTTCAAAATTTGCCCTCTTAAAGTTTACAGTTTTAGTCTTTGCGTCTACAGTCTGCCAAAATGGTGTGAATTGCATAATATTATGATCGCTTGACCTTAATGGTTTAATCACCTCCCTCTACACGCTAAATTCTATCTTGATTATTACAAAATATGAAATCTAGACCGGTTTCCCCAACATTGATGCTTTAATATATTTTATTAGAAAACAGTCACAGATTATGTCTGAAAACTTCTGCTCATGTGTTCGCTAATGTGGGGTAATTAAAGTCCCCTGTGAATGAAATATCCCCTTCAAAACCTTTTTAATGTTAAAAAATTATGCATTGAAATTACTGTCTGTATTAAGGGGTTAATAACACATTCCTAAAATAAGCCTTTGTCCCTAATCCTTTCTAGCCGAATCTGGATATCCTTACTAAGATGTGGCTCATAATCCTAAAGAAGAATATGTGCATTTAAAATCTATTTTACTTAAACAAGTCCCTTTTCCTTCTAAGAAATGTGTATCCATCTTCAGTGCGTCCATCCGGAAAGTATTCACAGTGCATCACTTTTTCCACATTTTGTTATGTTACAGCCTTATTCCAAAATGGATTAAATTCATTTTTTTCCTCAGAATTCTACACACAACACCCCATAATGACAACATGAAAAAATTTTACTTGAGGTTTTTACAAATTTATTAAAAATAAAAAAACTGAGAAATCACATGTACATAAGTATTCACAGCCTTTGCTCAATACTTTGTCGATGCACCTTTGGCAGCAATTACAGCCTCAAGTCTTTTTGAATATGATGCCACAAGCTTGACACACCTATCCTTGGCCATTTTCGCCCGTTCCTCTTTGCAGCACCTCTCAAGCACCATCAGGTTGGATGGGAAGCGTCGGTGCACAGCCATTTTAAGATCTCTCCAGAGATGTTCAATCGGATTCAAGTCTGGGCTCTGGCTGGGCCACTCAAGGACATTCACAGAGTTGTCCTGAAGCCACTCCTTTGATATCTTGGCTGTGTGCTTAGGGTCGTTGTCCTGCTGAAAGATGAACCGTCGCCCCAGTCTGAGGTCAAGAGCGCTCTGGAGGAGGTTTTCATCCAGGATGTCTCTGTACATTGCTGCAGTCATCTTTCCCTTTATCCTGACTAGTCTCCCAGTCCCTGCCACTGAAAAACATCCCCACAGCATGATGCTGCCACCACCATGCTTCACTGTAGGGATGGTATTGGCCTGGTGATGAGCGGTGCCTGGTTTCCTCCAGACGTGACGCCTGGCATTCACACCAAAGAGTTCAATCTTTGTCTCATCAGACCAGAGAATTTTCTTTCTCATGGTCTGAGAGTCCTTCAGGTGCCTTTTGGCAAACTCCAGGCAGGCTGCCATGTGCCTTTTACTAAGTAGTGGCTTCTGTCTGGCCACTCTACCATACAGGCCTGATTGCTGCAGAGATGGTTGTCCTTCTGGAAGGTTCTCCTCTCTCCACAGAGCTCTGGAGCTCTGACAGAGTGACCATCGGGTTCTTGGTCACCTCCCTGACTAAGGCCCTTCTCCCCCGATCGCTCAGTTTAGATAGCCGGCCAGCTCTAGGAAGAGTCCTGGTGGTTTCGAACTTCTTCCACTTACGGATGATGGAGGCCACTGTGCTCATTGGGACCTTCAAAGCAGCAGAAATTTTTCTGTAACCTTCCCCAGATTTGTGCCTTGAGACAATCCTGTCTCAGAGGTCTACAGACAATTCCTTTGACTTCATGCTTGGTTTGTGCTCTGACATGAACTGTCAACTGTGGGACCTTATATAGACAGGTGTGTGCCTTTCCAAATCATGTCCAATCAACTGAATTTACCACAGGTGGATTCCAATTAAACTGCAGAAACATCTCAAGGATGATCAGGGAAAACAGGATGCACCTGAGCTCATGGCAAAGGCTGTGAATACTTAACTCTTTTAGGGCGGATGTCGACTTTTGTCGACAGGAGGGGTTGAAGGCGAATGTCGACAAAAGTCGACATCCAGGGATAGAGGGCGACAATCAGCTGTTAATGGCGACAAATCTCACTGTCACGTCACAGGCATTCCCTCTGTGCTTGGAGGAATGCTAGACTCGTTGACTCGGCAACTAAACCTTGCGTGTGCATGAGTTTCGAAATGTAAACATTGGCAAGATGGCATCGACATGTGAAAAGGGAACGAAGGAAGTGCAGAAAAGAAAACACTCGGCAGACGATGTTTTGCGCATTATTGCGGAGTCAGACTCTTGATTTTTCAGAATCGGATTTTATTGGGAGTGAGAAGCCGGCATCAGCTGATCAGACACCAGCCAATGCCGCGCCAGTGGATCTGCTGCCAGTTGAGTGCCTTCGCGCAGCCGATGCATCTACGGCAAGGTTCGCATGAGATAAATACACAGACATTGATCCGTTGAGAGCCGATCTGGCTACCGGAGTTTACAAGACGGCATGGCTTGCTGTTGGACACGACAGATCACCAGCTGCTGTACTTCAGGCTGCTCTCTCCTGATGCTGCTTTTCAGCTAGTGTCAGACGAGATAAACAGGTAGGCAGAGAATTTTTTTGAATCGCGGGCTGCGTTTGCATCGCATTCTCGTTTTTCAAAGTGGAAACCCACAACAAAAGACGAGATGAGGCGTGCTGTGGCATTACAAATAGAGATGAGACAGAACTGGTGATATAACTTCAGGGAGCATTGGTCCAAACGTGTTTTGTCCCCTGGTGGCTTAGGTACGTGCTGCTGCAAAGTTTTATTCACTTCTGTAATAAACAGAAGCAAATCCCATGGGGTGAGCCAGGCTATAATGCCATACATAAAGTTCATAATGTTTCAGAAGATGAAAAGAGGTGACAATACGGTTTCATGCAGGCAGAAAACTTGGTGGCAGTGGCATGGCACGATGGCAAATGGGTGACTTGTCTCTCTACAGTACACACTAACAATATATATGAGAAAGTGCAGCAACAGACAATTGAAAAATAGGCACCAAAGCAACACATATTGTAAGGAGTGCAATGTGGCAATGACTGAAATTGGCTGTTTTGAGCGAGATCAGACTTTGCAGGACTTTGCTGTGTAAAATGTATGTGATATGTATGTGAAATCATAGAGTATGCAGGCTCATACAACATGCAAGACAGTAACATTTGTCAAAAGTAAATTTTTTGTTGATTTTATATGTTAAACAATTGCTTTGTGTTCTTTTTTAAAAAATGTTAGTTTTTGGAAAAATATTCAGCCCTGGGAGAAAAGAAACAAAAAAAAATTAGCCCTAAAAGAGTTAATGTATATGTGCTTTCTCAATTTTTTTTATTTTTAATAAATTTGCAATAATCTCAAACTTTTTTCACATTATCATTATGAGGTGTTGTGTGTAGAATTCTGAGGAAAAAAATGAATTTAATCCAATTTGGAATAAGGCTGTAACATAACAAAATGTGGAAAAAGTGATGCGCTGTGAATACTTTCCAGATGCACTGTTTTACACACTTCCCCATCTTTGTTATTTAGGTATTTTTTCTGTTATTGCAATAATATCATTATGCTCAGCCACATACAAATGAAGCTCACTTTTTTATTTTTGATACTTCTAGCATTAAGGTAACCAGTTTTTGATGAGTTACTTATGTTACTTTTTTAAACTGTAACATTCGGCTATAATCTTAGTTGGGTTCATTGTACTTGTTTACATAAATGTTATTCTGCTTCATTCTTTGGCCAGTATTATGATAGATCAATAGGCATGCGTCCTGAGTCTCGGTTCACCTGCTTATGCTTCATGGGCACATTGAACTCCTTCCTGACATTGTGTGTTAGTTTCCCAGTGCTTTCTAATTTAGTGAAACGTGAGCTGACTTGTGTCATAGCCTCTTTTGATAGAGACTTGTGACTTGCTGCCTTTTGTATTACTTTAAGCTCTATATAGCGAGCAAGGTGGATACTATAAGTAAGGGATGACATTTGGAGGTATCTTTGTAATTTCACAAATTTGTTGTTGTTTTTGCAGGTAGTGTGTGTTGGCTCTGTAGCAGAGCTGGAAGAGCTGACTGGAAATAAAATAAGCGACTTGCATCGAGAGAGGTAAGTTCTTCGGAGGACAGGGTTTTCTTTTTTGTTTAGTATTAAAAGTAGTGACCCAATGGAATTGTGATACAGTCAGTAAAAAGTGAAATACTCTGTCTGTGAACATTGTTGGAAAAAATGACTTTTGCCTTTCACAAAGTATATGTCTTAAACAATACTTTTTTTTTTAAACAATTAAAATCTGTGGAGGGGGGTTATAAAGTGAGTTTTAAAGCATTCATCCTATGTGTATGAAAACTTCTGACTTCAACCGTAAGGTTTTCTGGTTATTTGTATACAGCATAGATGAGCTGACTATCCCCTCTCGCTGCGGGAAAGGTGTGCTGCATCGAGTACCAGAAGTGTTTGACTGCTGGTTTGAAAGTGGAAGCATGCCATATGCACAAGTGCACTACCCCTTTGAGCATCGAAAGGAATTCGATGACACCTTCCCTGCTGACTTCATTGCAGAAGGCATTGACCAGACACGGGGATGGCAAGTTTTCATCATTTTCTTCTGCAACTTGACAAAAATTCCTTTTGCAAGACTGACATTTTTATTTTTCACCAGGTTTTACACTTTGCTTGTCTTATCCACTGCACTATTTGGAAAACCTCCCTTCTTGAATGTCATTGTGAATGGGTTAGTCCTGGCAAGGTGAGTGGATCACGCAAGTATATGGCCTAAAGTTAAAGGCATTTTTTTGTGTGTTGCTTTGCAAACTCATACTGTTATTTAAATGCAGTGATGGACAGAAGATGAGCAAACGAAAGAAGAATTATCCTGATCCAATGCAGATTGTGCAAAACTATGGAGCTGATGCATTACGGTGACTATCTGCACAAGCAATTTTTTAAATAAAATAACAAACATTGTAAAGACATGGAGTGCAGTGCTGACCTCTTTGAAGATTAGGCTGTCTGTCTACTGGTTTATTAGAGGTCTAACTTATCTCGGTACAAATTAACATTTTAGAAAACCAAGTCTTTAAGGTAGTTTTCCAGTGTTGTGTGGAGTTTTGTCACTGTTGTTGCTCTGGTCCCAAGTGGAGGATTCTTCTTGAATTGGAGTGCACTGTTTCTGTGTGTGACGTAGTCCTTGGTCTATGGTGTTATGTGCTTTCCTTAATTAGGCTGTGTGCTGAGTAGTTGTTAGCTTCGTAGGGAAAAGAATTACTCTTTCTGGGAAAGAGTTTAGAAGCTGAATTTTCCATCTTAAAGTGATAATAGCTTCTCAGACTTGGTTCAGTGTTTGGCTCAGCAGAGTTTGTCTGAGCTTTGAGGTGTACTAAGAGAAGATATTTTCAGCTTTCATCTCCCCATAGAGACAGTGGCTCATCAGATTTTAGTTTCAGAGGGTGCAATAGTTCATTTTTGACTGAAAGCCGATACCCTAACTTTCCATGAGGCCCCCTGCGTCAAATCCTGTAAGATGAAATGTTAAAAAAAACCAAAACAAAACACAAAGGCTCTACTTATGAATATTTTTGTTAGGTGTTAAGTAGAGAATGCCTGATGGGTCTTTTGGCCTTAGACCCTCTGTCAAATTTTTTTTTTCTTATCCTACCTGACCTTATACTTGAACTCACATTCAGAGACTTAAAACAAAAAGTCTGTATTTAAGGACTCTACTTTTTTATCAGTTACATACCTATCTTATTTTAGTGTGTATTGTATTGTTTATTTTTTGTATAGAATTTCTTCATTATCATTCCCTATCTCATTTTAATTTTTTTTTCTTTACTCATTTCTATTTCTTTAACATCTTGTGAAGCACTTGAGCTACATACTGTGTATGAAAATGTGCTACAGAAATGTTGCGAGTGTTATTTTGGAGAGAGTGCCCAGAGAGTTGAGGGCAGGTAGTATTTGAAGGAATATGTAATGTCTTGTGATTGGATTAAATCACGTCCACATACAAAATCAATGCCTTCTCCTAGACACATTATTTTGTGCATCTGAATTTTCACTAGTTCGGTTATATCCCTTTGTTTGGGTTTAGTAACTGTTTGGTGCACTGAGTCCTGAAAGTGGCCTCAGCAAAGATGTCAGTTCAACTCTGATTTACACCTGTGTTATCAGATGAAGTACAGGCTGGTCCTGGTAAGAACAGTTCAGTCACTTTCTGGCATTTAGGTTGGGGAGAGGTGAAGCTGGATGTCTGCTTCTCCGTTAAATCTTGTGTCTTAACAGACCTTGTCTGTCTCTGAGGAGCCTAGCAGAATTGGTAGTACTTAATTTAGCCCTACAACCATTAACCCTTTCTACAGCATTGAATTTATCAGGCAGCATACTATGAGCTGTCAGAAAAAGGGCCAAGCCCAATTGTACTGGAATATTGGCACGTAGTTGGTAAATTTGATATGTCCAGTGATTTTCAGTCATGTAAACTGATATGTTCCAGCTAGGAGATCAGCATCTGCGATCAGCAAATTTGACATACCCAGTAAATTGAAGTTGCGTAATATTACATCTGGAGTAGAAGGACTGGCTTTTGTTTTTGCTGTTGCTGCCACAGCTGCTGTCAAAAAGAAGTGTTACCCTAAGTTAGAATATAAAATATTTACCTAGTTTTAATATGATTATTCAAGACCTATTTTTGACTAGTTTGACAGCTCTACTTATTAGATATGCCTTGAGCTAAAACTGACCTTTCCTGCCATTAGTTTTCCAGTGGTGCTCCATACCCACAGCCACCATTATAAAATGTCAGGACAAGCAAGATATTTTTTTTAATTTATATAAAACAGTTAGCTTTAGAACACTATTTTATGTGGCAAATTCCATGTTTCGAAGAAACCACATAACATATCCTTTAATGTGTAATATAGGTAATGTGTTTCAACAGATTTACACATTTAAGGCAACCTCGAATAATCTTAAACCACTTCTTTATTTCTGGGCATAAACATTAGTCTTTTTTTTAAGCATTTTATTGTTTTGTTTTTTTTTAATCAAATAACATTCCATACAAGGAAGTCAAGTTTAATAAAACTAGGTTTGAAACAAATCAACCCCCACCCATGAAAAAGAGAGCTAGGCCAACAGAGTAAAACTTTAAACTAGTAAAAAATAAATAATTAATAAAAATAAATAAAATTAAAAAGAGGGAAGAGAATCCGCTTCCCCAGTTTAAATGCTTATTTTAAAATGCTATTGGCAGGTTTTGAAAAAGTTTTGTACAGATTCTCTTAGTGAGAATATGATTTTTTCCAATTTCAGATAATATATAACATCAGTTACCCACTGACTTAAAATTGGTGAGCTAGGATTCTTCTAGTTGAGCATGATAAGTCTATTTGCCAATAGTGAAGTAAAGGCAAATATAGTCCATCTCCACTTTAAGCCCATGTAGAAGTTCACCAAGTACTTAAAGGTTGTCTGAAAGGCATTTAACACTAGAATTACCAAAGCCTACGAAAAAATCCATAATTCCGGCATACCTTAAATCCCTTCACACCTATCAGTCAGCGTCTTTTGTCTTGTAAATGTGTTGATCAACACAAGCAGCAAGCAGCCTACTATACCATTCCCCGTATTGAATAGTGAGCTGCTCTTATACAATAAAAACATACATTTGGTTTGTGTCTGTAACAGCTGGTGTAAATTTACAGTACTTGTAAAAGTTAGCGTTTTTGTTTTTCACTTTTATTCTCTGTCATGATAGTTTTTATTTGAAACTGGGAATAACTGTAGATGTGAGTGGTGTTTTGAGACAACGGAACTGGAAATTCTCTGATCTGGAGGGATAAAAGCTGACATATAAATGCTGGTGAATCATGCCTTCTTGGTATCTCATTGTCATTTGAATTTTTTTATTCAGCTTTATTAAGTGCTCCTGCTCTTGCTGAATTAGTATGGACCTTATGGTCCATGATGTCAAAGCCACACTGACAAAAAAACAGAAACATAGGTATATATGATATTTGGAATAATTCATTTTATGACCTGTATAGTACATTTCGGAAAACATTGTGGCATTGATGCATCATTATTCATATTATTCATATTCATTCACATGCCGCCTTGCGGTTGTAATCAGTGACCGTATTTCCCCCCCACCCCCAATCTTGCCCAGTCTCCACTTTTTGGTGCATGATGGTGTTTCTTTTGTACTCCAGGACATGCAGAGGAAAGAACAATACAGAGAGGTCAGTTCCACACTATATGCAATCATGAAATTCAAATGTTAACAGTTCTCACACACCCAAGGACCGTCCTTCCTACGTTTATGACATGTGTACCTGTTGAAATGTACACACTTCTCTGTATGCAATGGGTGCGTAGATATTTATCAAAATCACTTTACAGTTAAATAAATTACCCATGACGATCACATATCTCCCTTCAGGATCAGATACTACATCTGATAATACAAATGAGATTGTTTATGTATAACAATTCCCTCACCTCTAGTTTTCTTTGTAAAGCTGGAATGGAATATTTGGCCAGTCTAGTCTCTGTGCAGCCAAAACTGATCCTTGCTTAATAAGCGAGTCTCCTGTAAAAATACTATTTTAGTTTTTAGACCTGTTAGGTGAGAGAGTACTTTCTCTTTAATTCATGAATCAGAGCTTTAACATTCCAGCTTACAAAGTTAACTGTTCAGTCATGGAGACATTGCTTCTATTGACAATACAGCCCAAATACTATAAGCCTAAGCATACAATATAATCTTAAACAGTCTTGAGAGAGTTAACCCAGGGAATGATGTTAAACGGTATCCCTGGATAAGTTTAGTAAGCCCTAATGCGCAAAAAAAAAAAAAAAAAAAAAAAAAGGTACATATTCGCATGTGTGACCCTGTGTTAGGATATAGCGGGTTAGATAATGGATGGATGTAATTTTAATTAAAATATAAGACATAAACAAAAAGTGTCCGAGAAGAAAATGGGATGTATAATTATGGTATCGGTATCATTGCAGGCGGATTAAACAGCTGGTAAGATCTTCTTTGCCATGCCTGGACAGGATATGACTCACGATCGTATTTCAAAAGGTGTCGGGATCAGTTTTCTTAGCTCTTTTTCTGCTTCCTTTGTAGATGTAAAAATTTAGAGGTTGCCTTGAATGTCCACTTTCAGTTTGGCAGGATACAAGAGGCTGTATCTGATTTCGGCTCTCTGTATGTGCTGTTTAATGTTGTAAAATGTGGCACATTTATCAGCTGTTGATGATGAGAAATCAGGGAAAATACGAATGTGGTTGGTTTCAAATATAATCTCTTGTTTCTGTCTGAGAAGTAACATTATATGTAATTTAAATTGTAATTTTTCAAAACGCACAATGAGAGTTCTAGGTTTAAAGGTATTTGATCCCCGTATGTGGAGACCCTTGATTCTAATATTCCTTCTGCATCCATCTTCCAGTGCAGCAAGTCTGTCTCCAAGTACTTTGCATTCGGAATTTGGAGCTGTTGCTTTTCTGTCAGCGGTAGATACCAGTTGTTCAGCTATTTCAATTCGAGACGTAAACGTTTGCTTAATGTCTTTCAACTGAGTGCCAAAGTGCTCTCAGTTTATTCTCAAACTTAGACACATTTTCCTGTATTGTTCCTCAATTTTTTCTAGCACACCTTTAAAGGTTGCCTTAAAGTGATTATTTACACGTTTTTCCTGGTCTTTAATATCCTGAAGCAACTTCTCGTTTGTCTTGTGTTGTCCTTTAAATCTTTCCTTATATCATTTATTTCTTTCTTTATATCTTTCTTTAAATCATTGTTGAGCTCCTTTATTTCTTGAGCGTTTGCGGTGGCCATTGTGACAATCATTACGTTTAGTTCAGACAGATCATTTCGGTTGTCTCTGCTCTACGGGTGAAGTGGCAAGCCCAGTTAAAGTGGATTTTTCCTGGCTCGCAAGGAGTAGTTGACAATGCGGAAGGTTATGCCATTTTCAGTTCCAATGAATCTTCTGGAATAAACGAGCATTCCTGATCTGACTCACTTGCACATTCACTCCGACTTTTACTCTTGGCTGGAAACAATGCAGCAGCGTCAGGTCCTGGGAAATTTGTGCTTTTGCCTATCTGTTCTAGGTCAGTCTCTGAAAAGCCATACCTTGAGCTTGGACTTGATGCCTGTCTAGGCTTGGATGAAGCTTTAGCTGTCTAGGCTTGGATGAAGCTTTAGCTGTTTTTTCTGTTTCCTTCTGAGCCCTTGTCTTACTGCTCATGTTTATATATGCTTGCATATGCTGTAATTGAACCTCCTCGGGTTGAGTAAATACAGGATACCGCGGGATGATAAAAAATAAGAGAAAAAACAACACCACTGCTAACGGAGTTCCGCTTCAGACGTCCATGTCCCATAACGGATAAGACCAATCTGTTCCATGATATGTGTCTTTTGTGTATGTGTCTGCGTAGGGGGTGTGCATAATTTGTGAATTTATCACAGTCTGGAAAGCTGGAAGTATGTTTATTGTAGAATAGTTTTAATTTCCATTGTCAACTGGCTATACAGTAGTTAATGGACAAATATTGTTGGTTTCTATTTATGTTTAATTGATTTCTACCTTGTTCACTATGTGTTTTAAAAATCTGAATTATGTTTGTTATATATTTAGTAATTGCTATAATCTGTATTTCTATTTTAACTGAGAAGTGTTCACTGTTCTCTGTGCCTGCACTCAATGAAGAACACTATACTAAAAATAAGTTGTTGTTCTGAGATTGTCTTCCTTTATTTCCTGAAATTTTGAGAGTTGTCAAAATTCCTGCTGCAAGAATTTCACAACACACTCTTGGCTGTCTTCCCAGGTTGTATCTCATCAATTCCCCAGTGGTTCGTGCTGAAAACTTGAGATTCAAGGAGGAGGGTGTCAGGGATGTTCTGAAGGATGTCTTTCTACCATGGTACAATGCTTATCGCTTCCTCATCCAGAACATCATAAGACTGGAAAAGGTACTGCACAGAGGTGTGGCTTTTTTAGCCTTTGTGTGACTTTAGCATATAACATTTTGTTTGTAATATTTATAAAGTACAAATTCCTATTTTTGGATGAAGAAAGCTCTTGCTCTTTCCTAGAAGTACTCTTACCTCAGTAATATATAATTTATAGTTTTTTTGAAGCAAATACAAGCAGAGCAGATTGCATGTTAACTTTCTTCATTATTCATGTGCAAACAGCATTAGCCTGTATGCTAGTAAATGCTGTTCTTGTCATTATCTTGAAAGCCAAATCGTGGCTAAGCTTCTTGACAGGTGAGCAAACATTTGTTCAGTTTTAAACTGAACTATAAGCAGACGTAGAAAAAGTCCTAAAAATTTACTCCGAAGTATTACAAAACATTTACTTAAGGAATAGTATCTTATTTGGAAACTTCTCGCCTAAAAGTTTAAAAAATTAAAATAAAACAAATTTAGGCTCAAAAAAAGTTAGTCAAGTTAAAGGTAATTTTACAGATTACAAAAGTACAATTTAATTCACAAAATAAAATAAATATCTTTAAATATCCATGGTGTGAATGGGAAAATATTTATAGAATGTAATACTTTGGCAATAAAATATATATATATATATATATATATATATATATATATATATATATATTTTTTTTTTTTTTCGCTCCTTAAGACGCACCTGACCATTAGACGCACCTAAGTTTAGAGGAGGAAAACAAGAAAAAAAATATTCTGAACCAAATTGTGTACTAATATATTTAATAAAATATAGCAGAATAATATTTCAACCATGTAAAGTCAACAGCGGTATTAAGAACCATCATCACTGTCATTAACAAATGAGGAGAGACTTTAAGGTTGAATAACTCTACTTGTTTTCTGGAATCCCCAAGAACTCCTTATCGCCAGTGTCAGAATTTATGAAGCTCAGTTGCTCACAATCACTTTGCAGGAGCACATACCTATCACACGGCATAGCCTGTCCAAAGCCACTAGGGGACAAAACACGTTTGGACCAATGCTCCCTGAAGTTATATCGCCTGTCCAGTCCCATCTCTATTTGTAATGCCACAAAGCCCTTCATCTCGTCTTTTGTTGTGGGTTTCCACTTTGAAAAACAAGAATGCGGTGCAAGTGCAGCCCGCGATTCAAAAAATTGCTCTGCATACCTGTTTGTCTTGCCTGACAGTAGCTGAAAGTATTCCTCCTACATGAACTCTTTGCCGTAGGTGAATCGGCTGTGCAAATGCGCTCAGCTGGGGAGCCATCGACTGTTGTCTGATCAGCTGATGCCAGTTCTTCACTCTCTTGCTCAATCTCCTGATCACTCTCCACAAAATCAGATTTTGAAAAATCAGAGTCCGATTCAGTGATAATGCGCAAAACATCGCCTGCTGAGTATTTTGTTTTCTGCACTCGTTTCGCTCCCTCGTGAGATGTTGATACCATCTTGCCTTTGTTTATATTCGTTTACATTTCATAACTCACGCATACGCAAGGATTAGATGCCAAGTCAACGAGTCTAACCTTCCTCCAAGCAGAGAGGGAATGCCTGTAATGCAACGGTGAGTTTTGTCACCATTAACAACTGATTGTTACCCTCTACCCCTGGATGTCGACTTTTGTCAGGTAATACACATCATTGTCTGTGACGCAATATTCGCTCCATAAGATGCACAGACATTTCCACACTTCTTTGGGGGGGGTGGGGAAAAGTGCGTCTTATGGAGGAAAAATATGGTATATATATATATATATATATATATATATATATATATATATATATATATATATATATATGTTTTTTCACTAGTTTTGCATTTGGCTACGGTCAGTGTCACTACTGGTAGCATGATGCCATACCTGGATCCTACAGAGATTGCACAGGTAATCCAACTTCTCCAGGATGTCACATCAATATGTGCCATTGCCAGAAGGTTTGTTGTGTCTCCCAGCACAGTCTCAAGGGCATGGAGGAGATTCCAGGAGACAGGCAGTTACTCTAGGAGACCTGAACAGGGGTGTAGAAGGTCCTTAACCCATCAGCAGGACCAGTATCTGCTCCTTTGGGTAAGGAGAAACAGGATGAGCACTGCCAGAGCCCTACAAAATAACCTGCAGGCCACTGGTGTGAATGTCTCTAACCAAACAATCAGAAACAGACTTCATGAGGGTGGTCTGAAGGCCTGACATCCTCTAGTGAGCCCTGTGCTCACTGCCCGGCACTGTGGAGCTTGATTGCCATTTGCCATAGAATACCAGAATTAGCAGGTCCACCACTGACGCCCTGTGCTTTTCAGAGATGAGAGCAGGTTCACCCTGAGCACATGTGACAGACGTGAAAGGTTCTGGAGAAGCCATGGAGAACATTATGCTGCCTGTAGCATCGTTCAGCATGACCGGTTTGGTGGTGAGATGGTCTGGGGAGGCATATCCATGGAAGGATGCACAAACCTTTACAGGCTAGACAACGGCACCTTGACTGCCATTAGGTATCGGAATGAAATCCTTGGACCGATATGTTGGTACAGTGGGACCTGGGGTCCTCCTGGTGCATGACAATGCCTGGCCTCATGTGTTGAGAGTATGCAGGCAGTTCCTGGAGGATGAAGGAATTGATACCACTGACTGGCCCCCACGCTCACCTGAACTAAATCCAATAGAACACCTCCAGGACATTCTGCTTCGGTCCATCTGACGCTACCAGGTTGCACCTCAGACTGTCCAGGAGCTCAGTTATGCCCTGGTCCAGATCTATGAGAAGTTACCCCAAGACACCATCCATCGTCTCATTAGGAGCATTCCCCGATGTTGTCAGACATGCATACAAGCACATGGGGACCATACAAACTACTGAGTATGATTTTGAGTTGCTGCAATGAATTTTCGGCAAAATGGACTAGCCTGCCGCATAATTTTTTTCACTTTGATTTTCGGGGTGTCTTTGAATTCAGCTTTCTGTAGGTTGATAATATTCATTTCCATCAAACGATGTATCATCCTTTTGTTCCTAACTCATTACTCAGTCCATATCAGTATAGATATCCAGTATGATTTTTTTTCCCATTGAGATCTGATGTGTTTTCAAAATGTTCCTTTAATTTTTTTGAGTAGTAGTCACCCCCCCGTTTATCCATTATCTAAGCCTCAAAAGGAATAGGAACCACCCTGGTCGATGTGAACATCCATCCACACTGTTCATTCGTATGTACCTATTGGCAGGATAAGCTTGCACCATCCATCCTCTTTGGAATGTCGGTCTATATATGATGTCCATCACAATATATATAGGTTATGTGACCATGTAAACCCTTCAGTATGTTGCAGTTAAGGATTTCATAGTCTATGCATGTCTGTTGCACTCTCTTAGCCAGTCCAAGTAAACTCTTTCAAACAACTGTCCGACCAGTCTTTGCATTGCATTATTCTTTCATTTTAGTTGAAAAAATCTCTTGGTATTTCAGAAATCACTAAATTTATGTTGATGAGCTTGAACGTACATTGCAAAGATCACCAGCAAACTCTGGAACCATGGACCTCATGCTTATTTTCGGTTTCACTGTAGTTTAAAGACATCAGTGCATTTTGTCAAAGATGAACTCTTTGAACTTGTTTCATGTAGGTTACTCACCCTATCCTGGTTTTGTGTGAGCATATAAACACACTCTTGACTCAATGATAATAATAATGTGAATTCAATAAGGCTGATATGTTAATTTATTTAGATATTGTTTAAAGTAAGTTGTTTTCATGTGCATAAACTCAGTAGAAAACCTTGCATGCAAAACTGCAACTGTTGATTTTTCTTTTAAATATTAATAATTGATTGATTAAATGCCAAATTCCAAACCTAAAACAAATGTGACAAAAGGATTCAGTGTCATTACTGTCTGTGACTTTTTAGTGAATTTTAACATATAAAACATTTTTAATTTCAAACTAAAATTCAAATACCACAGCAGCTTTTGTGGTTTCATACTGTAATCATTGTGGTGTACTTTGAACAAACTGGGCCATTCTTCAAATGCAGTTCCTTTCTGAAACAAAATTTAAATGCATTAAAACAATACAGCATTTTTTATTACTGCACATGCACTATACTAATTACAATTTGAAATGAATAATAAGGCTGCTATATTATTTAGATTGTTATGAAAGTTTTTCACCACATTCATCTCAGCCGAATACACTAATAGTACACATCAATGAAGCAACTTGTATATTTCAAATACTAAAACATACAACAATATTACCTCATAACAAAAGAATGTATGGTAAGCAAGTAATAATAATAGTCTCTAAATATCATCTGACAGTGTAGTCTAGGTATCATTACAAAGTATAATTTAAAACCGCAAAGACTACATGGTAGACAATAGCTAACAGTTTTGCAAATTAAAGTACAGTAGTAGACAAAACGTATATGAATCATGTTGAAGCAAACTTTAAAAACTTAGACCATGCATTCTCTAAAAAGTAAAGCAGACCACAAATTATTGTAATTGTATTCCACACTCTTAAATACGCTTTGTTGGAAAAGGGAAAAAAATGTATAGGCAGGTGTTGCAGGAGTTATCAGGAGATAAGCAGAAGTGCTTGTATTCTGACATATGTTGCTTCGTTATTATATGTGCTAAGGCAAATACAGAATTTGCCATCAATAAAATGCCTTAAGAGTCTGCTCAGCCTTTCATATGACCTATTTTTAGGTGTCACTTGCACTGAGAAAGGCAGGTGTTATGCACTCTTCATTATTCTCAGTATGGAGTTGCCTCGACTTTGCTCATATAGTGAAGACACAAATTTAGCAAGTGCTCATATTCCTCTGCAGAAAATTACTGCTAAATATTACAAATTTACCAGTGCACACTGCATGAGTTTAGGAAATTATATGAAGGACAAGTGCCCTATTCAGGGATTGTTCCTGCCTCTCCCCCTATGCTTACTAAAGTAGGCTTCATGTTCCCTGTGACCCTGCTCATGATAATGCAGGATTTGAGAATGGATCAGTGGATCGATGTAAATGCTAGATGCATCTCACATTTGTGTTACAAAACTAGAGATGAACATCATTTTAAAAATGATGCCACCTGTTATTCAGCTTATTTTTTTAGACAGCCTTATCTGCTATAAGTAAGTGGTTATCAGAAACTTGCTAGTATTTTTCATTATAGTTAACTATGATTTTTTTTATGTTGTATTTCAAACATTCCACTAATTTATAAATCAAATTGCTTCCATGGAGTTTCCTAAATTTGAGGAATATATCTTGTATGCAGACATCTCAGTTTTTCGATACATTGTGCAACACACAGTGAAGCAGTTTTGTCTTATGTCCTTAAGATGGAACAGCTTTTCTAAATTTGACATATACTACTGACTACCTTTTTATATATATATATATATATATATATATATATATATATATATATATATATAAATAAAAAGAGCCTGGATGCTCCCATTACACCTAGAACTTTCTGTTGCATCCTCCATTATATATAACATATAGTCACTGCAGAGAAGATGTAATGTGGGAGCTTCTATAGTGCATTCTCAGTTCTTGGCAAATACACTGGACAATTGCATCATGATATGGTGAGATCCGCTTACTGAGCCATAGATAAACGAGAAAACTTCATGGCCCATTATGTCACTTAAATCATAATCTGAAAGTATTTTACTATGACCCCAAAAAATTTTCCTTGTAGTTTTATTTTAATTGGTAACTGTGGACTTTGAATTTTGAACATAGCCAATCGGTTTACTTTAGTAATGACTCGCCTTGAAAATGTAACTGAATAGGATCATTACTAAATAACTACATATTTTAAAGAGTAAAAGTATTTGGAATTAAAAATTCTTTAAAAAAGTATAATTCTCTACATAATCTATGAAAGTACAGTTATAAATGTAAATGTGATTTGTTACTTTACATCCCTGGTTAAGATCTTCTGCATTAAATAGACATTTATACCTAGCTTGGAAACAGGTGAAAGTGCATAGTAGTTTCTCTCTGTTTCATTGATTGCTTGAACCTCTGAAGATTTAGTTATTTCAATGAAAACTAGGCCTACATAAATAGTTTTCTTAACATCACATGCTACTTTTTATTTAGGATGAAGGAGTGCAGTTCCTATACAATGAGAGCAATGCCAGAGACAGTGACAACATTATGGACAAGTGGATTTTGTCTTTCACTCAGTCACTCATCCAATTTTTCAAGGCAGAGATGAATGGTAGGTAATGATTTTAGGATGGAATAAGCAGTCCCTGAAAAATTTGTTCTGTTTTCATCTTGGATATTGTTGGGTATGTGCATTTGGCTTTATAGGTTTAATTCAAATTGTAATACTATACTGCAAGCCCTGAGCAAACCATGTGGAGCTGTTTCTTGGATTTTATACAGTGTAATGTGAATTCTTATTAGAGACCCTTAGTCAGCCCTGCATTTGTTGGAATGTGCCATTTACAAGTGCATCTCAATAAATTAGAATATCATCAAAAACTTTATTTTAGTAATTCAATTCAAAAAGTGAAGCTCATAATATATAGATTCATTACACACAGAGTTATATATTTCAAGCATTTGTTTCTTTTCATTTTGCTGATTATGGCTTATAGTTGATGAAAATCCAAAATTAAGTATTTCAGAAAATTAGAATATTGTGAAAAAGTTCAATATTGTAGACTCATGGTGTCACACTCCACTCAGCTAATTAACCCAAAACATCTGCAGAGGTGTCCTGAGCCTTTAAGTGGTTTCTCAGTCTGGTTCAGTAGGCCACACAATCATGGGGGGAAGACTGCTGACTTGACAGTTGTCCAGAAGACAGTCATTGACACCCTCCACAAGGACGGTAAGCCGCAAAAGGTCATTGCTAAAGAAGCTGGATGTTCTGTGTGCTGTATCTAAGCATATTAATGGAAAGTTGAGTGGAGGCAAAAAAATATGGTAGAAAAAGGTGCACAAGCAACAGGGATAACTGCAGCCTTGAGAGGACTGTGAAACACAGCCCATTCAAGAATTTGGGGGAGATCCACAAGGAGTGGACTGCGGCTGGAGTCCGTGCTTCAAGAGCCACCACACACAGACGTATGTGGAACATGGGCTAAAACTGTCACATTCCTTGTGTCAAGCCACTCCTGAACCAGAGACAATGTCCGAAGCGTCTTACCTGGGCTAAAGAGAAAATATACTGGACTGTTGCTTAGTGGTCCAAAGGCCTTTTTTTCAGATGAAAGTAAATTTTGAGTCTGGTGGAAGAGTGGAGAAGCACAGAATCCAAGATGCTTGAGGTCCAGTGTCATGTTTCCATAGTCACTGATGATTTGGGGAACCATGTCATCTGCTTGTGTTGGTCCACTGTGTTTTATCAAGTCCAAAGTCAGCTCAGCCGTCTACCAGGAAATTTTAGAGCACTTTGTGCTTACCTCTGCTGACAAGCTTTATGGAGATGCTGATTTCATTTTCCAGCAGGACTTGGTACCTGCCCACACTGCCAAAAGTACCAATACCTGGTTTAATGACCATGGTATCACTGCCAGCAAACTCACCTGACCTAAACCCCATAGAGAATCTATGGAGTATTGTCAAGAGGAAGATGAGAGACACTAGACCCAACAATGCAGACGAGCTGAAGGCCGCTATCAAAGCACTCTGGGCTTCCATAACACCTCAGCAGTGCCACAGGCTGATCGCCTCCATGCCACACTGCATTGATGCAGTAATTCACGCAAAAGGAGCCCCAACCAAGTATTGAATGTGTACATGGACATACTTTTCATTAGGCCAACATTTCTGCATTAAAAATCTTTTTTTTTTTAAATTAGTCTTATGTAATATTGAAATTTTCTGAGATACTGAATTTTGAGTTTTCGTTACCTGTAAGCCATAATCAGCAAAATGTGTGTAATGAATCTATATAATATTAATTTCATTTTTTGAATTGTATTACTGAAATAAAATAACTTTTTGATGATACTCTTAATTTATTGAGATGCACCTATACATGTTTAGAGTACATACATTTGAAACCACTGCATTATACAGTCCATTCCAGTGCCTTTCCCATTGCTAAAGGGTGCATGTAGTAACAATTTTGGTGTATTTCTGTGATGTTGAATTTTGCTTCCATATCACAAACAAATGTGTTTTAGGTTAATCAACCTAGTATGTATTTGTGTGTGTTTGCATATACCCTGCCATGATAGGTGCGGACTGCTGTAAACTGTTTATTATTGATAGATTTTGTCTTTTTTTTTTTTTTTTTTTTTTTTTACTGCAATTAGCTTACAGGTTATACACAGTGGTCCCCAGACTGGTTAAGTTTGTCGACATGCTAACCAACTGGTATGTGAGAACAAATCGCAGGAGATTAAAGGTAAGTGTATTATTGTGATCTTAACTTCAAAATACCCAAGTTCATTACTGGGTTGGTCTAGTCTTGCAGCTTAAGATTAACACATGCATACATAGATATACACATATACACAGACCCCAACTACAAAAGTGCCATATAAATAACATATACACAGCCCATCCCTCCCTAGCACTTTAACCACATTTGTGCTGTATGAATAATGCGTTACTCCGTAGCACTTAAAGAGACTTACTTTTTGACACAAACAACGTTATATCTCAGAATTAAATGTTATTTTTGTTCTCCATGATTATATATTTAAACGTGCAAAGGCTCAACATGCTTGCCTATAGGCCATTTATCAACCAAAGATGTCTTAGTTTTCCATTCTGTTCCTTCTTGGATGTAGCTCCCCTCCTTAGCCTGATAAACCCTGCAGTTAGAACCGTATGGCAAACTTCCAACTGTCCTGGCTGCTGTTTATATTTACTTTAATACTTAAGTCACTCTAGATATAAAGACAAGGTATAGAAAGTTTAAAAATGTGGTATTTATATAAGAACAATAATACAACAAGGAGAAGGCATAAAAGAAAATATGGTTAGCAAAGTCTGGATATTTATAGACCTAAAAAGCTTACTGAAAGAAATCAGAGATGTCCTCCGATGTTTAGTTAAAATGGTCACACGTGTGTTGGTCTCTTCTTCTGTAATCGCCTGTTTGTTGTTGCTCTATTTAGTCTGTTGGACAGGCCATATTTATTTTAAAATTCTACATGGAATTTGGGACACACATTTGATTGGCTGGCTGTTAATATGATGGATGACTTCCCTCACAGTTTTTGTATGTTCATTTCCCAAGCCATTCAGTTTTTGATCTGTTTATGTATGTCTGTTTTGCAAGCCATAAAATAATACAGTCTTCAGCTTTGTTTACACAGATGTTTTAAAGCAATCGTTTACTACTTTAGTACACTTTGGGAAGAGAAGATGCTTATGTTAATTGATGCTAATTACCTCATTTAGTGTTAAGTTCATCTTGTTTATTTGAGCTTTAAGGTGATGCAGTTCAGGAATTGAAGACACTTTGATGTTAACTGTCCTTGTAAAATTAAGATCATCTTGTGTTAAGCAAAAACAAATAAAATATAAAATTTAAAATCTAGGACAGTACAATAAGTAATCCATATTTTCAGCTGTTTCAAAAAAAATTAGCATAGAGAAGGAAGTGGCAAAGCTTTCTATGTCTTATTAATATTAAGTAACTTTTTCTTGTATAACAATGACTTTTTATCTGGTTATAGGTATCTTGAGCCACCTCCACCTACTGGTGAAAACTGTAGTAGTTACTGCCCATGACCAGTAACTGTTAATTAGTAGCAGGAGACCTACAATTACGTCCCTGATATAAAGTAACACTATGAGACAGTAACACATCACTCACAAGTACTCTGTTAAACACAAGTGGTGTTGTCCATTAGCACTATAGCTAAATAGCAAATGAGTGTTAGTGTGGCCCATTACTGCATAAATCATACACACTGCTTTCCCCAACACAAGCTGGATTTCACATCTCTCCTGTTGAGGATAAATATCATCTCCCATCTCCCTGCCTCTTGAATGGTAGTTGTAGCTATGCTTAAACTACAAAGCTCCATCTGTGTCTCTTCTTATTGGCATCATTTAGTCTACCTAGAATGCTAGAGTAAAAGCTTTCACTTTGAATCAGATACTTTTCTCATGCGGCTGTACAGATTCAGATCATTCTGACACAACTAAATTTAATCCCTTTTATGTAATTAACAAGTTAAAATATGTAAATTTGTGCAACCTAAAATATAAATGTTTCTCTTCAGTATTTAAAAGGTAATCCAGAATACATCAGAGTGACAGATATTAATGTGTTTGTTGTTTTCAGGGTGAGAGTGGAAGAGAGGATTGTATTGCTGCCGTAGAAACACTCTTTAGTGTGCTCTTCTCAATGTGTCGACTCATGGTATGTATATTGCTATAAATGTTCTATGTCCTGTGTAATTTTTGGTAAAGTATATTATCATTCAATGATGTTTCCATTCCTGATATAAATTCTTAATGAATTGGTTCGTGGTTTGAGACCTCCCTCCCATGGTATTGCCAAATATCACAAAGCTTGATTCCCCCACACTGCTACCATTTTGACTAATGCCTAATCCCAACATATCACCTTGCTTTAGTAAAATATGTATATATCTTACTGCTAAAGGCAACCCTTTTTTCATGTTTCACAGGCTCCCTTCACACCCTTCATAACAGAAATGATGTACCAAAACTTGAGACTTCTTATTGATCCAGCATCTTTAGATGAGAAAGACTGGAGAAGCATTCACTATCTGATGCTTCCTTGTGTTAGGTTGGTTGTTACTTGTACCAGGATTTAAAATGGTAAGGAAATTTGCTTGGGGGGCTTCTTCTCAGTGATTCCACACTCTGTCTCCATCATGTAGAGAATCATTAATCAGTAAGCCTATAGAGAGTGCTGTGTCCCAGATGCAGTCTGTCATTGAACTTGGGAGAGTGATAAGAGACAGGAAGACGCTTCCAGTAAAGGTGCGGACCCTGGTCTAACAAGCCTGATTGCTGTAAATGGAGCATGCCTTGCAGGAAATCTTCACATTTCTGTTTTCTTGTAGTACCCCCTGAAAGAGGTTGTCGTAATTCACCAGGATCCCCAAGCTCTAAAAGACATTCAGTCTTTGGAAAAGTACATTCTAGAGGTGAGTGGTAACTTGGCAACATTTCTGGGTCAGGAATCTGATTTGGGCATTTTACACTTTTTAGTGTATGCTTCTCCAATATTGAATATCTTTACCAGGAACTCAATGTTCGTCAGCTGACTCTTTCAACTGATAAAGATAAGTATGGCATCCGGCTTAGGGCTGAACCAGATCATATGATACTTGGGAAGCGCTTGAAAGGTGCCTTCAAGTCAGTAAGCTCAGCAGTTAAAGAGCTAACAAGCCAGCAGCTGGAGGCTTTTCAAAAAACAGGTCAGTAAGAGAACTTTTTCCGGTCTTATCCAATGTGTAATCTTGCTTTGAGGGCTGTTGGATTTGGGTGTGCTCTCCATGGCATGGTTCTTTTCATTTGGAAACACATAATTTTTTAATTTATATTTGTCATTCTAATGTTTTTAAAATGTCTTTTAAATTATCTGAGTCCATTCATTAATTTGGATTAAATCACACCCATGTCATCCCATTTTAATTAAACTTGCTGTTTAAGCATTTCATTTAGGGGAGAAGTCCCAATCATTTGGAGAAACGAATGCCCCTGCTCGTTTACCCAGGTGGTCATTACGTTTTTTTCCCTTCCAATATTTAGGGAAGCTGATTGTTAAAAATGTGGTTTAAGGTTTGTGCTGTCTTTCACTAGGCTGTCATGGCAATTTGCTGTATTTAATTCTGCAGGTGTCTCCACCTAGACAATTTGAGTGGCAGATTGTTACATTTTAAAAGCAATTTGCTTTGGCCTGCTAAATTTTATGTTTTATTGACTGCAAATATAGGAGGCTAAAAAATATAATTTTTTTGTTGGTATTTTTTTTTGGAGTGAGAGATTGCATGCATTTTAGCCTGACAATTTGGGTAATGCAGACTATATATCACTCTATTTGTTTTTTTCAAGTGTTTGCTATCTTTGGGTGTCCAACTCCATGCATAATAACATCTATGAAGTAGATGTGTTTACTAGACTCATCTCTCTGATTTGGGAATGATACAAACATAGATGTCACCACTATTTTACATTTTAGGAGTTATTGAAGTACAGGGTCATGAACTCCATGAGGAGGATATACGGCTCATGTACAGCTTCAATGCAGAGTCTGGACTGGCTGCACAGTATGAAGCCCATTCAGATGCACATGTAGGTAATGGGTCTGCACTGTGTGTATTAAAATGTGGGATAGTTTATGTGGTCCCTTGTACATTATTATGTCTCTTTACTGCTTTGACATAGCTGTAGTCACATTAGTTCACCAAAACAAGAATCTATTTTTTTATTTATTTTTTTTAACAGGTTTTAGTTTTATTGGATGTAACCCCTGACCAGTCCATGGTGGATGAAGGAGTGGCACGGGAAGTGATTAACCGCATCCAAAAGCTTCGGAAGAAGGTGAGATAACAACTATTACATTTAGCTATAGAAAATAGTAACTCCTGCCTTAAACATCTTTCTGCTATCTTTCTACAGGCTCATCTAGTACCTTCTGATGAAATAAGTGTTTACTACACTTGTGAGCCAAAAGCATATTACCTTGAGCATGTCATTCAGGCCCACAACAGTTTCATTCTAGCCACAATTAAGGCTCCTTTGATATATGGCTCTGCTTCTTCAAATGCCAGTGTCATTATTGATGAGAAAACTCAGGTAAAAGTGTCACTCTTCTCATCTTTCTCCTTTTCCTCTTCATCACATCACTTATCACTTCATTGATGCTTCTTCCAGCTAAAGGGATCCAATCTGCACTTGTGCCTTGTAAAGGGTACTTCAGAAAGAAGCACCTCAGGGCCTTCTCCAGCCTGTGCCTACGTCAATGTGAAAAATGGGGAAAGAGGTAAGCAGGTAACAGAGGGACTAGAAGCTGTGTGAAACTGTCCATCCTTTAATTATTTGTCATTGTTATTTGTAGGTGGGGTCCTGCTACTGGAGAATCCAAAGGGTGACAATCAGATGAACTATCTTGACCTGCGTACTGCCTGTTGTAGAATATTTGAGCTTAATAGCTGTGGAATGGCTATTTTTGTTGGGCACACTAGTAAGTCTTGTTGATGGAGTTCTGCTTCTTGACTGCCATTGGCCTTGGTTCTAATGAATGTGTCCTACTTTCAGAACTAAACAGCAAAACAGATCTGTTAGCCCTAAATGGGCAAACATTGTACATCTCTTCAGGAGTATCCCAGGTTGACCTCTTCTCTGCAGAGCCACCTTTCTGTCGCTACATAAACCTTAAACTGCTCAATTCAAAACCACAAGGTAAGGTGTATCTGCTCATAAGTAAGGCACCCAGTGGAGTAGAACCCCTGCTTATTCTGTGGCTTTTCTTAATTGTTTTCAGAATGTCAGAGTGGCTTCCTTGGAACACTTTTGCTAGAAAACCCTCTTGGCCAGAGCAAGCTGACATATAGTTGTCTACTTCACGAAGCTGCAAGGGTGTTTGGTCTGCGTGGCCGGCGACTCCAACTATACCTGGATGAGGCTTTGACTGAAGGTAATTGACTACACCTTTCCCCTAATCTTCTATGTGCTCATCCATTTTGTTGACAGTGTTTTTGTTTTTCAGAGGTTCCGCTGAACAGCTCACTGGAAACTCTTGATGCTAAGATGGTTTATGTTCATGTTCTTCCCACAACAGCAGAGGCCTGAATATCACATGAAGTACACTTTCCCTTTTTCCCTCAAACCTCTTGCCTGGTTTGGATACTTAGGGATATTCCTTGTTTGTTTTCAGAATTGTGTATTACTGGCATTTCATCTGTGGGAATGATGAGCTTGCAGCTTACTTAAAGCACTATATAGGTTGTTCACTTGTTAAAATGCTTAATAAAAAAAGACTTTCTGTTGTACTTGCAGTAACATTGTTTACAAAGTACTATCCTAAGTAATAGGCATGGAGGTTGGGAGGGTCTGTGTTTCTGTTTGTGGCAATTTGCTATTCTTGAATAAACCACATACTTTTTGGGATCTACGATGTGGTGTGCAGTGTGATTGTACAACATGTTACAGCCTTTTAGATTCATGTGTTATCTCTTGGAAATCATTTCTTTTAGTCTTAGAAGACACTGACTGCCTGTATACCTGCTAAATCTTTTCTTTTGCTGTCATCTCAGTTTTTACTTCCTTCTTTTTAGAAGCACATTAATGAGGGATCAAGAATATGTAGCTGTCAAATTCAATAACTGTTGAAAAAGCTTCCTGGGTTTTTTTTGGTTAATTGTTAATCACCAGTGAAGTGCCATGTATATACAGTGCTTTGAAGAAGTATTCAGTCCACAAGCATTTTTTCGCTTAAATAATTGTGCAGAAAAGATTAATTTTTACTTGGTTAATTATAGTTTTGCCCTCAACTATCGTGGTAATTAAATAATTAGATAAGGCTCCCACTTTATTTTCCTTATCTTTCTCTGTAGGAGGTTGTCTCCGGCCATTACGCTTGCAGTGCCTTGGGAAATTATTCATCTTATTTGTTATTTGTCTTGTTTTGTCACATTACAAACTGAAATTAAAATTAATTTTTGGGGGTTGGCACCATGTAATTTATGCAACTTGCTTACCACTTTGAAGGTGCAAAATATTTTTTTATTAAGACACAAACATTAATTAAGACAAAAAATAGAACGCCCCAAAGTCAATACTTTGAAGAGCACCCTTTTGCTGCAATTACAACTGCACGTCTCTTGAGGAATGTCTCGATTAGCTTAGCATGTCTAGCCATTTGGATTTTTGCCCATTCCTCAAGACAAAGCTGCTCCAACTCCTTCAAGTTAGATGGGTTACATTGGTGTACAGCAATCTTCAAGTCATGCCACAGATTCTAAATTGGTTGAGGTGTGGAATTTGACTAGGTCATTCCAAGAAATTTAAATGCTTCCCATTTTTCTACAATTCCTTGGAGACTGGTGAGATGTGAGCATCCTGTCCAGAAACTGTCCCTGGCTTCTGACAAGTGCTGTTCTTGTTCACTAAGTTTAGGTTGCGTCCTGACCTAGGCAGTGTGGCTGCTGTTTTGGTGTTTTTTCACACTTCTGCATGATTCACTGTACTGAGGTTTTAGTTGTGTTCAGTGCCTTTTTGATATTCTTATACCCTTATCCAGATCTGTGCTTCTGTTTAATTATATTCTTGTTTTGAATGGCAAGCAGACAGTGTGGTGTAGTGTTTAAAGTTTTGGACTACAAACCTTGAGATTGTGGGTTCAAATCCTGCTACTGACATTGTGTGACCATGAGTCACTACACCTGCCTGTGCTTCAACTGGAGTGAAAAAACAAAAGGAATTTAGACAATTGTATCTCACATATTGTAAGTCACCTTGGATAATGGCACCAGACAAATGAGTACATGTAAATTAATTATTTTTTTCTCTTTACTGTGGTTTGTTTTGTGGAAACTGTTGGACCTCAGTGAGGGGGCGGGGGAAGTGTTTATTCTTATAAATAAATTCAGAAGTGACCCACACATTTCTTACACAGTTGGAGACTGTCAATGTAATTGGGTGAGTTGGTAATGCAATACACTGCTTAAGCAAAGTTTATACTTATATTTACAAAGGGAATACATGCATTTTATGCAATTTTTTTTTCTTTTTAGTAAATTGTTCAAAGGTTTTCAATTTGTTTCTTTTGATTTGGCTTGTTTTACAGTGTTTTGCAGATTAGCAGGAAAAATTTAGCAGTTTAGAATCTGATAGTAACATCTGAAAATATTTTTAGGTGTTGAGTACTTTGACTTTATGTGAGCCGTGCAGTGGACTTCTATAAAACACAAAGTTTCTGACCTTTATTCATATAGTTTTAGGTTGTTTTTTTAATGTGTGATTTTTGTTAAATCTCAAGCAGTTAATTAGACACAGTTCTTTTTCTTCTTTTTTCCTAAATTGGATAAAGATTTGTAATGGTTTTATGAAAGTGTTGGCTGTGTGTAGGATTGTATATGTCAGCTGAATTTGCTTGCAGTGTAGTTTATAAGCGCACATTTGAGAAAATACAGTAATGCTAAACTTGACCTTATCCTTTTTCTCAGTTTCTCCACTGCAACACATGAAAGCTAAGTAAGTTAGTTTTATTTCAAGCAATTAAATCTTGACCTTAATATAAGATTTATTGACTTTATCAAGAAATTTATATTTAAAATTATTTAGCTTATTTTAAGTATTTTTTCTTACCCCATTGTCAGTTCTTTTTGCTAAATAAAAGCAAAATAACTCTCGTTTCAAGTTTTACTTTTTATAGTGTTTGCATATGCATTTCTTGCAGTGATCACTATGTATTTTTCTTGGGGTTTTTGTTCTGCAAGCTTCACTACAAGTATTTTTTGTACAACCACATTTCCAAAAAAGTTAGGACACTGTAAAATTTAAATATAAACAGAATTTGATAATTTGTAAATCATTTAAACACATATTTAACTAAAACAATGATGGCATTTTAACCTCTTTAGCATTGCGTTTTATTCTAAAAAAACATGTACAAAAGTGTTGCATATTATTTGGCTTGAAAAATTACATTTTTATTCAATTTCAAAAGTATAATAATGATATGTAATGATGAATAAAAATAATATGAAATGAACAATAGCAACAAAAATAATAAAGTAATAATAATACCAGTAATGATGCCAAAACAGTATATAATCTCAAAATGAGTCCTTTGAATGGAAAATCTTAAAGCACAGTGAAATACACAATCCAAAGTCACAGTCAGGACAATAATAGCGTGTTTCTTTTTGGATTTTCTTTTCAGATTCATCAGTTTTTGAACAGCATACTTCACAGATAGTGAAGAGAGTTGGATTCTGTTTTATTTTGTATTGGAGGTGTATAATCAATAAAATGTCTACCAATAAGATGCTTTGGATTGATCTGTGATGTACCAGATCGACAGGGTCTCTTTAGTGGTAGTGTGGACGGTGGATATGCTGCAATGATTTGTTCTTCAAGCTGGCATGTAAAGTTTGAATAAGAAACGGTTTTGCCAGCGTTTTGTTTGTATAACACAAATGCATTCCAAATACACTGTAACACCAGATGACAAAATATCTTTTTGTAGTATTTCTTTTGTTGCCTCCACATAACTGGATAGAAAGTCAATTCCTGATCCGCACAATCTACGCCGCCCAACATGTTATTGTGATCGACCACAGTACAAGGCTTCATAACCTGCATGTTGCCTTTTTCCTGTACAGTGACCATAGCTGCATTATGTACAATGCTAAAAAGACAAAACACCTTTCTTGTCATTCCATTTCAGCGCAAGCACTTTACCCTTTTGCCAAACTACTAGCGCACCTTGCTGAAAGTTAGCTCTGCCAAAGTCTTCAGGCATGCCATGACCGTTAGGACGCACTGTTTCATATGCGTCAGTCTTTCTTTGCAGCAAGATGTATGATGTAATCTTTCTTTGCAGCAAGATGTAATAGTTCTGGTGAAATATAATAAAAATTGTCCATGGTTACACAGTAACCATGATCCAGCAGAGCATCTATCAAAGTCCACATTGATGATATAGCAATGTCGTACTGATTGTATTTTAGATCAAACATTGTTCCTTTCACTGTGTACAGAACCAAATTCTAAATGCATCCCATTGTAGATTACAAAACTTGTAAAGCTTTATGGCAAAACTTGCTCTTTTTGACACAATGTACTGCATCCATGACAGTCTACCTTTATAAGCCATGAGACTTTCATCAATGCTGACATCGCGGTCCAGAATGTAAATGCTCTGAAATTTTACTACAATCAACTGGTATATCTCCCAGATTTTCTTCAGTTTGGGTGGTAGGTAAGTAGTAGTTTTGGCTGAAAAAGACTTGCTCACCAAATGAGCTATTAGGAATTTTTGAAGGAGTTGAACCATTTCAGTTTAAGCAACCTTGAAAGTAAAAGGGTACGTGATAGACATGTTTAAAATTATGAACTGAATTAATGTAGTGGATTCCAGCTGTTCTTTTAAAATATATTCTTTAACAAGAGCACTGGTAAACACTTGTGAAAAGCAAATTTTGCATAAATATTAAAGTTTCTCTTCACATAAAATACATAGACACATGGAAAAATTACAAGTAGTGTGGTAGATAGTAGAACTTCAGGGAACTTCAAATCAGGATTTAATAATGTTTTGAAACATTTAGGTGACTATTTTCGGAAAGTTTTTTGGGCTGCATGACCTGTGCTCATCAAAATTATCCCAAAGTTGTAAAGCAGGGGTCTCAAACTCAAATTGGCTTCGGGCCACTGCTGGTATTGTCATGTCATACAGGGGGCCACATAAATGTTGAAGTACAACAAGAGATAGTAATATTCCTTAAATCTGTTTTTACTAACATATTTTTTCAAAATGCAAACTGTACTCTAAATACATTACTTTTAAATGTGCAATTATTTTTTCATTAAATTAACTTAAATAAATTAACAAAATTTTGCATTAACCTAACACATGCAATACCTGAATACATTTGAACTTCTATTTATCTATTTCTGTCCAGAAACCTGGCAGCATTTCTGCTCACACAGCCTTGCCACTTTTGCTCTAATGGAGTTTACAGTGGAAACTGTGAGTACAGCTTCAAGATTAGCATCAGTAAACCTACACCTGTACTTGCATTTATTAAAGTTCATAGTTGAGAAAAGCTTCTCACACAGACCTTCTTCCTTAGGTCTTTATAGGGTTGCCTTTTGAATACGTGGATGTTTTGAATTCCAAATAAATGAGGTTATGGTTGAATCAAATTTCTTAAAATATTATTTATTCAGGTATAGTGGAATGTTTTTAAATAGAAAAAGAAGCATAGGAAGGATATTCATCTTAACAATGTTACTGTAAATCCCCAATGAAAAGCCTCTCCACACTGGAGGCAGCAGAAAATGCTCATTTATATTTTAAAACTCTAAGATAAGCTGCCCCATGTTATTAGCCGTGGTGTTACTGAATTTACCAATCTGAAGTAAAAGCATCTAATTTAGCACACCCTTGTAGGCATTTGCAACTATATAGTGACATTATAGTTGACAATTAAATTGATAACATTTTGCACTTACCGATATCATGCCGCAACACAAGTCCTTTGCTGCAGAATTTAAGCTCCAGGTTGTTGCCTTCACGAAAGAAAACAGCAATTGTGCAGATAACATTTTGCACTTGCAACACAAGTCCTATGCTGCAGAATTTAAGCTCCAGGTTGTTGCTTTCGCGAAAGAAAACGGCAATTGTGCAGCTGGACACCACTTTGAAGTAGATGAAAAACAAGTGAGAAACTGGCAGAAAGATGAGGAAGCTTTGCGCGCGCTTCCACCACATAGGCGTGAAAGGCGTACAAGGTAAGCAAAATGGCCAAACTTGGAGAAGTGACTTAAAGATTGGATTCTCGCACAGCATGAGAACAATCGGATAGTTTCGACAATAGCCATCAAATTGAAGGCACGAAGAATGGTGACTAAAATGGCAATTGAAGACTTCAAAGGGGGTCATAATTGGGTTTCATTGATACAGTTAAAATAACTGATTTTTCTGAAGTAAACAGTACATTTAAATTCAATAAATCATTTGAGTATGTCGTCTTTTTGCGCACTGAATTATACTTTTATCAAATGTTTTTAGATAGGCCATCCCATTTAAGCAAGCCGCACCCAATAAGCATTTTGTAAAATTAATGTATAAGCCGCGGCCTTTCGTTGGGGAAATACGGTAATTCTTCCAGCTAAAGTGAGATGAAGGGTAGACCATTTATGCAACTTAATTGTTTCCATGCAGACAGCTACATTTTTTTTGATAAAAAGCTTTGTTTACTCGTGGTGTTTACCCCCAGGTGTTTAAACTGATCTTTCAATGACGAAAGGGAAGGTGTCCAATCTAATTTTGTGTACTTGAGAATTCACTGGAAAAAGCACACTTGTTCAAATTAATTCTGAGACCAGAAATCTTTTGAAATTCTGTAAGTGCTGTTATGACTGTAGGCACAGTATTTTGTGGATCATATATATACAGTAACATATCATCTGCATGTAGAGAAATTTTCTGTTCAAGTCCTTCTCTGATAATCCACTTTATCTCATAAGCATTTCGACAGTGAACTGCCAGTTGGTAAATGGCAATTGCAAACAGCAGTGGTGACAAGGGACATCCTTGTCTAGTACCCCATTCTAGTTTGAAGTAGTCTGAATTAATATTGTTAATACAAACTGAAGCTTCTGGACAGGTATACAGTAGTTTGATCCATGCACAGATGTTGGGGGCCAACCCAAATTTCTCCAATATGGTAAAAAGGTAGTTCCATTCAACCATATCAAATACTTCTTCTGCATCAAACAATAATAATAATATCTATGGGGTGTTTGACTTTGTGGGTGAATATATCACAATAAACAGGCATCGAAGATTGTCTGCCTTTAATAAGTCCAGTTTGGTCTTGTGATATTACTGAAGGAAGCACTTTCTCAATCCTTCTAGTTAGGACTTTAGAAAGTATCTTTACATCATTATTCAAAACTGAGATTGGTCTCTATGATGCACATTGTAATAAATCCTTATTTTACTTAGAAAAGACTGTAATTAGAGCTTGATGAAAAGTATGTGGTAGAATTTTATTGTCTTTAGCTTCTGTAAATGTTGCTAATAAAAGGGGGCTTACTTAACTGAGAATTTTTTATAAAATTTGGCAGGGTAGCCATCAGGGCCTGCTGCTTTCCCACTCTGAAGTGAGTTAATAGCATCTAGTAATTCTGATAATGCCAGAGGTTTATCCAATTCCTCTGCATTGAGAGTATCTAGTTGTGGTATCTGTAGTGCATCCAGAAATGCATTAGTTTGTGTCTCATCGTCTTTAAGCTCAGCAGAATTTTAGGACTTCTTGTAGTCTCTAAATTTGTGCGTTATTTTTTTATGATCAATTATTTTGTCTCCATTTGTGTTGGTAATCGCTGGGATTGCATTGCAAGCTTCCTGCTTGTGGATTTGTTGAGCTAAAATCTTATTGGCTTTCTCTCCATGTTCATAGTAATTATGTCTTGATTTAAAAATGAGTTGTTCTGTTTCTTTAGTTGTCAAGAGGTTGATTTCTGAATGCAGAGCCTGTCTTTTCCTATGAAGTACCTCATTTGGACACCTGGCATGTTCTTGATACATTCTGGAAATTTCACTGATTAGCTCTGATACCTTCTTGGTTTCCAATTTATTTTTTCTGGGTAAGATATGAGATAATCTCTCCTCTTAAGAAAGCCTTCAGAGTTTCAAAGAGTATTCCTGCAGACACCTCGAAGTATGTGTTTGTCTCTAAAAATAAATTTGTTTGGATATAAATTCTGTACAGTTCTCGTCTGCTAACAAAAGTGGGTTAAGGCAGCATCTGCTAGACAAGTATGTGGGGCATAGTGATTTTAGCTCCATGATCAGAGGAGCGTGGTCGGAAATAACGATTGTGTTCTACTTACAAGATTTAATCATAGGCAAGAAATTATTATGTCAATTACATATCTTTCTTCAGGATCAGAAAAACACATCTGTTACTACAAATGTTATTGTTCTATGTACAAGAATTCCCACACCTAGTTTTCTTTGTAAAGCTGGAATGAAATATTTGGCCAGTCTAGACTCTGTGCAGTCGTCTCCTGTAAAAATACCATTTTGGCGTTTAAACCTGTTAGAATTCTTTCTTTCTATTTAATTCTTGATTCGGCCCTTTAACATTCCAGCTCAAAGAGTTAACTGTTTGGTCATGAAGATCTTGCTTCTGAGCTTTTGCTGTCATTTTGTAGTCTTAACTTAAAATAAGACAGCTTTGACCTTAATTTTCAGTTTTCCCAGGAGTTATTGCCATGAAGCCTAATGTTGTGTTGGCACTTATAAGGATTAAAGGATAGATTAGAAATAGCTTGCTCTCTTTCTCCCCCCCCCCCCCCAGTCCCCTTGCCCCCCATTTTGCCTCCCAACATGAAGCTTGACCATACTTCACAAAGTCCTAGTCCTCTGACTGACCTAGAGACAGAGCACATCCAAAACAAAACAAGCCCCCCAGCAGCAGTGTATAAAAATCAAAATAGAGGTACCTATTGACAATACAGTCCAAATACTATAAGCATAAAATATAATCTTAAACAGTCTTGAGAGAGTTAACCCAGGGAATGATGTTAAACAGTATCCCTGGATAAGTATACTAAGGCCTAATGCAAAAAAAAAAAAAAAAAAAAGTACATATATACATATACGCATGCGTGACCCTGTGTTAGAATATAGCGGGTTGGATAATGGATGGATGTAATTGTAATTAAAATATAACACATTAACAAAAAGTGGACAAGAAGTAAATAGGATGTATAATAATGGTACCAGTACCATTGCAGGCGGATCAAACAGTCGATAGTAAGATCTTCTTTGTCATGCCTAAACAAAATGCGACCAACGATTGTATTTCAAAAAAGTGTCGGGATCAGTTTTATTTTAGCTCTTTTTCTGCTTCCTCCGTAGAAGTAAAAACGTATAGATTGCCTTGAATGTCCACTTTCAGTTTGGCAGGTTACAAGAGGCTGTATCTGATCTCGGCTTTCCGTAAGCGTTGTTTAATGTTGTAAAATGAGGCACGTTTAGTAAAGCTGTTGAGGGTGAGAAATCCAGGTAAATATGAATGTGGTTATTTTCAAATATAATCTCTTGTTTCTGTCTGAGTAGTAAATTTATATGAAGTTTAAACTGTAATTTTTCAAAATGCTCAATGAGAGTTCTAGGTGTAGAGGGATTTGATCCCTGTATGCGGTAAGCTGCTGCGGTCTTTGTCTAATTTGAAGTCCTCTCCAATTATTTTAGAGAATAATTCAGCTACGAATTTCACTGGGTTTGGACTTTCACAATTCTCAGGGAGACCTTCAATTCTAATATTATTCCTTCTGCATCCATCTTATAGTGCAGCAAGTCTTTCTCAGAGTGCTTTGCATTCGGAATTTGCAGCTGTTGTTTTTCCGTCAGCAGTAGATGCCAGTTGTTCAGCTGTTTCAGTATGAGTCGTGAGTGTTTGCTTAACGTCTTCCACCTGAGTGCCAAGTACTGTAAATTTAGTCTCAAACATAGATGCATATTTGTTCCTCAATTTTTTCTAGCATACGTTTTAAAGGCAGCCTCAAAGTAATTATGATGATTCCAGCTCACGAAGAGTGGTTGACAAAGCAGAAGGTAAGGCCATTTTCAGTTTCAAGGAATCTTCTGAAATCAACGAGCTGTCCTGGCCCGATTCGCTTGTACAATCGCTCCCACTTTCTCTCTCGACTGAAGACGATGCAGTCCCAGGAAATCTGTACTTTCGCCTATCTGTTCCAGGTCAGTTTCTGAAAGGCTGTATCTTGAACTTGATCTTGGGCTTGACGCCAGTCTAGGCTTGGATTGTGCTTTAGCTGTCTTTTCTGTATTTTTCTGAGCCTTATTTCTGCTGGTCATGTTAATATATGCTTGGATATACTGTAATTGAGCCTCCTCGGGTTAAGTACATACAGGATACCTTGGGATAATAAAAAAAAAAAGAGAAGAAATAATACTGCGGCTAACGGAGTTCCACTTCAGATGTCCATCTCCCGTACCAAAAGAGCCACAAAAGACATCTTTTTTTACTGACAACCAAGCAAATGAATTCCAAAAATTCACCATTTTATCAAAAACTGCACATTTGCACCAAATGACAGAACTGAAAGAGTTATGTTAATTTGAAATTATTTTTTAATTTAAAATTATTTTTAAACTAGTTTGGACTTAAATGAGTAAACAAAGTAAGTAGGCAAAAATAGTTTAAAAAAAAAAAAATAATAAAAAAATACCATTCACGGGCTGGTCGGAAGGGGACGGGAAGCCGTAAATGGCCGAGAGTTTCAGACCCCTGTTGTAAAGTGTCTTCACAAAAATATCGAGTCTTAGTTTTGGACTTTCAATCTTGCCATAGTTCACATCGCACTGGATCAACTGAGCACTGGTACATTCTGGATACATTTGGGGAGGATAGCACTGCAGCAGTAATTTCAGCTCAATGTTAATCAGATAGACTATATTTTTTGTGTCATGCACTGAAAGAAACTTACTTTATTTAGCAGTATTTTTGATCTTCACTAAATCTTCTAAAGTCCATAAGTATTAGAACTGAGTTAGTTTACTTTGCCTTTAGTGAAAACTAAAATCTTTTAGTATTGCGAATTGACAGTATTGTATTTTGTTAAAGTCTACACTTGTCCTTTCACTCCTCCACTGTTTCATCTATTTTGAGGAAGCAGATACAATAGTATCCTTTCATGGCAATGAGAAAATGCAGCTGAAGGTCGTCAGTGCAGCAGTAAAACTATTGTATTTCTGAATGATATCAGTGGAAACTCCACCCTTAAAAATAATTGTTCTAAAATGGCACTTTACTGGGTTGTGTGGTTACTTGCAAAATAATTACTTTGCAAACCTTTTTATTCTACAAAAAGTTCTTTTCATGTGATACTGGTTCTTTGGGCTTTGAAAAGGTTCCAAATTTGTGGACAAAACAGAAATCTTTCATGCATTGTAGGTTACCTAGCTGGATACATACAGGTCAAGAAAACCTGACCTTAGCCTGTGTCATTGTATACATCAAGAGCCCGTATAAAAACAGTATTGTTATAAATAATTTTATTAGTACTTGTAAAATTTACAGCACGGTGGTGCAGTGGTAGCGCTGCTGCCTCGCAGTCAGGAGCACTGGGTTCGCTTCCCGGGTCCTCCCTTCGTGGAGTTTGCATTTTCTCCCCGTGTCTGCATGGGTTTCCTCCGGGTGCTCCGATTTCCTCCCACATTCCAAAGACATACAGGTGCATTGGTGATCCTAAATTGTCCCTAGCGCTTGCTTGGTGTGTGTGTGTGTGTGTGTGTGTGCGCCCTGCGGTGGGCTGGTGCCCTGCCCGGGATTTATTCCCACCTTGTGCCCTGTGTTGGCTGGGATTTGCTCCAGCAGATCCCCGTGACCCTGTGTTAGGATATAGTGGGTTGGAAAATGACTGACTTCTAAAATTTGAACCCACTGATATATTTGACAAATCTGTTAACATTTAGGACAAAATAGGCATTGCCCTTTCTGCTAGGCTATAATGGTACACCAGGCCAGATTTAGTAGACATCCAGTTGCGTTTTCTTCTATTTAAATTCCAAACTAAGTGACTGAACTTACACTTGTACCAGGATCTGCCTGTGCTATAACGGATGATAAAGGTGTAAATCAGAGTTGCATTGAGGCCTCTTGAGACTTCTTGAGCCAAAAGGTACAAAATGGACTCAAGCAAGAACAATGACAAGGAATGACAACTGGCATGGACAGAATAACTCACCTGTGAGCACACCCTGATTATGTAAGTTGAAGCAACTTTAATCCAGTCACATAAGATTAAAATTCCTTCTTAAAAACTAGCTGCACCCACATTACTGGGGCACTCACTCGGACACACTTGCTGATCTCTGGAGGAGAATTCTGAGGAAACTGTCTCTCTGCAATGACACTCTAAAATGACCTTGTAAAGTCTCTGAAACATGAAAGCTGATGAGCCACTACCTCTGAAACCAGATTGCCAAGATAGAGCATTCAGCCCAGTCTGCTAAGAAGCAGTTATGACTTCAAGAAGGGAACTTCAGCATCTAAACTTTTGTGCCAGAAAGAATAATGTTTTTTCCTATGACGTTGTAGATAACACAACAAAGGCCCTAACTGAGGAAAGCACTGCACACAAAAGGAAAGGAGCATGCAACAAAGAGAAAAATGTGCTCTCCAATGCATGAAGAATCCTCCACTTGAACCCAGAGCAGCAACAAACCAACAACTCCACACCACATCGGACTTAGTTTTACAGTTCCAAGTCTTTAAAGATATTTATACGTGCCAATATAATGTAGAACTCTAAATAACAAATAGACAGCCATCCTGTCCTGTTGTGTTTGTCCGTCTTCGGACTGTCTTGTATATCAATATATCTGTGTGTTTATACTATTTCTATAATCCCTGTGTTTATACATAAGTAGTAGTATTTTGTTTCTTAAAATGAGTGTGTTTCAGTTACCTTGATACAAGTCTAATGGCTGGAGACCCACCTTACTGAATTATTTAATTAATTACCGGCATTGCTGAAGGCAAAACAGACAATCGATTAAGTTAAATCTCTCCTCCTTTATTGTGACTTTCCCTGGGTGGGCGAAAGAGTTGGGAGTGATATCTAGCATATAAGTTGATAAATATTTTGTACGTCTTTATTTGTAAGCTAGACAAAGCAAATGTAATGTTAGTATTTCGGGGGAATGTTTTACTTTATTGGTAAAACAGCAGTGCTTTGATGTTTATCTAACCAAACCCTCCCCAGTCTTTAGAACTGATTCAGGATGTGAAATTAATGTTAGGGGGAGAGGCAGCATATATCAAACCAGTCTGGCAAGGGTGACTGTGTTTGGACTTGCATACATGTGCCTATAAGCCATAATAATAACTATAATAACTTTATTTATATAGCGGCTTACCATACATTTACATGTAACTCAAGGTGCTTTCTACAGATTAAACAACAAAAACAAAGATACACCATAGGTATTTAAATATTATCATTAAATAATATTACAACAATTTCTAATAGATGCAAGTGTACTAATAGAGAAACAACCTGGGCATTTTTGAACAAAATTTTAACACTATCATTTTCTTCCTTTGTGGAATTCCAGCTACAAATATGCAAACTGTATCACAGACTTTTGCTTCCACACAGTATATACAGTATCTACATTTAACTTAGCCATGTTTACATGGCAGCACATTAAGTAGTGACGTTTGATGTTATTTAATCCAATGAAATGATGTAAAAGCAAGTAAAACAGTCCATAGTAGTTTCAGTAGATTTAGAATATAGATGGAATTCTTCATTTCACAATGTGCCATTCCCTGCAGGAAGGCCATAAACTGACTTAAACAAAGCAAGTGGGGTTGAGTTCTGTCTGAGCATTTTCATAGGTAAATGACCCAGGAAGGGGCAAGTAAACTAACTCTTTTGGTCTGACACATGGCTCCTTATGATTGGTTTTGCATCGGAGGGTATTCAGTACCACAACACCAAATTGGTTTATGGTTTATGATGAGAATGATATAAAGTTGATCAATTTACCCTTTACTCCCTCTCTCATACCATCTGGTCATGAAGAGAAGACTCATGATGACCATGATAAAGACAACTCTTTATCTCTGCAGTCATAATGAGACCGGCATGTGGCCTATTCCAATACTCCATTCAAAGGCCATATGGTAGCAAAGCAAGATAGACTAAAGAACAGCAGAGAGCCACCTATGGATGCAGTATGCACTGCTTCTTTGGCTGTAATTATATGGTTTGCCAACATTCACATTGTATGCTGCTTCTTAAATATTTTTGGGCATCCATAACACATAATTAAATCTGTAACTTGACTTCTGCATGTTCCTTTACTGTTTTAATTGCCTGAGGTTACAGATGTAGAAGGGACAGAAGGAGGAAGTGCGTAAAGTACCTAATCACAGAGTGGTATGTGTATTGGATTTAAGGTATTTTATTATGGCCTGCACAATATAGAATATAAAAGGAAAAGTAGGGTCCACATAGGACCCTACAAGACAAAACATCAAGTTAAAAAAGCTTTTCCCTTCCTACTTCTAGTACAGACTGCCATTTAAATCCAGGTCTCTGAAGTTAAAGCTTGCAGGTTTCACCTACCTGGTGAGGTCATTGGTGTCAAAAGGTATGCTTAATTCTAGAAACCTTTTATTATAGTATTTCCAGACACATTTTAGATTGTTTAAAAATTATTTGGATTTTACCACTGCAGTGTTGTTCTAAGGGATATAGTGAAAATCTAAAGTTTGCACCTTTACTGCTTTGTGTTTAGTTTAAAATCCACCTGTTCATTTGATATATTGCCTTTATCTTCTTGCCTTACCTGTATTACTACCTCTGTGTTGGTCTTCACTGTTTCTTTTCCCAATAAATCATACCCACTCTGTCATCCCTTGACTTGCATGTATCCAGTCTTGTTCTAACATCATACTTGGTACAATTGCATGCAACTCTTGCTAAAGCATATTTTAGGCATATAATTGGGCAACTACTACCTTTTCTCTTTATTTTTCTTGGTTGTTCATACCATGTTTTATTGTGTGTACATTATTTTTAACATGACACCCTCATACCATCCAGGTGGTACCTGTATAAATTACAGCTGGATCCCTATATCAACTTCATTTCTCTAAGTTGACTAACATGAAGCAGTAGAACTGATAGTTTACTTCTACCTGGTAAATATCTCATTAATAACACCTTATGAGTTACATTTAGAAGTGAGATGTGGGGGTTGTACCATCTTTCCTGCCTTTGCAGTTGGATCTCAATGAACTCTGGGGGCAGAATGTTTCAGCTGGTTAAATCATATTTAATAATATCTACATATTCCATTTTGGTTTCAGAACTGGCTAAAACACAGGACGCAGAACATTATGATGTGAGAAGTCTTTGGATGATGTTAAGAGTGGTGTCTGTCAGGGGTCAGTGGGGCTGCTGGTTAAGTTTGCAGATGACCAGATAATGAATTTAAATAAATGTAAAGTATTACACACAGGATGTAAAAATGTTAGGTTTAAATACACAATGGGAGTATGCCTTATGAGAAGGATTTAGGAGTTGTAGTGGACTTGTCAATGTCAACTTTCAGATAGTGTTCAAAAACTGGAGTACTGGATGCAGTTTTGGTCTCCAAAAAAGACACAGCAACACAAGAAACGTCCAGAGAAGAACTTTTGGATTGCAGGGTTACAGGTGATGAGTCTTGAGGAAAAATTAAAAAAGAGCTGAGCCTTTTCAGTTTAAGTAAAAAGAGATTAAGGGTGACATGATTGAAATGTTTAAAATTATAAATGGATTGAGACTGTTACTGTAAAATAATTTCAACAAGAACAGTTGTTAGAGGTAAATTTCCTACAAACATTAATAAGTTTTTTTCTTTTTTTTTGTCTCCTCCCCCCACTCCACCACATAGACCTATAAACACAAGGAATAAGCTACCAGGTAGTGCGGTAGATAGTAGGGCTTTTGGACCCTTCAGAACTTGACTTGATGTTATTTTGGGGTGTTTAAGTGGATAGGACTGACAACCTTTGTTGGGATGTTCTTGTCTAAATGTTTCTAATGTTATATTTCTAGGGAACAAACATCATTTTTCAGAAAAATATGTTTAATGGAAAACTAAATAGATACGGACACAAAAATCAATGCAATGCAAACATGTCTACATTCATATCAAAATACACAATATTCCAACATAGTGAAAGTTGAATAGGAATGGATGTTTTTTTTTTTTTTTTGAATGCTACTTTCAGCAAAAAAAAAAGAGACAAAGACGCTCATCTGGTGTTTGCCTAGGGCTCAGGCTCATCCTTGTCTACTATACTCTGCTCCTGTTGTCTCAATGTGGTGAATGGGGTTTTAATTTATAATAGGAGAGGTAAGTGGCGCACACACACTGAAAAGAAACAGTTGTTGAGACTTTTTTCACATTTTACATTGTTGCAGCCTTGTTCAGAATGACAAAGAGAAAACATGATTTTGGAAACATTTGCAGATTTCTTAAAAATAACAAACTGAAATTTCATGCTGACAGAAGTATTTAGAAGCTTTGTAAATGACACCTTGCCTGCAGAGCTTAGAGACAGGTTTGTGTTGAGGCACTGATATGGGGAAGGCTACAAAAACTTCTTGCAGAATTGAAGGCTCACAAGAGTACAGAGACTAATTCTTAAATGGAAAAAGTTTAGAGCAGGTCACCTAGCCATACTGAGCAATTGTGGGAGAAGGGCCATGTTAAGAGAGGTGACCAAGCTGTTGATGGTCACTCTGCCTGAGCTCCAGAGAACCTGCATGGAGATGGGAGAAATTTCTGTAAGAATAACGGTCACTCCAGTGAACAGGGCTTTATGACAAGAGTGGCCAGACATAAGCTTCACCTTAGTAAAAGACACATACAAGTCTGCATGGAGTTTGCAAAAAGATACTTAAAGGACTGTGAGAAACAAGGTTTTCTGGTCTAATTAAACCAAAATTACTGTCATGTCCGAAAGAAACCAGGCACCGCTCATCACCTGTGGAATACCATTCCAACAGTGAAATATGGTGATAGTATTATTCTGTGGGGCTGGTTTTCAGAGGCATGGACCGCTAAACTAGACAGAGATGAGTGAAAGATGACTTGGAGCAGAAGAACTTGATGCTGTAGAGCTCATACTGGGCTACAGTTTCACCTTCCAACCGACCGTGACCATGCACACAAAGCAAAGACCACACAAAAGTTTCTTCGGGAAAACTCAGCGAATGTCCTTGTCTCTGCCCACCCAGAGCCTGGACTTGAACCTAATTGAATGTCTGGAGAAAACTGGAAAACAAACTGTCTCCTGACAACCTACATCCTACCTGACAGTTTGAAAGGATCTGCAGCGAGGGATGGCTGAAAATTTCCAAGTACAGGTGTGTGAATCTTGAAGTGTCATAAACAAAAAGACTGCAGGCTTTAATTACTGCCAATGGTGTTTTAACAAATTACTTAGTAAAGGGTATTATTTTAGTTTTTTATTTATTTTCAGTAATTTTGCAAAAATTTCTAAAATCCTATCTTGCTTTGTCATTCTGGGATATTAAGTGTTTGATATGAGGAAAAAATAATTTAAATGATTTTAGTACAAGATGATCCGCTGTGGCAACCCCTAACGGGAGCAGCCGAAAGAAGTAGTAGTAGTAGTACAAGGCTTCAACATCCAAACATTACGGAGGGCATTGTAACAAAGACACATTTCCCTTGATTTACCCCTCTGCTCTACAGTTTAAAATTACAAATCATGCAATACAGATGTGATTGGTGCACATTGCAGACTTGCATACATTTCAGTCACACTGTCACAATTACAGCACTTTTTCTACATGGTACCCCCATTTCAGAGCACCACGATGTTTGGAATTTAGCAATGGTAGGTATATTAAAGCAGTCATATTTAGGACTGCTAAATATGTTAGTTTGTTGCATATTTCTTGAATGCAATGACTGCTTGAAGTCTACGATTCATAGACATCACTAGGTGTGGAATATCTTTTCTGGTGATGCTCTGCTAAGTCTGTAATGCAGTAATTTACAGCTACCGTTTGTTTTGTGGTCTTTTCTCCATTATGTTTTCTCTTCAGCATGTGGAAGGTGTGGTCAATTTGATTTAAGTCTGGTGACTGCCTTGGCCATTCAAGAATTTTCAATTTTTTTAGTTTTATAAACTGAGTTTGGAATCATTAACTGGAACTTGAGCTGATGTTTCTGTATACCTCAGAATTCATTGTGCCACTGCTATCAGCAAATCCATCATCAGCGAAGATAAGTGTGCCAGTACCAGTGGTAGCCATTCATTCCCAAGCCATAACACCTCCAGTACTATGTTTAACTGATGAGGTTGTCTGCTTTGAATCTTGGACAGTTCCTTATTGTCTACACACTTTGCTCTTGCCATCACTCTGATGCAAGTTCATCTTTATCTCATCTGTTCACAAGACCTTATTCCAGAGTTCTGCATGCTCTTTAAGTACTTTTTCACAAACTATAATATGGCCATCCTGTTTTTATGGCTATCTTGTGGTTTTCACCTTGTGGTGTGGCCTCTGTACTTCTGTTCATGAAGTCTTCTGCGGATAGCACTCTCTGATGCATACACATCTGCCTCCTGAAGACGGTATCTGATCTATCGGACGGGTATTTGGTGCTTTTTGTTTGCCACAATGAGGATTCTTATCTTACCAGCTCTAGACGGTCTTCCTCAGCTTACTAGTCCCTTTGTGATTGTTGAGCTCATCAGTGCATTTTTTTTCTGATATGATATTCCAGACAGTTAGTTTAGGTAATCCTAAGGTTTTACCAATGTCTCTTTTTTCCTGCCTCATAATGGCGTTTTTGACTTTCTTTGGCAAAGTTGTTGTTCTCATGTTGAACAATGGCAACTACAGACTCCAAAGTAGTCTGTAGGTAGAAGCAAGAGAGAGCATCATATACCTGCACTAATGAAGCAATGAAACACACCTGAGCAATCACCACCACCTGTGACGACAATTCTCACAAACATTATGGTGCCCTGAAAGGGGGAGAACATGTATAGAAAGTGTTGTCATTTCAACATGCTGTGACCGAAATGTATGCAAATATTCTTATATTAAGGTCTGCAATGTGCACTTTAATCATGTCTGAACTGTTTGATTTGTAATTTTAAAATGGAGCAGAGGTGTAAATCAAGTAAAAGTGTGTATTTGACCCAAACATTATTGAGGGCACTGTAGTGAAATGTGAAAAAGGAAAGGTTTTGTATACCTTCTGAATTTAGTGTATAGAAACTTTCAAGCCAATTTAAAGTATGTACAATTTATATATAAAATTGGGGTTTTACTTTATACTATGAGAGGTAAGTGGTGCATACATTCACTGCAGTAATGTGTATACGTGTATATAGTAGTTTTCCAAATGTTTTAAAGTCTTGTACAGTATATGTACCTAACAGCCTCGTACAATATAACCCCATTTCTGACAACCCACATTTTAAATATAATTTTACAACAATGGCATTTAAACTGGCATTTAAAAAAAAAGAGACTCTTCAAAGCCTGTTGAATGTGCAAGACCCCAGGCAAAATGATTAAGGAGTCAACTCAGAAACACACTTTACAGATCATAGTTAAAAATCGTAGTTGTTTAGAGCAGGAGTGTTACACTTGTCAATGTTGCCTGAAAGCTCCAGTAGACTGGTTCAATTGTCCCATCTATCATCAATGCACTCCTGTCATGTGACAAAGACTTGCATGTTTCAGTAAGTAGCAACTCAAAATTACCACTGGGAGTTACCACACGCTGTCTAGCTCTAACAGGTTCCAGCATTTGTTCAAAATCTTAGATGGATAATGGAGAATACTTTCTATAGTTTGTTGATTATTTTCATTATTAATGTCTAACAATATAAAGTTAATAAATGAAAGTTAATGTCTAACATATCTAATTTTAAAATACAAGGAAGCTGGATATAGCCAGTTGTTGCTCTGGCACATTTATGAGCCTATCTGACTAGATAACTTCTGCTGAATGGTTTGACTCACCTGTGACAGGAAAGGGCAAAATTTGACCAAAGTAGGTGTAACCCTATGTGGACATGTCAGAGGCATTGTTTTAGTTTGTATATGCTTCAATATAAGAAATAGGACCTGCCCTTAGGAAAAAAACTTGAACTGTAAGGGAATGAGAAAATTTCTGACTCCTGAAGAGAAGCCAGTTCCAAAAGTCAGTTTACTTAATAACCTGATTATCTTTCTTTTTTTTCCTTTTGTTTGTTCAAAATTCAAAAGGATGTTTACATAGAGTAACAAAGCATGGGCACTCTTCTCTGTTTTGATGGTGATTTTAGTCTTCCAGGGCCAAGCCATTATTGAGTTCTGCATCCCCACACTGGCCCAGAAGCTATGACAAGGACTACAGAGCCACAAATAAGTGGAGACTTGCATTTTCAGAGGGTGGGACTGGACCACGTGTCTGTGGGGGGGCTTGCCAACCGGGACCGGAGCTGTTTTGTCGGGTGGTGGATGCGCTACCAGTGCATGCCCCTCAACCTGACCTGCCCATATTCATGCAGGCCATGCCGTCTGTTTCTGCCACTCTGCTCAAAGGCAAGACGGGAGCAAAGATCAAGCCGGACCAGAAACCAATCAACATAGAATTCTAACAATTTAGATTGAGAACATGCCAATAGTCCTATCCACTTAATTCCTCCAAAACATCATCAAGTCTAGTTTTGGAGTTACCTAAAGCACTATCTGCTGCATTACTTGGTAATTTATTCCATGTGTCTATGGTTCTCTGTGTGAAGAGAAACTTCCTAATGTTTGTTTGAAATGTACTCTTAACAAGTTTCCTAGTGTGCCCCTGTGTTCTTCATGAACTCATTTTACGGTTTTTCTTGATCGCTTTGGTGCTATTCTCACTTCAGGAATGTCATTCTCAAAAACTTGTAATGCAGTTCTCAAAACAGTTAAGGCATTTCTCATAACACACTCCCTTATGCAAAAGATACTGACCAACAAAACCTTTTTCATATGTGTCAAAACATGCAGTCAGTCAATCACTTCAGCACTGTGACCAATGAATAAAGACCTTTGACCACTGTTTTAAGACTTAAAGTATAAAGACATTTGCTGTCTATCAAAACCTTACTGACTATGAAAACGTTCTTGCAAAAGCTGTAGGCCTAATGTAGAGTAAAAAATGTTTGGACACAAAAATGCAATGTGATTTAATAATTGCTGAAACTTATTATACACATTATGCATCAGAAAACAGACAAAAAAAATAGAAACTTTGAGCATAGCATCAATTACTGTATAGCACGGTAAAGTCACACTGCAGATATGTATATATGCATATATAAATCTAAAATTACTATAAAGTGCAAAATATGAAATGTCTTGAGGGCCATCTTGTCTCTCATTTCTGTCAGGTAACATCATTGTATCTACATCACACCTGATGTCTTCTGTTCTGAGGCATACCCAGTCTCGTCAAGCCATACTGTAGGTGTGATCTCCCCACAGCCAGCATCAATTGCTTCCAGTTGGGAAATCTGATTATGTCACTGTCAGTCATACACCTTCCATCTCCAAGCAGAGAAGAATTCCTCAATTTGTATGTGAATTTCCCCTTGGGATTAATAAAGTATATCAGTTATGTTGAGGGATGGTGAATATGGTTGCAGGAACACCATTATCATTTGTTGGTGGGTTTCAAACCATTCCTTCACACGTGTGGAGTGGTGAAAACTTGTATTGTTCCAAATTACCACATGAAGTGGTTAGCTCTCACAGTCAACCTTTCATTTTAAGGAATGAGGGCATTATAGATCCCATCTAAGAATTGAAGAAGCCAGTCTGTGTTGCAGGGCCCAATGACTGCACCATTGTGAATTATTTCATGTTCAGCAGTAGCACTACACATTGTAATGTTGCCCCCATGCTGGCCTTGCACATCCACTATGGCCCTCTGACCTATGATGGTCCTGGCACGTCTCCTTAATTTATATACATGAAATTGTGTGGTGTCTCATTGGCCTCCAACTCAAGTATTCTCTGTAAAATCCAAAAAGAGTGTTCACATTAGAATCATTTAAAACAGTGTAGCTTAGAAAAAAGAGAAAACATCTGTGTATCCTTACCTGTATATACAGGTGTCAAAGTTATTTTACTGTTCCTCTTAAATGGAACCTTGTACAGTTTTTTCATAGAAACAGCATGTCCTTTCAGGAAACTGTCTAAGGTGAAGAGACTTGCAGAGGCAATGTTTTGAAAAATTCCATTGTTCACCACAACAGCTCACTGGATCTATTTAGTCTAATCGCATTGTTTTCTCTCACCATGTCCACAATTGCTATCTGCTGCTTGGGTGTTAAAAGTGACCCTCTCCCACCAGAATGAGGCAGTGGTAGTATTCTGACAATAGAAAGGTCATCAGTTTATCAGTTGTTATACAGAGGTCACATACTCTACTATTTACAGTAAACTGCAGAAATGTTGCATATGATACAGAAATACAGTAAATGTGGCATCAGATACCTGTTCTCATTCCTCATGTCCTGTATTACAGAAGCCACTGTAGACAGTGTCACCTGAGGCTGCACCCATTTACCAGCTTCAGCCAAACTTAGGCCATGGTTGATAATATGGTTCAAAATTGATGCCTGTATTTCATTAGAAACCCTCTGGCACCTATTCACTTCTCTCCCTCAACTCCTCTTTCAGTTGAAGGGCAATTTACTGCTAGCACTGACAATGTGTAATTGGCCTTGCTCTTTCATAAATATTTGAAAAAAGTTTAAAGTGAATTGATTGAAATCACTAATGTAATTCTGGACAGTATTAAGGTGAGTGAGAGATCTGTAGTCCTGACTGACAAAAGGACATTGAGTGAGAGATCTGTAGTCCTGACTGACAAAAGGACAAACTATTTAGACAAGATGTCAGCTCAGATGAGAAATGCATCAACACAATGACAAAAAGTCTTTAGCTGTGAAATACAGTGCATCCGGAAAGTATTCACAGCGCATCACTTTTTCCACATTTTGTTATGTTACAGCCTTATTCCAAAATGGATTAAATTCATTTTTTTCCGCAGAATTCTACACACAACACCCCATAATGACAATGTGAAAAAAGTTTACTTGAGGTTTTTGGAAATTTATTAAAAATAAAAAAATTGAGAAAGCACATGTACATAAGTATTCACAGCCTTTGCCGTGAAGCTCGAAATTGAGCTCAGGTGCATCCTGTTTCCCCTGATCATCCTTGAGATGTTTCTGCAGCTTAATTGGAGTCCACCTGTGGTAACTTCAGTTGACTGGACATGATTTGGAAAGGCACACACCTGTCTATATAAGGTCCCACAGTTGACAGTTCATGTCAGAGCACAAACCAAGCATGAAGTCAAAGGAATTGTCTGTAGACCTCCGGGACAGGATTGTCTCGAGGCACATATCTGGGGAAGGTTACAGAAAAATTTCTGCTGCTATGAAGGTCCCAATGAGCACAGTGGCCTCCATCATCCGTAAGTGGAAGAAGTTCGAAACCACCAGGACTCTTCGTAGAGCTGGCCGGCCATCTAAACTGAGCGATTGGGGGAGAAGGGTCTTAGTCAAGGAGGTGACCAAGAACCCGATGATCACTCTGTCAGAGCTCCAGAGGTCCTCTGTGGAGAGAGGAGAAACTTCCAGAAGGACAACCATCTCTGCAGCAATCCACCAATCAGGCCTGTATGGTAGAGTGGCCAGACGGAAGCCACTCCTTAGTAAAAGGCACATGGCAGCCTGCCTGGAGTTTGCCACAATGCACCTGACGGACTCTCAGACCATGAGAAAGAAAATTCACTGGTCTGATGAGACAAAGATTGAACTCTTTGGTGTGAATGCCAGGCGTCACGTTTGGAGGAAACCTGGCACCATCCCTACAGTGAAGCATGGTGGTGGCAGCATCATGCTGTGGGGATGTTTTTCAGCGGCAGGAACTGGGAGACTAGTCAGGATAAAGGGAAAGATGACTGCAGCAATTTACAGAGACATCCTGGATGAAAACCTGTTCCAGAGCGCTCTTGACCTCAGACTGGAGCGACGGTTCATCTTTCAGCAGGACAACGACCCTAAGCACACAGCCAAGATATCAAAGGAGTGGCTTCAGGACAACTCTGTGAATGTCCTTGAGTGGCCCAGCCAGAGCCCAGACTTGAATCCGATTGAACATCTCTGGAGAGATCTTAAAATGGCTGTGCACCGACGCTTCCCATCCAACCTGATGGAGCTTGAGAGGTGCTGCAAAGAGGAATGGGCGAAACTGGCCAAGGATAGGTGTGCCAAGCTTGTGGCATCATATTCAACAAGACTTGAGGCTGTAATTGCTGCCAAAGGTGCATCGACAAAGTATTGAGCAAAGGCTGTGAATACTTATGTACATGTGATTTCTCAGTTTTTTTATTTTTAATAAATTTGCAAAAACTTCAAGTAAAGTTTTTTCACGTCATTATGGGGTGTTGTGTGTAGAATTCTGAGGAAAAAATGAATTTAATCCATTTTGGAATAAGGCTGTAACATAACAAAATGTGGAAAAAGTGATGCGCTGTGAATACTTTCTGGATGCACTGTATGTGTAGACGCAATGGCCGTTTGTACAAACACAATGAAGAATGCTAATGTGGGTGGGGAAATGCGCTACTGATTTGAGAACTGCTTTAAGAGTAAGGAGAATGACGATCCTAATGTGAGAACTGCATCAGAACGATCGAGAAAAACTGTAAAGTAACAATCTTGATCCCTTAATTCCCTTCATGATACTAATCATGCCTTCTCTTAACCTCCTTTAACCAAATATTTAAAAAGCTCTGCTCTTTTAATCTTTCCTCATTACTCATCCCCGGCAGCCCTGAAATCAGCTTTCTCTAGACTTTTCTAGTGCTGGAGACCAAAACTATACAAAGTATTCCAGGTGGGGTCTAACCAGTGCATCATAAAGCTTCAGTATAACCACCTTGGACTTGTACTCTACATGTCGTGCTTTATAACCTAACATTCTGTTAGCCTTCTTAATGGATAGTGACAAGTCCTCTATGACTCCTAAATCCTTCTCACAGTAAATGTTCAGTTTTCATATCTCTTATGGCTATATGCAGCTTCACTAGCATTGACCCCTGTAGGACACCACTCTAAACATCAACCATTTCTGATAAGGTTACACACACCATAACCCCGTGCTTCCTGTGTCTGACCCAATCTTGCACCCATCTACACACTACACCCTTTTTGATGTCCAGCTTTTCATGTGGCACCTTATCAAATGCCTTCTGAAAGTCAAGATAAATAATATTGTATGCACCACTTTGATTGTTTCGTTTTGTTGCTTCCTGATAGAATTACAGCTTGTTTGTAAAACACAATCTCCCTTATCTGAACCCATGCTGAGTGTTCAATAAAACTTCTTTTCTTGCCTTGCTCAGTATTTTCCTGAATAATTCCTTCCATTAATTTACCTGTTATGCATGTTAAGCTTCTGTTGCTTGGATCTTCTCAATCACCCTATTTATATAACAGGATGATGTTTGCCATTTTCCATTCCTTAAGTATTTCCCCAGTGCACAGTGACTCCCTAAAATATGCATAAATGGCCAATATACAGTATGTACTCACTAACCTCTTTAAGAACTTGAGGATAAATATTATCTGGCCATGGTGATTTGTTTGAATTTAGCCTATTTAATCTGAGCAGAACTTCTGTCTCAACAATTTCAAAATCAGTACCTCCTTAGTAGTTCATTTTATAGCTGAGAAGTTATCAACATCCTCTTATGTGAAGACTTCAGAAAAAGCAAGTTTACAACATCTGCTATTTCACTGTCTGTATCTTTTAATTCCCCTTTACTTTTCCCTATGCACTTCACCTGGGGCCTCATGCATAATGCTGCGCGTAGAATTCGCACTATAACATGACGTAAGCACAAAAGTGGAAACGTGCTTATGCAAAAAAAAATCCAGAAGCATAAATCTGTGCGAACGCCAACTTCCACATTCTTCTGCTCCATAAATCCCGGTCAGCGTGAAAAGTAACGCACGTGCACGTGCCTGCTGTTCCGCCCCAACTCCTCCCAGAATTACGCCTCTTTGAATATGCAAATCAATATAAATAGCCCTTAAGCTCAGCATTCTGGGAAAAGACAATGACAAAAGCAAGAGGGAAAATAGGAGAATTTCAGCGAATACCAAGTGGAGGCAAGGAAAAGCATACTATTTGTTGGTTTAAACAATTGTATAAACAACAAAAGGAAGTTGATCGAGTAACATTGCGTGTTGGAGAAACTCGAAAGCTCAAGTTCACAAAGTCGCACAGTGCCCAAAATTAAAAAGAAGTTGTCACATATCAAAGTCATAGCCCACCGTCTGAGTGTCATTTGAAAGCTTATTAGGGTACAGAGGAAAAAAAAGGCACACAGTAGGGAAAAAAAGCACGAAATGTCAACTTTAATCTCTAAATTTCTACATCTTGCCTGAAGAAGGGGCCTGAGTTGCTTCGAAAGCTTCCATATTGTAATCTTTTTAGTTAGCCAATAAAAGGTGTCATTTTGCTTGGCTTTTCTCTGCATTCATAATGGCTAACACGGTACAACACCCTAGTACTACTTTAATCACGTAGTTTATTTTGTCATTAAAGTAGAACATCATAAACTTCATCTTAAACTCGTTTAATTTACTAGTTTCTCAATCCCATCGTAACTAAAGTAGCACGTTAAATGCTTTGTTTTGTATTTGATCTTCTATGTGCTTGATGTTTGTGAATCACTACATGCTTCCAGGCTTTTTCTTCCTCCGACAGGACACAGAATCCATTACATTCGTGATATTACAGCTCTCTGAATAATTAAAATACTGAGATGTATACTTGATATCATTTTCATGATGATAGAAGTTAAAGCATGTTATTAAACATGGGATCATGGTGGCGCAGTGATTGTTCATGTCTCATTCAAGATGCTGCGCCATGTGTGACCTTCGATGAAATACTTTATTGTAGCAGTACTGTCTCTTTCAAACGTACTAATCTCCTTACTTTGCTTTCTCCAAATACCCAATCGCCACACAATCGGCTCTGTAATAGACGTTAAGCCATCTGTAAGCTTAGAACGCCGATTCTTCAAAACTTTTAAGGAACATCAAAATATCTTCGTAGTACGTGTTTAATTGTTCTATCCGTCTATCCTTCCAGTGTCACGTCAGCACCAGCAAGAATACAGCGCGAGGCAGGAACAATCCGTGAACAGAGCACCAGCGGCTTGCTAGTGCTGCGGCACCGTGTCCTCACATGTTTAATTATTAACAATATAGATTATTTAAATGAAGTTAAAGTTTTATCTGTATAATATAATAAACATATTTTGCTGCGGGCGGCACGGTGGCGCAGTGGGTAGCACTGCTGCCTCGCAGTTGGGAGACCTGGGGACCTGGGTTCGATTCCCGGGTCCTCCCTGTGTGGAGTTTGCATGTTCTCCCCGTGTCTGCGTGGGTTTCCTCCGGGCGCTCCGGTTTCCTCCCACAATCCAAAGACATGCAGGTTAGGTGGATTGGCGATTCTGAATTGGCCCTAGAGTGTGCTTGGTGTGTGGGTGTGTTTGTGTGTGTCCTGCGGTGGGTTGGCACCCTGCCTGGGATTGGTTCCCTGCCTTGTGCCCTGTGTTGGCTGGGATTGGCTCCAGCAGACCCCCGTGACCCTGTTTGGATTCAGCGGGTTGGAAAATGGATGGATGGATGGATATTTTGCTGCATTTCATCTTAAAAATGATATCATCATCATATCTAAATACGCGTTTTATAAAGTGGCTCAGGTTGTGCAATATTATAACTATCGCAAGTTTACAGTGTGGTAATTGAACTTATAAGTACAAACAGTTCTACAAGGAGCACTTGATGGACTGATTGAGTGCATTTAGAGTTCTTGGGATGAAACTGTTTCTGAAGTGCGAGGTCCGTACAGGAAAGGCTCTGAAGCGTTTGTCATATGAGAGCAGTTCAATAGACAGCATGGCTGAGGCAGCGTGTGCTTGATGCTGTATACCGAAAATTCTCTTTCCGATCAGCTGCTGTACAGCTGTGATTCACACTCAGATACCGTGATATAAAAACTCCAAGTAATGCAGTGAGAGTAATATTGAAAAAGATGATCCGATGTGGCAACACCTAACGGGAGCAGCTGACAGAAGAAGAAGAAGGTGCAGTGAGAATATGGTATTTGGAATAGTTTAACCATTCTGTGGACCATTATATTGTTACAGGTTAATTACAATCAGATGCATTAAACTAATAAACAATATGCGGTTAATTTCAGCGTATTTATAAAGCCACGTCAAGGATGTGGATCTAAAAAAGAAAGGGTAACCACACAGGAACAGTAGCACTGCTTTGACGCTGGGTGCCACCAGTCTGCAAAACCGAGCAGAGAAGTTGCGTACGACAAGGTATGAGCTACCGTGGAAATGTGTGTGGCTTTATGCCAAGTTTAGGTTTTATACATTGCGATTTGAATGTAGAAACGTTCTTATGCAACATTTTTGTGCGTATGCACCGTTTTTACATGAGGCCACTGTTCCTTGACTTCTTTTACTACTAAAATATTGAAAGAATCTCTTTGAGTCATCCTTTGTCTTATCTGTTATATTCCTCTGTAACTGCATTTTAGCTTTCCTCATATCTTTCTTAATGGTTGCCCTCGTGTTCTCATATGTCTTATGGTTTGCATTGCAGTTTTGCATTGTAAGTTTGCCAGTAAAATAATGTAAAATTTACAGTAACAATTTAACAGTAACTTACTGTAATTGTAGGAACTCAACAAAATGGTACACTACTGTAAACAAACAAGTATACTTACAGTAATTTACTGTAAAATGCTCTTAAATTTGTAATAAAATACTGTAATTAATGTTCATATGTAAAATTTCATACCTGGGTGACTTAATTTGAAATGAAAGCCCTATGACGATGAATGAAAGTTGTTTTTCTTTATTATTAATTTTCCACAGTAGAAAACAGTGTTTTAAAAAATAAATAACTCATAATAATAAAACTTAACATTCCAGTCAAGTCCCATGTTGTTTTTTGAGCATAAAGATACAGGATTTCACAATATAAAAAACACATAATATGTCTGGACAATGTGCTTTGCAATTTATACTTTATGCAAAAACAAAAAAGAACATTACAACAATAATAATAATAATTTTAAAATAAAACAATTCACATTCAGCTCACTCTGATATAAGTTTAAATTAGGTTTTATGAATATAAAGAAATAATAGTTCACAATATAATGAAAACAAACAAACAAAAAAAAAAACGCACGTTTTCATAGTACGTTTTATGTGTGAAAGTAATGGAAGCAGAACAATGAAAGCAGAACCTATTGGGTCAGCAGTGCAGTTAATTAGTAGCATACTGTTTAGCACTCATGCTTCTCAGTGCCAGAGTTTAAAGTATGGCTAAAGTCCGATCTGGATGGAGTTTCCATATACTCCTTGTGCTTGCACAAGTTTCTTTCCACAATCCAAAGACATGGATGTTAGGTAGACTGTAGATGCTAAACTGGCTATGTGTGTGTGTGTGTGACTGATTGTCTGTCTGTATGCCTGGTTATGAGTTGGCACCTTTTCCAGGGTTTTCCTGTTTTCATTGTCTATTGTAGGGAATTGGAACACAGTAAGAATTGACAAAGAAAAGACATCAATTATTAAATATTAAAGGGAAAGAATAACGGTAAATACAGACAAGTTAGTAAACTTAAATGTTGCATCTAGACAACAATAGCAATCTTTAAAATTGACATTCCCTCACTCAATCTTAAGTGAAATTTGTTAATATAAAGTTTTAGAGTTGACAATGAAGGTCTTCCTTTTTCCTATTTTTTCTATGCTTTTTGCACTCCATTCAAAATCTACAAGTTTTCTGAGAAGAAAATAACAAAGCTAAATAACAAAGATGGGGATGAGTGTAACATAGAGGGATAGACAGAACAGAAAAGGAGGTGGGGTTGCTGTTTATGCGAAACAGGATTTAAATGTAAGTCCTCTTCAGTTGGATGATGAGCCCCATCTTAGTGAGGACATGTGGCTTCACCTGGAAAATATTACGGAAAGAGGTCGTATTTTAGTAGTGTGTTATAGACCACCCAATTCAGACAGTAATTTCAACACACATCTTTTTAGTAATATCAAAAAGGCAAGTTTACCTCGCACCCTCCACAATGCTGGAAAAAATACTGCTCAATTTCGAGGAATTAAACACTATTTCCGCATTATATAAAATCTTATTAGAGTCCCTACCTTTCAAAGATCCAAGAGGACATTGGGAAGAAGATCTTTTAATCAATCCATATTACTAACCGAGAATGCTAAACCGGATGATGGACGCAGGCACATCCGGCAATGGGCCGTAGCTGCAAAAAGACGTACTGCGCAGGTGCAAAAAGAGTCCGCGAGGGTCGGCTGAGGAGCCGAGAAAGGCGGATGAGGGGCCGCGAGAGGCGGACAAGACCACAGAAAAAAGGAGTGAGCACAGGAAAAATTGAGAAATGAGGCGCAAAGAGCACCGAAAAAAGGAAACGGCACATAAAAAAGTATTCAAACGCAAGCAAAGCACGAAACACATTGCACACGAAACTAGACCCAAAAAAAAAAAAAAAAAAGAGGCTCGCGCACAACAGCAAGGCACCCCCCCCTACAGGCACCGGACGGGACACACACCAAGAGGGGGATTCAACAAGACACAGGAACACAAAAAGAAAGAAGACGCTCGCGCGACAACAATCCTCAACCCCCCCCCCCCCCCCCCCCACACACACACACACATCCATAAGAAGTGACACCCAAAGCCACATATTCTAAAGTGAACGTCAACACCTTCACACTAGACAGCATAGGTGTCAGCATTGGTGGATCTCCTTACAATAAAGCACTATTAACCGTTCAACTGCAGAAAAAGAAACATATTAACAGTGACTGCGATCCTTCTTATTACTTATCCATATTTCGCATGCTGAGAAAGAAACAAGTCATGAATACACGGTCACGGGTACAAAACGAAAAGGAAAGGATAACAGGAACAAACACACGAAAACGAAAGAAACAACAAAATAGACGGCTATGCAGCATAGGTGGATCTCATTACAATAAGGCACTATTAACCGTTCAACCGCAGAAAAGGCTCCATATTAACAGTGAGTGCAATTCTCCTTATTACTTATCCATATTTCTAAAAAAAAAAATGTCTCGACTCCAAAAACGCAAAGCTCAACTAAAGCTTCTAACTAACGATGTACCTAAAAGTAAAAACTTTATGAACTGCATTAGATCCTACAATGATTCATTTGCTTTTGCATATACCGGAGTAAATATCAGGCCACCAAAAGGCAATGGCCCATACTACTTTCGCATATGTGCACAAATACTGCATCGCATTGGAACAGTGCACCCTGAAACAAATCAACAACGCAAATATGCACAAATCTACATCCTAGATCCACATGACGCAAACTATCAATCAAAGTGCTGCATCGCAACAGGCACGGATTCAAAACGAAACACCTCCCGTCTCAGACATACGTTAATGGCAGCGAAGGCTACAACGGGCTTCTCACACAGCACAGGCAAATCGATTACAGCTCCAAAACAACACGTCCCAAATACTACACATGCAACAACGCGCCTCTCAAACGGCACAAGCAAAACATACACCAGTAAAATTCATTCGGATTAATGAATGTCATTTGCAATCATTGTCATTCAGTTCACTTCCCTGAAGAAACAACTGGAAATACAAGTAATTCATTTACACGTTGTTGTCAAAAGGGTCAAATTAGACTGCCTTCTTTACATTCATATACTGAATATCTACAGAGGCTTATAACTGACGATGTACCTGAAAGTGAAATCTTTATCAACTACATTAGATCCTACAAATCGGTATCCACTATGAACATTAACGGTGGCACTGCACGTGACATCCGTCTTGAAAAAATGTTGTTTATTGATGAATGTTCAATGGCATGAAGTCACTTACTCAACACCATTCATAAACTTCTACAAACGTTTATGAATAATAATATTCGATTTGAAGGAAAGGTACTTTTATGAGGAGGAGATTTTAGACAGTGATTAGCTATTCTTCCAGATGCCATGCACTCAGCTATTGTTCAGTGCACCTTAAAATACGCAGACAATTGGCATTGCTTTCAAAAGATACAGTTAGTAAAAAAGATACGATGTCCAGAACCAGATCATAACAATTGCTTATTACAACTGAGAGATGGTACACTCACCAATACAGCTGGACTTCAGCCACATATTATTACAATTCCTCAAGCCTTTATCTGCGACAACTTAGTTACACAGACATTTCGAACGGCAATCTCATTAGACCAAATGCCCCTTTTAACACAACGCACTATATTATGTCCAAAAAATATTAATATGGAAAACATTAATACCCAAGTCATTCCATTACTTCCTGGAGAGACACAACTCTTTCTAAGCTCTGACAAACTTGACTCTGATCACAACAATAACCATCTTAAATGACCTTACAAGTTCTGAGCTGGAATTACCTTTTACACTTAAACGGCGTGTACAAAGAAATTTTCAAATAAACCTTTACACTGTGCCACACACTTTATTGTTTGCTTTCTATTTGCATCATCTACACCGTCACACTATTCTATATCTCATTCATACATCACGCTCTTTGTCATTCCCAACACCAGGGGTTGGCGAGCGAAGCGAGCAGGGGGCGGAGCCCCCTAGTATATCAGAAAAGGAGTGGAAGGTAGCAAAGCAGAGAATTCACTCGAGTTCTATATGCACAAAGCATAGAATTATTCAACTAAAAATTATATATCGAGCTCATCTGTCTCGCTTAAAACTGTCCAAAATGTTTCCAGGGCAAGATCCAACCTGCGAACGCTGCAACCAAGCTCCTGCCTCACTGGGTCACATGTTCTGGGTCTGCACCAAATTAACATCATTTTGGACAAAAATTTTTAAGTGCCTTTCAAACAGCCTTGGGGTCACAATCCCTCCTAACCCATTAACAGCTGTGTTCGGTGTTCTTCCAGATGGACTTGAATTGGAGAAGGACAAGCAAACGGTGATTGCATTCACTACACTTTTGGCACGCAGACTGATTTTGTTAAATTGGAAGAATCCTAATTCTCCTCTGATAAGTCAGTGGGAAACCGATGTTTTATATAATTTGAAATTGGAAAAATTCAAATTCTCAGTTAGAGGATCTGTACAAAATTTTTTCAAAACCTGGCAGGATTTAATCAATATTATTTTAGAATAACAGAAATAACTATTACCGCATTTAATTCCCTTCTCCATCTCTTATTTACATAGATATTTATTTCTCCCTTTCTTTTGTTTAATGTTGCCTTATTAAAAAGCCCTAAGCAATTTTCTTTTAGCTAAGCTCTCCTTCTCAGGGGTGGGGTTTGATTTGTCTTCAATTTTGTTGGGTTATAAATTGATCTATTTGTATGGAATGATTACAATGAAAATTAATAAAATAAAAATATAAAAAAAAAAAGGCAAGTTTACAGGGAGATATTATAGTCATGGGGGACTTTAATTATCCAAATATTAACTGCGATAACCTTGCAGATGGAGGAGCACAAGAGCAGGAGTTTTTAGAAGTAATCAATGACTGTTTTTTAACACAGCATGTTAAAGCACCAACAAGGGTTGAAGCCTGTCTGGATTTAGTATTTTGTAATACTATAATCAGGATATAATTGAGGGTGTAGAGGTGATTGAACCACTAGGATCAAGTGACCTTAATATAATACAATTCTCAGTATTTTGTAAGAGTGCAGATGCAAAGACTAAAATTGTTAAGTTGAACTTTGGTAGGGCTAATTTTGAGCAGATGCGTCAATGTCTAAGTAGGATACACTATGGATAAGTTTTTAAGTGTGGAGACAGTCGAGGAGCAGCGGAACAGGTTTAAAAATATTTTACATGTAATGCAGGACAGATACATACCTAAATTTGGAATTAATAGCAAACTAAAAAAACTCCACGGTGGATTAATAAAGATTTAAAAAAGAAATTCCAAATGAAAAAAACTGCTTTATAAGGCATATAAGACTAATGACTGCAAAGTGAATCGTAGAGCGTATGAGAACATGAGGGCAACCATTAAGAAGGATATCAGGGAGGCTAAAAGACAGTTGGAGAGGAATATAGCAGATAAGGAGAAAGAAGACCCTAAAAGATTCTTTCAGTATTTTAGTAGTAAAAGAACAGTCAAGGAGGAGGTCAAGTGCATCAGAAATAGTAAAGGGGAATTAAAAGATACAGACAGTGAAATAGCGGATGCCCTAAACTTACATTTTTCTGAGGTGTTTACAAGTGAGCAAGTGGATAACCTCCCAGAGGTAAGCGGGACTACTAAGGAGGTACTGAGGGATTTGGAAATTGTACAGGGAGAAGTGCTGCTCAGATTAAATAAGATGAAATCAAACAAATCACCAGGACCAGATAATATTTACCCTCGAGTTCTTAAGGAGGCTAGCGAGTACATATATAAACCCTTGACACGTATTTTTAGGAAGTCATTGCTCACTGGAGAGATTCCGAAGGACTGGAAAATGGCAAATATCATCCCATTATATAAAAAGGGTGACAGGGCAGATCCAAGCAACTATAGGCCAGTAAGCTTAACGTGCATCACAGGAAAATTAATGGAAGGAATTATTAAGGATAAGATTGAGCAACACCTGGCAAGGACAGGAGTTATTAGGAACAGTCAGCATGGGTTCAGAAGAGGGAGGTCATGTTTTACTAACATGCTGGAATTCTATGAGGAGGCAACAAAAGGATACGATCAAAGTGGAGCGTATGATATTATTTATCTGGACTTTCAGAAAGCATTTGATAAGGTGCCACATGAGAGGTTGGGCATCAAATTAAAAGAAGTGGGAGCTCAGGGTGATGTTTTTAGATGAGTGCAGAATTGGCTCAGACACAGGAAGCAGAGGGTGATGGTGCGAGGAACCTCATCAGAACTGGCCCGATGTTAAGAGTGGTGTTCCACAGGGGTCAGTGCTAGGGCCGCTGCTATTTTTTAATATATATAAATGATTTAGATAGGAATATAAGTAACAAGCTGGTTAAGTTTGCAGATGATACCAAGATAGGTGGATTAGCAGATACTTTGGAATCCGTTATATCATTACAGAAGGACTTGGATAGCATACAGGCTTGGGCAGATTTGTGGCAGATGAAATTTAATGTCAGTAAATGTAAAGTATTACACATAGGAAGTAAAAATGTTAGGTTTGAATACACAATGGGTGGTCAGAAAATCGAGAGTACACCTTATGAGAAGGATTTAGGAGTCATAGTGGACTCTAAGGTGTTGACTTCCCGACAGTGTTCAGAAGCCATTAAGAAAGCTAACAGAATGTTAGGTTATATAGCACGATGTGTGGAGTACAAGTCCAAAGAAGTTCTGCTCAAGCTTTATAACACACTGGTGAGGCCTCATCTTGAGTACTGTGCGCAGTTTTGGTCTCCAGGCTACAAAAAGGACATAGCAGCGCTAGAAAAGGTCCAGAAAAGAGCAACTAGGCTGATTCCAGGGCTACAGGGTTTGAATTATGAGGAAAGATTAAAAGAGCTGAGCCTTTACAGTTTCAGCAAAAAAAGATTAAGAGGTGACATGATTGAAGTGTTTAAAATTATGAAGGGAATTAGTACAGTGGATTGAGACTGTTATTTTGAAATGAGTTCATCAACAACATGGAGACACAGTTTGAAACTTGTTAAGGGTAAATTTTGCACAAACATTAGGATGTTTTTCTATACACAAAGAACGATAGACACTTAGAATAAGCTACCAAGTAGTATGGTAGACAGTAAGACGTTGGGGACTTTCAAAACTTGACTTGATGTTTTTTTGGAAGAAATAAGTGGATAGGACTGTTGAGCTTTGTTGGGCTGTATGGCCTGTTCTCGTCTAGAGTGTTCTAATGTTCTAAAGAGAGCCGACACATGAATTAAGGAATGCAGAGTTTTTTTGGGCAACTCTTCCAGATAGCTTGCTGACAACCTTCCCAAGGTAAGCTTTGGCACCTTTTTCTGGAGTGATTTCCAGAAAACACCTCTATGCAAAAGTCAAACAAATATGAAATCAAAAATACAACTGTTGTCTCTAATTATTAAATTACAGATAAAAGGCTTTTCCTTAAAGATGATTTCATTATAATTTTCCAAACAAATTACATTTCAAGTAACTCAGCATGCCATTATGAACAAGTCTTTTGATAAGAAAAAATTTTTCTGTCAGAATAACCTAACACAGTGGTTCCCAAACTTGGTCCTGAGGACCCACTGTGGCTGCAGGTTTTTATTCCAGCCAAATTCACAATTAGTGATAATAATTGATCTCATTTATTTAGGTGGTCTTTTTTCCTTCTCTTATTCTGCCTTTAGAAATGCACAGCAGTATGATTTTTACATTTATAAGACATTTAGAAATATTTCTACTTTTGCTTTAAACGCTTACCTCTCTTTTGTTGTTGTCCTATTGTTTTAATATTTTTTGTGCAGTTTGCACCCATCCTGTATCTTAATAATGAAAATTAAAACAAACAGAACTGACAGCCAGGTAAACAACATTGAATGATGAAAAGCTGCAATAACTTTAGTGTCAGACCCACTAATTAGTAAGTAATAAACTAAACAATCAGAACACCTGAAAAAGCAGAATGAAAATTAGACTGAAAAATGTTAAAGAAATAAAAAAAAACTATCCCCTTATAAGTGCTTAGTACATTTTAATAAAAATTTACCAAACTTAGTTTTGTTATTTCTTCATTGACTCCAAAACACAGAAACTGGGAAATAAAAGTTCACTTAATTAGCCCAGGAGTGCAATTAAAAACAAGTTAGTTGGAACAACAACCTGCAGCCACAGTTGGTTCCCAGGACTGAGTTTGGGAAGCACTGGCCTAACACATAATATGCAAACAAAAGGCAAAAAAAGTAAGAAAATTGAATAGTTTTGGCACTCCTTAAAAGAACAAAAATATTATTATATTAAATATTTATATTATAAAATAACATTTTTTGTACCTTTGTAAAAATTCAATAGTTAATGGTATATAAAGATAAAATTGTAGAAGCATGAAAAGACTGGTGCAATTCCACTCACAGAGGATATAGGTGAAGATCTCACACACCACTTAGCTCTCAAGGCTCAGCATCCACTTTTTTGAAGGCATTAATGTGTCACCTGGAACAGATAATGCATAATTTTGCATTTTTCATCATGCTTAATAATCAGGACCTATAAAATGAAAAAAAGCATTTAAAAGATAGATAGATAGAAAGATAGATAGATAGATAGATACTTTATTAATCCCAAGGGGAAATTCACAAATCATTATTTGAATTATCTCTCTATTATAAAAAGTAATCCTGTCCCCTGTCCTGATAGTCTACGATACGCGATTTTTCTCGGAAGATAATTTAAAGACCCGCGAGACGAAAGAGACCTGCCACGGTGCGTCTCACGGGAACATAGAACGAGAGTCTTGCAAGACACATCCTACTTACAAGCAATTTAAAAAAAAAAAACAAATCAGTAGTGTAAAGGCAGTCATGCAGCACACACAGCTCCAGGGCGCAGTGCATATAAAGTGTATAAGGTCAATACGGTAGAAATGAAACGTCTACAATTAAACGATGAAGAAAGAAAAGCGCTGTGAAAAGAGACTCAAATGCGTTGGACAGAAAAAAGAGCAAAAAAGAATAATCAGAAAATTCAGAAAATAAGGAAAGTAATTATCTGCCCGGAACAAGAGGAATTGAAAAAAAAGCATGTCCAATCCGGCTCTTAAATAAATGACAGTGAGTAAAAGACAAAGTAGAACTTCATAGAGATGTTTACAAACGTTGGCGCTAAACACATGCAGAGCAGGTTAGAGATTATGAAACCAGGGAAATTAGAAAGGCTCAAAAAAAAAAAAACGTTGGCGCTATACACATGTGGAGAAAGTTAAAGGATATGAAAGTAGGAAAATTAGAAAATATAAAAAAAGTAAAGATCGCAGTAGCGCAAACAAACTGCCTCATTTAATTATGTACCAGTCTAACTTTGGTTTTGCACAATAATTACTACACTATTGCACCTTAACACTTAATTCTACTTTATTCACATAATTTTACTTATTTATTATGTTCTACTATACTGTTATCTTTCGATCTATGACTTTTTGTTAATCTAACAGATATTATTCTAACTTTGCACAGTTTTGGATAAGCAGATCAGGATGCATTTCACTGCTTGTTGTCCTGTATAACTATGCATGTGACAAATAAAGAATCTTGAGAATTTCAAAAACGGAGTTTACCGCACATGCATTTATTGGTTACTTTGTTAATGTATATATATTTATCTGTCTGCTTATTTAAAAACATAAATTTACCCCAGGAGTCAAAAACGTTCTGTCTAGCCCTTGTAGAAAAACCTAGACAAAAGCTGGGGTATCACCTTGGTAACCCCATGTACTTTTGGAACTGTGAGAGGAAAATAGCAGGACTTTACAGACAGGAGTCCAATGCAGAACTGTACTTATTTTGTTTCTTTGTAAAAAAAATTATTAAATGCTGATGATGTAGATTATTTTGTCTATGCTGAAATTCCAAACAGAGAAACCTATCCTGACCTCATTAAAAAGATTCAGCATATTGGGACTCACAAGATTACAAATATTTTTTTTACAGAAGTTCTGAAATAAAAGTGAAACTAATGAAATAGCAACAATTCAAAGAAAAAACAATCTTAAAAGTGTGTATCCGGAAAACCAAATACGGGGGTTGGCGAGCGAAGCGAGCAGGGGGCGAAGCCCCCTAGTTATTATTATTATTATCTGACTATCATTATCATGGTTAGGTTTTATTCAGATTTAAAGTATGGTTAGTATGTTTTAGTTTAAACAACATATTGAATTAATTGTTTGTTAAGTAATAATTTTATAAAATGTCCAATGTACTATACACCGAACGGTAGGATATGTATCAGCAATATCAGTCTTAGGTTTACTGGCAGGCTGAGAATCCTCTCTATGATAGCAGGAGTAGCAGAAACCTGCAAAACAGAAAGTACTTTAGAATCCAGAAGACAAATAACAAATAGGCGTACACTACTGTTTGGCATTGAAACGTATCATAACCTTTACTTACATCAGCAAGGATAAAAAGTGCATCACTTTTCTCCTTAAAGCACGCCATTTGGGGCATTATGACATAGGGGGTCCATGCACCTTCTTCACCTTTTGAGAGGATGGTCTTCACATCATTTATTGCATTGACTCTGAAATACTGAACAACTGTCTTCCCCTTTTCATGGAAGGAATGTTCCAGCTTGGACAAAATTAGAATATGTCAGTAATTGGAAATGCCTGTAAAGGCAATTTTGGACAAACAAATATCAACGTCTTAAGTTCTGATATGGGGGGAGCAGGTGTGGCATTGATCTCCCTGTGCAGAACAACATAGAATCAATTACATCTTGCCTGAAGAAGGGGCCTGAGTTGCCTCGAAAACTTGCATATTGTAATCTTTTTAGTTAGCCAATAAAAGATGTAATTTTGCTTGACTTCTCACTACACTTTAATCATGAAATAGACCTATTTTTTCATCACTGTGTCCTTAATTTTTTTTCTCTGTGGCTCAAATACGCCTCCGTACATTTTAATGCTGTTCTGAAGGCGCAAAAAAAAAAAAAGGTGTGTGAGACCTTTAAAATGTATTGCGTCATTACGATGGGCAATATGTGATGCTTGTATTACCTATTTGAGAAATAGATAAAGAAAAGCATCGCGAATACATTTGTTTGTCAGCATTTTAGTTTGATGATTCGCTTCACCACATTGAACCATTCATCAAATGTCGAAGCACGCACATTGATCCTGTAGACAGATAGATACTTTATTAATCCCCAAGGGGAAATTCACATACTCCAGCAGCAGCATACTGATTAAAAGAATACTAATTAAAGAGCAATAAAAACTCGGTACAAGTTATAAAAAAAAAAAAAAAAAAAGAACCAAGGTGGAGAGTGCGAGGCAGATATAATAGACAATAATACTTGTATAGTGTTAGTGTTTACCACCCGCGGGTGGAATTGAAGAGTCGCATAGTGTGGGGGAGGAACGAGCTCCTCAGTCTGTCAGTGGAGCAGGACAGTGACAGCAGGCTGTCGCTGAAGCTGCTCCTCTGTCTGGAGATGATACTGTTCAGTGGATGCAGTGGATTTTCCATGATTGACAGGAGCCTGCTCAGCGCCTGTCGCTCTGCCATGGATGTCAAACTGTCCAGCTCCGTGCCTACAATAGAGCCTGCCTTCCTCACCAGTTTGTCTAGGCGTGAGGCGTCCTTCTTCTTTATGCTACCTCCCCAGCACACCACCGCGTAGAAGAGGGCGCTCGCCACAACCGTCTGATAGAACACCTGCAGCATCTTATTGCAGATGTTGAAGGACACCAGCCTTCTAAGGAAGTATAGTCGGCTCTGTCCTCTCATGCACAGAGCATCAATATTGGCAGTCCAGTCCAATTTATCATCCAGCTGCACTCCCAGATATTTATAGGTCTGTATCCTCTGCACACAGTCACCTCTGATAATCACAGGGTCCGGGATGGGCCTGGGCCTCCTAAAATCCACCACCAGCTCTTTGGTTTTGCTGGTGTTCAGGGGTGGTGGTTTGAGTCGCACCATTTAACAAAGTCCTTGATTAGGTTCCTATACTCCTCCTCCTGCCCACTCCTGATGCAGCTCACGATAGCAGTGTCGTGACCGAACTTTTGCACGTGGCAAGACTCAGAGTTGTATTGGAAGTCCGATGTATATAGGCTGAACAGGACCGGAGAAAGCACAGTCCCCTGTGGCGCTCCTGTGCTGCTGACCACAATGTCACACCTGCAGTTCCCGAGACGCACATACTGAGGTCTGTCTGTAAGACAGTCCACGATCCATGCCACCAGGTATGAATCTACTCCCATCTCTGTCAGCTTGTCACTAAGGAGCCGAGGTTGGATGGTGTTGAAGGTGCTAGAGAAGTCCAGAAACATAATTCTTACAGCACCACTGCCTCTGTCCAAGTGGGAGAGGGATCGGTGTAGCATATAGATGATGGCATCCTCCGTTCTCACCTTCTCCTGGTATGCAAACTGCAGAGGGTTGAGGGCATGGCAGACCTGTGGCCTCAGGTGGTGAAGCAGCAGCCACTCCATGGTCTTCATCACATGTGACATCAGAGCGACAGGCCGGAAGTCATTCAGCTCAACAGGACGTGACACCTTTGGGACTGGGGTGATGCAAGATGTTTTCCAAAGCCTTGGGACTCTCCCCTGTTCGAGGCTCAGGTTGAAGATGCGCTGTAGACGACTCCCCAGCTCCAACACACAGGCCTTCAGCAGTCGCGGCGATACTCCATCTGGACCCACTGCTTTGCAGGCCCAAAGTCTCCTCAGCTCTCTGCTTACCTGGGCTGCTGTAATTGTGGGTGGGGGGAAACTCTCTCCTATGCTGGTATCAGCAGAAGGATGGGTGGAGGATGCAGTACTCTGAGGTGAGAGTGGGTTAAGGTGGTCAAACCTGTTAAAGAAGTTGTTCATCAGGTTCGCTCTCTCCACATCTCTCTCGATGGTGGAACCCCGCTTCGAGCTGCAGCCAGTGATGATCTTCATCCCATCCCACACTTCCTTCATGCTGTTATTCTGCAACTTCTGCTCCAGCTTTCTCTTATACTGCTCCTTCGCCTCCCTGAGTTCCTTCTGCATGCGCTTGAGCTCATGCTGATCACCGCCTTTAAAAGCCCTTTTTTATGGTTCAAAAAGCCCTTTATGTCACTTGTAATCCCTGGCTTGTTGTTAGCATAGCAGCATACTGTTCTTACTGGAACTACAATGTCCATACAGAAGTTGATGTAGTCAGTTGTGCAGTCAGCAACCTCCTCAATGTTTTCACTATATTATCCCTGCAGGATATCCCAGTCTGTTGTTCCAAAGCAGTCTCTCAGAGCCTTCTCTGCCTCAGGGGACCACTTCCTGAATGAGCATGTGGTTGTAGGTAGCTCCCTCACTCTTGGTTTGTAGTGAGGCTGAAGCAGAACCAGATTATGATCTGCTTTCCCAAGCGCAGGCAGTGGGGTGGCGCTGTATGCGTCTTTAACGTTTGCATACATTAGGTCAATAGTCCTATTTCCCCTTGTGTTACAATCTACATACTGGGAGAAGGCAGGTATTGTTTTGTCCAGTGTTGCATGGTTAAAGTCTCTAGCGATTAGCACAAGAGCCTCGGGGTGCTGTGTTTGTAGTTTAGCAACAGTGGCGTGGATAACGTCACACTCTATCTCCATGTCCCCCTGAGGAGGGATGTAAACAATAACAACAATGACATGTCCAAACTCTCTGGGCAAGTATTAGGAACGCAGACTTATGGCCAACAGTTCGATGTCCCTGCAGCAAGTGGAGATTTTGACTTTTACATGTCCAGGGTTGCACCACCTTGTATTCACATAGAGAGCGAGTCCTCCTCCTTTCCGTTTCCCGCAGGTATTTGTGTCTCTGTCCACTCTAACTGTGCTAAACCCAGGTAGCTCCACGTTAGCATCTGGGATGCTAGTCGTTAGCCATGTTTCACAAAAACACAACAAACTGCATTCCCTGTAGGTCCTGACATTTTTCACCAGCGCAGCCAGTTCATTGATCTTATTTGGTAGTGAGTTCACATTTCCCAGGATCACAGAAGGCACCAAAGGCTTGTATTACCACTTCCTCGCTAGCTGCTTAGCCTTTAGCTTAACGCCGACTCTGCTGCCACGATATGGCCTTCTTACCTCGTCAGGTAAATAGGGAACCACACCGGCACGGGCCTTTGCTTTCAGTGCTTGAAGATGGCTACCTGAATAGACGAGTCTCTACGTGTAAAAATCCATGTCCAAGTAGTAAGAAAAAGGTAGAAATATAAAGTCATACATGGAGCTGCTGGAAAGGCTGCCACTCATGGCGGTGCCGACCATTTATCTGTAGGATCTGTAAAGTGGCTTGCTGTCATGTGTTGATAGTAAACAAAGACTCTGACGTCACGTTCCAACTTGAATACACTGCACCCCTCCCAAACCCCCCCCTCCCCCCCGATTTTTTTGCTGGTACTGCAACTTGGGCATGCCTCATGTTCATTTCTGAGGACGAGCTCAGAGCCCATCAAATGAATGCTGGGAACATGTGGCAGCCATGATGCATGCACGTATGCATTCTGAGTGTGAATTATAAACTGGCTATTAGAATAAAAACACTGTTATTGCCAAGAAGAAGTTTATTATTGTTGCACTTTATAAAAGTATACATGCAAGTTATATTTTTTTTTATAAACTGGCAATTCAAAAAGTACATTTACTTATGTTGTTATTATTCTTATTGTATGTGACAACTTTTAATCCACTTATTAGTCAGAAAACCAACTTGTGTTGATTTTATGATTTTTACCTTACCTTGTGACTTCCAGGCAGCAAAAAGCTTGCAGCATTGAATGTGTTTTAGGTGATATAAAAGATCCTTTTCTTTTACAAATAGAAGGTCTAATTTACTTTGTACTCCTTTACTGATTATCTTCATTACCATCTGCTCTACAGTTTCAGTTAGGACATTTAGTAAGATAGCTGTAATAGCTGCCCTGATCTCTTCACTTGGATCAGACATCTACAAGGAAATAATGACATGATGGAGAACTATTAGTGAAATGTCAAACTGTGTACAGGAAAAGGAGAGTAGTTTACACAGTCTTCTTGCTTAACACAAGCCCAGTGTGGACTTGTGGCAACGAACTCGGACAATGAACACACTGATCATTAAGAGTCACTGAATTATAGTTTTCGCTGATGAAGTAAATATCCAGATGGTTCTGGACAAATAAAAGGTTGATTCCACCAAATATATCACTCTCATCGTCTTTGGCAATAATTACATACATGTTCTTTTTGTAGTTTGTGCCCTTGAGTGTGACTTAATTTGCTGCAACAGTATGCACAGCTTGAAAATTGTAACTGGCAACTGGCTGCTTAATCTTTTCAATATAATCATCATGAAAATACTCTGTTGCCTTTAACACTTCAATAAATGGGGGGACACAGCTGCCTTCGCTCGAGTAGGCTTGTAGGAGCTGGTGACTTTCTGCTAGCTTTCCCCACAAATTGCTTAAAATAAGAATGCTTGCTCTCAAAGTCCAAAGACGCATTAATGGACTAAAATGAACAATCAGCTCAGGGTAGTGACAAAAATAATGGTGCTAGAGTTTGAAGGGAAAACCAGGAAAATTAACATTTCTGGAAATAAAAAACAGTCATCGAAGAGTGCCTGCAAGAAAGCTATTTGATCAGTAGAAATCGCCAAAGCCCAGAAAATTTCAACTATTTGTCTGAACTGTAAGATATGGTGCCAGAGCTCATTTTCAGCAGAAAAATCAATCCTGTCACCACTAAGTGAGGGCACTAACTCCAAAAAGCATCAGTTCTGTGCAGTATTCCCTCCTAGCGTTTCACTATATGGAGATACCCCTTGAACGTTTGTCATTCCTGTCATTTCCAAGATATTAAAATTGAATAATCCATTGATTCAAATGACCTGGGGACCTGGGTTCACTTCCCGGGTCCTCCCTGCGTGGAGTTTGCATGTTCTCCCCGTGTCTGCGTGGGTTTCCTCCGGGCGCTCCGGTTTCCTCCCACAGTCCAAAGACATGCAGGTTAGGTGGATTGGCGATTCTAAATTGGCCCTAGTGTGTGCTTGGTGTGTGGGTGTGTTTGTATGTGTCCTGTAGTGGGTTGGCACCCTGCCCGGGATTGGTTCCTGCCTTGTGCCCTGTGTTGGCTGGGATTGGCTCCAGCAGACCCCGTGACCCTGTGTTCGGATTCAGCGGGTTGGAAAATGGATGGATGGATTGATTCAAATCTGAATAAGTGAAATTTTCCTTTCACTCATAAGATGACTCAACAACAATGCTAGATCATCAGACAGTACTACTTCAAACAGGTCATGACCAAGGCATGGCAGTAAGGCAGATTGATAAACATGGAAGTATGTACGTAAGTTGATTAAAAGCAGTCAAATTTCATCCCACATTTTGTTTGTCCAGGCTGTATACAATACACAATACAATACAGTTTATTTTTGTATAGCCCAAAATTACACAGGAAGTGCCGCAATGGGCTTTAACAGGCCCTGCCTCTTGACAGCCCCCCAGCCTTGACTCTCTAAGAAGACAAGGAAAAACTCCCAAAAAAACCTAGTAGAGAAAATGGAAGAAACCTCGGGAAAGGCAGTTCAAAGAGAGACCCCTTTCCAGGTAGGTTGGGTGTGCAGTGGGTGTCAAAAGAAGGGAGTCAATACAATACAATACACAGAACAGAACAAATCCTCAATAAAAAATAAAAATTTTTTAGAAGTACGGAGAAGAATTTAACAGTAGATGATATCACATAATAAGATTTGGATAATTTTAGACTCCTGGAGACCTCATCCATCAAGCTGCCTCCCCCATTTGGCCATTCCATGGCTGAAACAGTGTTGGGCCAGCCAATCCGATGAAAGGACCCCTCTTTCTCACGATTCCTGCGATCCTCCATCAGGGATGACTTTACCTTAGGTAGGCAAAACAACTTGGCAGGTGGGCTGTGGCAGCAAGTGCCACATTTGAGTACCGAGAAGAGAAACAGAATAGGTGAGGGTTAGTATCCAATTCTAACTATCATGTTACTTATGTTTTAGTGCTAATGAGTAACAACAGAGATGCAGTCCGTACAGTTAATCAGCAGCTCTAGTCAGGATATGCTAAACTGAAGTAGTGAGTCTTCAGCTGGGATTTAAAAGCTGAGACCGAAAGGGCATCTCTTATAGTAGCAGGCAGACCATTCCACAGTTTATGGGCCCTGTAACTAAAAGCTCGACCTCCCATTGTTATTTTATTAATCCTTGGAACCATAAGCAGACCAGCATCTTGAGATCTTAATGTGCGCTCTGGTTTGTAGGTCATGATAAGTTCAGACAAGTAAGCCGGACCTCAGCCATTTATTGCTTTATATGTTAAAAGAAGGATTTTGAAATCTGCCCTAAACTTCACCGGGAGCCAGTGTAAGGATTTAAGAACTGGAGTTATGTGTTCGTATTTTCTTGTTCTTGTAATAATTCTTGCAGCCGCATTTTGGATTAACTGGAGGCTGTATAAAGAACAGTTTGAACATCCAGTGAACACCGCATTGCAGTAGTCAATCCTACTAGAGATAAATGCATGAATTAAGTTCTCAGAATCCTGTTTATTTAGAAAGCGCCTTAATTTCCTAACATTTTTAAGAGGGAAGAAGCATGTTTTGGACAACTTTGTAATATGCGCTTTAAATGACATGCTAGAGTCAAAGGTAACTCCTAGATTGCAGGCTGATTCAGTAAAATTAATTGAGATTCCAACTGAGTTAAATGATGACAAAATATTGTTATGATCAGCGTCATTCCCTCCAACAATTAACATCTCTGTTTTATCTGTATTTAAAGACAAGTAGTTCTCATTCATCCACTCCTTTAATTCACTAACACAACTAATTAAAGACAACATCAGAGAAACTTCATTTGATTTAAATGAAAGGTATAACTGGGTGTCATCAGCATATGAGTGAAAATTAACATTATGTTTCCTAATGAGAGATCCCAGTGGAAGCATGTAAAGTGAAAACAGTAAAGGTTCCAGTACTGAGCCCTGCGGGACACCATATTGAACTTCTGTGTATAATGATGGAGTACTGTCAGCACATTTCTGTACATATTGGAATCGATTTGATAAATAAGAACTAAACCAAGCGAGCACGGTGCCTGTAAGCCCAACGTCATTTTCCAGCCTGTGTAGTAAAATAGAATGGTCGATGGTGTCAAACGCTGCACTTAAGTCCAACAACATAATTACAGTGGAGTGTCCTTCATCAGAGGATATCAGAATGTCGTTTACAACCCGCGTTAGTGCCGTTTCTGTACTATGACCAGTGCGAAAACCAGACTGGAATTTCTGAAATAAATTGTAATGCGTAAGGTGTGATTGAAGCTGATTGGCAACTACTTTTTGTATATCCTGCAAATGAGTTTTGTATGACTCTTTTGTTCTTAAGGAAGTCTTAGACAACAGTGAACACAAAAATGTATTTCTGTCAATTTTACAAAACCAGCCTAAATTTGAACTCTTGCTGAAATTTTCAACAAACCCCCCTACACTGTATGGGCTAAGATTGTCACCTACAATTACACACATATTGGCTTTGAATCAATCAAATCCTTTGTTCTCTAGGTCGTTGAGGACTGTAATCTGTAATTAGTACAAATACAGATATAATGTGATTAAAATTCATACTTACAAACTTATAAGTTTTGTGCTTGGCCAGATTCTCTTTGTGTGCTCTGAATTATTTCACCTGTGCAATTATTTTTGAACAATAATTTTAACCAGAATTCGTCTTTCAGTTAGTGATTACAACTGCCTTGCCAAATTAACAAATATGACATAGAAACACTTAACTTTTCATTTTATTTTCAACGTTTCAACAGCTCTTTCAGTGGCTTTTGGAGAAGTGGCGATCTTTGAACTTTAGAACTTTTGGTGCTGCTTCTTCACCCAGTTGCACTATCATTATAAATTCCTCCAGGTCTTTACTTAGACTGCCTTCAGGCCACCACAAAAAGTGTAAGAGGTCAATGTCTTTATCTGGGACATTAACTTGGCAGAACACTGATTTAATGTGTGCCATTAATGCTACTGGCTACTCTCTGAACCTTGTGAGGATGCCAATGAGAGTGTTAGTTAAGTCAGGACCTTTCAATGATTGTTCATTAAGTGAAGTCCCCTGGTAGGTGGCTCTGCAGTCAAAGACCACTCAAATCTTATTTTTCTTTGGACGATACACATCGTGATGTGGGATGTACCACACCCTGACTTGACACCGTAACCCTTCTCAATAATGGCTTTTATGAAAGTTTTATAGTTTTCGTGCAAACCTGAATTTTTGATTAGCTTTCTTTTGAGTCCAACAGCACACTGTTCTGCAATACAGCGATTGTTTGGCACTTCAAGTGTTTCATCCTTCAAAGGCAAATTTAAGCATTAGTGGCCACCTACCAGTCTTGCAGATTCTGAGGCTATGCACATGAGCTTGATGTCCTCCTGTGACATCTTCTCCTTTTCTTCACAGCTGCATTCTGGGAAATCTGGGTAATACTGTTGTATCAGCTGGGGGAAACAGCCCGGACACACACAGGTAGACATCGTTTTATCACCTAACACACGTTTATTTACAATTATATACAACTATGAAACGCACACAAACCCAGTGCCACAGCACCAATCACCCCAAAGTCCGGGCCTCTTCACTAATGCCTTTCTTCACCACCTCCACTCCTCCGAGCTCCGTCCTTCTTCCACCTGACTCCAGCCATCGAATGGAGGGAGGTGGCCCCTTTTATATACACCTGGATGTGCTCCAGGTGCCTCCCGATTAGCCTCCGCCGGCACTCCCCAGTGTGGCGGAAGTACCGGCTGCACACCCAGAAGCACTCCGGGTGTCCCTGGTCTTCTTCCCCCCAGCACTTCTGGGTGTGGCGGAAGTGCTGAGGGCCAGGGCTCCATAGGCATTGGGGCGCCCCCTGGCGGTGACCACGGGCCCCTATAGGGTTGAGCTTCTAAGCTCTGTTCCCGTGGTCCCCAAAGCCACCAGGGCGGTCACGCCCATGTGGTCTGGGGGAGGCGTAAGCCCTCCTCTGGTCCTCTTGGGCGTCTTGGCTGGGTACCACCCCCAGCCTCCTGTGACACAACATATCTTCAATCTCTGTTATTGACACACGATTGATTGAATGTTTAGACAGCTTACCACTGTGCTTTGCGAAGACATCTATTTCTTTATATGGACCACCGATCACCTATCCTAGTGCAGTCTAAAGCGTGAGGTACTCCTGATTTGCTAGGTATGACTTGCCACTGCTCAAAGGCCTTGGGGATGTTGACACATATTAAAAGAGTCTATGAATGGTAGGAGTACTTCCTCAAGATATGTCCACTTCTTGATGTCTTCTTATCGTAGAATATTTTCTCTTCCTGCTGGAATATAACCAGCGCATAGACCTTTGGCAAATCAATATATTCATTATCATTGAGACCACAGACTTGCAAATCTGGTAAGACAGAGCATTTGGTTAGCATTTTGTAATCATTATCATAATTACTCATAGTTAAGAGGAATACATGTGTTCTTCTCCCTTGAACTAGCTCTGAAGCTTTTCAGTACAAATTGTTACTGTACTACTGGGGCCTATAAAGGCATATGTTTCAACATACCTTTCACTCCTCGTAGATTTTACCTTAACGAGAACCTCAAACAGTGCGCATTTTTCACCGGCCCCTGTAAAGGCACAAGTTTTCTTCCCAGTTTCCCCTTCAGTTGATGTTGCCACACTAGGATGTAGCTTTAGATGTTGCTCCATACTCTTTTTGATGTGCAAAATTTCTGGGTGCTGCAAAGAACACTTCATTCTTTCTTTACAATTCTTACTAAGGTGCCCCTGTTTGAGACAGTGAAAACATAAGTCAACTTTGTCTTTATGTGGCAGCTCTTTGACTTTACTACATTCAGCAAGAGTATGCTGGCCATTGCAGAATACACAAAGCTTGTGAAATACTTGTAGTGAAAATACTTCCTGATCTTTGACCCCTCTTCAGAGGAAACCTACCTTTGTTGGTCTTTTTTTTTCTCTGTGTAAGTGCAGCCTTGTGAAATGGCTCTGTGCAACAGCATTTTAGCTTCACGGTGCAAAAAGGTAATTAGTTTGGGTATGCCTGATGTCCTTCTATTTTCTTGAAGCTCATAAGCATACCTTCTCCATTTGCTTCGCAAAGAAGGAAGGAGTTTTGTAAGTTCAGAACACACAATTGAATTGTTGAATTCTCTACTATCCCCTATATTGTCCATAGTGTCCATACAGCTACAGAGGAATGTTGCATAATCTCTTAGAGTCACCCCATCATTTTGCTTTATTTGAGGCCATTTCAATGCTTTGTCAAGATATGTGCCAGCTATGTATAACTCATCACCAAGGCCAGAGTGGGACTCATTTTCAGCCCGGGAGTTTCATGCCTCAGACCGGCCCACTATATACAGTATACACCCACATATTACTTTTAAAACTCTCAGCTCACCCTTTCTTTCACATGGGTGGTTGCATATTCACTTCAAGCTCCGGTCCTCTACCAGAGGTCTGGGAGCTTGAGGGTTCTTTGCTGTATCTTAGCTGTTCTTAGGACTGCGCCCTTCTAGACAGAGATCTCTGAGGTTGTTCCTATATATATTATAAATAATATATATAAAAACACTACATTATCCTCTCCAGCAATGTTTTTTTCTTAGATATCACTTACCGATTAAAGGAAATAATACTTTACAAATTCTGATTTATTTTCACAAGTAAGCAAATGAGTCACACAATGATGAAATGACACATTGTCAAAAACAATGTCTTTTATGATAACATAAATTTCTTCCATCTGTGCTTTACATTTCTAAATATCCAACCCTTAACCACAAATAGATCAAATAAAACAAAAATATTTACACTGTTCTCTGCTTGTTTGTTATACAGTGTAAATTTCTTGTAAAATGTTTTTCCTCTGTATCTTCATCAACACTACGGGGCTTCACCCCCTGCTCGCTTCTCTTGCCAACCCCTGTGTTTGGTTTTCTGGATACACACTTTTAAGATTTTTTTTTTCTTTGAATTGTTGCTATTTCATTAGTTTCACTTTTATTTCAGAAGTTATGTAAAAACAATATTTGGAATCTTTTGAGTCCCAATATGCTGAATCTTTTAAATGAGGTCAGTGAGACATGTGTTTAATGACTTTGTACCATAATTCAGGATAGGTTTCTCTGTTTGGAATTTCAGCACAGACAAAGCAATCAACATCATCAGCAATTAATACATTTTTTTTGCAAAGTAACCAATAAATGCATTTGAGGTAAAACACATTTTTGAAATTCTCTGACTTAAACTTACATGCTTCTGACATATCACCTGTGTCCATATATTCGATCTCTATTCGCCTTTTAGTTATTTCTCTGAGTAATAATTTCTCTTTTTTTGTGCTAATGCAATGTTTACTTTCTTTTCTTGACACTGTCATTTTTTTCTGCTTTCATATTCTGTATCTTGCTCTGCATGTGTTTCGCGCCTACAGTCTTTTGAATTCCAGTTTTCATTATCTCTAACCTGCTCTGCATGTGTTTGTTTCCCTTTGTTTTGTAACCTCTTTATGACATTTTACTTTGTTTTCTACTTTGTCCTACCTTTTTTTCCAATGACACCTGGTCTATGGTGATTATTTTCCCTTTTTCGAGTAATAATTTCCGTTTGTTTGCGCTACTGTGATCTTTACTTTCTTTTTTTTTAATACTTTCTAATTTTCCTACTTTTATATTCTTTAACTTTCTCCACATTTGTATCGTGCATACATTTTTTTTTTTTGAGCCTTTCGGATTCCACTGCTTTCATAATCTGCTCTGCATGTGTTAGTGCCAACATTTGTGAAGGTGTTTATGAAGTTCTACTTTGGACCGATTGGACGTGCTTTGTTTCAGTTCCAGTTGTTACGGGCTGATAATTACTTTCCTTATTCTGAATTTGCACCTAGATTATTTTTTCTTTTTTGCTCTTTTTTCTCTCCAACGCTTTTGAGTCTCTTTTCTCCACGCTGCTTTCTTCTTCGCTTAGTAATTAACGTTTCATTTATAACGTATTGTCCTTATACGCTTTATATGTGCTGAGACCCTGCATCTGTGTGTGCTGAAATCCTTCACAAGACTGAATGTTTTGCTGTCCTGTTGTCTTATTTGATATTGATTGTAAGTTGGCCGTGTCTTGCAAGAATCTCATGTTCTACGTCATCGTGAGACGGTCCTGAGTCAATCTCTTGGCACAATGTCTCATGTTTAAAGTCCTCGCGGGTCTTTTAATTGTTTTCCGTGATCATAACGTGAAGATCACGTCTCAACGCCCTACTGTTCCTCTCCGGGATTTTTTTTTTATAATAGAGAGACATGGCTAACTTTAAAGGATTAATGAATGCCTGAGCAGCAAACTGGTTTCTGCAACCTTGTTTATAATCACATCATTGTCCAAAGACATGAGGATTTCTTTCTCAGTGCACATGAGCATGTATGCTTTCAGGTTATTTTGGGCAAAAGTGCTCATAGCCTGTTTTTTACTGTTGAGAAGCTCTTCTCACAGGCTACTTGTGTGATGGACACTGTTAATAACAACTTGTAGGCCAGTCCAATCACATGGTATGCATCAGTTAGAAGATTGTACTGGGAGAGAAACAGATACACACAAGTGGCGCAGTTTTTACAGGAGGAACAGGTTTTGTTCTCTAATTCAGCATCTTGCTATTCTGTGGAAAGATCCTCCTGAGTTCCTTGTGACATTCCACTGGCTGTCCTGACAATGTAACACTGCATGGGGGACATCTTTAACTTCTCCCACTGGAATGCAAGGCTGCACAGTTCACCACATAATGTGCCAACTTTAGCTCTACTGTCAAACTTAAGCAGATATTTGCTTATTTCTTCCAGAGCTGAACTCGGAAGCCCATTTTCTCTCACATGAACAAAGTTTCTAGGATCCAGATGGGCAAAATCTGAACAAAGTTTTGTATTAGCAGAAAACCTTCTATGGATATTGTTAGTCACTGTGTCTAAAATGACATTGTGTACATTAACAGTGAAGTAAGTGATAGCTGATGCTAATGGCTCATCTTCTGTAAGCTCCACTGGGATTTTTTGCTTTTTTCTGACTCTTCGCTCAGAAGGGGCAGTTTGCACCACCAGCTCACACTCTTCTTCCTCCTGCAGCTTTCTGTTAGCCCACTGCACAAACTTATCAGCTGTACACTTAACTCCTTCAAAGTCCTAAGTAAGTTCATAACTTCCTAAGTTAAGTCTTCCTGAGACTGTCCTCTGTCCCTTCAACCAGCTGTTGAGCTGTGATAATATCCATTCCCTTTGTTTGTAAATATTTTGATAAAGGAGATGTCTGCTCAAAAATGAGTAGGAGAATTTGAGCAGTGAGCACTGTTTCATACTTCAGAAGGCCTTCTAAGAATCCCTTTGCCTTGGCCCTCACAGCTGGCTTTTGTGCACTATCCTCTACAATGGTGTGTAAAGTTAAAAGCACTTCAAAAAACAAGGCTCCCTGAGGATTCCCAAAACACCCAAATACTTTGCTTAGTACTTGATCCTTAGCCTACCACCTTCGGCAAAGTCTTCTGTGGTTTGTGTCCTGACTCATCTGTTCCCACTTCTGCATGCGCTTGTACGACTCTCTCAAGAAAACTGCTATTTCATTAAGCAGTGAGAAGAGGGAGGCACTTTCCACAACACTGCCTACTGTGTCTGCAAGGACAAGATTTCAAAGATGTGCATAACACTATACATGAATCTGAGCGGGAGACTGCTCAGAGAGAAGTGCAGAAAAACCCTGATACTGACCCTGCATATTAGCTGCACCATCTGTTGAGTTGCCCACACATGTGCTGATGTCAATATTGAGCTTCTCTAGCACTTTTTTCAAGATCTCTGCAAAATGCTGCCCTGTAGATGACTCACAATCCACTATGGCAATCAGTCTTTCATGGATGACATCTGTTACGTATCTAAATATGATAGAGCACTGGTCTTTAGAGCTGATATCCTGCGTTGTGTCTCTCTGAGCAGAAAACATGCCAACATGTCTAACTTCCTCTATTGTTCTCTTTATGAGTTGACTGATTACATCCACAACTTTGCTGAACATGTCCTTAGACAGCAGGGTAACTAAAGAGACTCTGCCCTTCGCGCCAGTTTCATGCTGTTTTTGCTACTTTCTATGCAGGCATTTACATGCTGCTGAAGGCAAATGTCATATTTGCTTAATAGCAAAATCAGTTTGAGGACATTTCCATGGTTAACAGCAATGTTTTCTAAGCTATAAGCAGATTCTTCTTTATCACCTCTGAAGCTAAGGCCACATTTGCCAATAACTTTTATAACATCAACTACACACTCCAACACCTGACGTTTCTTTTTAACTTGTTCAACATTTAATGACATTTGGTTGCTGATCAATAGGCTTCTGCCATCTGCCATTTGTGCTTTCAGAAAATAGGCATCTGCACTATCTTTGTGCATCTTACTTTTTTCATGCTCCTATATTCTTTGGTGAACATGTTTACATGTTTTCATGCCTCCCTTTATGAAAGGGCTATCACTAGAAAACGAAGCAAATGCCAGACATACAATACAGTAGACAGACTGATTTTTTTCACAGAAAGTCAACCATTTACGGTTGTCTCCATCTTTTCTGTTGTAAACTTTTGGTATAGGACAACTTGGAGATTGTTGTGGATGAAATGAAAAAAATGCATTTATGTCCTGTAACTGAGGATGACCAAAGTAATCAAAGTTATGATCAACAGTATAATCTTCAAATTTCTGCTGCTGAGTTGCTGTGGCCTGTTTAATCTGCCCCTGAGTAGACTCTTCTCTTTTATTCACACTTCCCTCGGTATCCCTATCCCTATGGGACTCATCTGCACCTGCATTACAATAAAAAAAACAACATTCTGTAAGGCTTTAGCAAGATTGACATGGAACATGATTTTAACAAAACAATTAAGATTTTTCTCACTGAAAATACAGTCTTATTTTCCTTCTATTCACTTTCAGTAGTGGATTTTGTGTATTTACAAATTTAACATGTAAAAAAGTATAATCAGGTAGTAATATGAGGCATAAAAGGTGGTTATAGTGAAACTGAACTAATCCATCCTAGAATGAGCTCCTCACCTAAACCCTTCACAGTGACAGCAGCACTTTCTGTGGACACACTAGGCCTATCCCCTCCTGGCTCGGCTTCTGATGGCACATAAGAATTGTAAACATTTGTATCCTAAATCGACCTTAATTAGAAAGTTTTCTGATCAGGTTAAAGTAGATTTAGTTGTGATGTCAACTCATTTATTATCTCTGGGCACTTTTTATATAGGTAAACATTACAGCCTATAATGCATAATAAACGTTATCACGATGTTCACTCAGAGAGTAATCTTACCTGCTCCCTTTGAAATGAAGGCTTTATGGCTGCTGCTTGGTTCTGGTTCTTCAGTATCACCAGCAGCAAATTGGGATGGAGGTTGGTGCTAGAGGACCACAAAAGTGTCTCATTTAGGTGGCATCGGTTTCACAATAAGCAGTGCTCTAAACAAAATACAGCACTTCTGCAAATGACTGTTTTAAGTTTATGAATCATGTAAATTAATTATGTGGAGTTATGGCATATAACGTAGTCTGTGTGATACGAACAAATGCTTTGCAAATTCGTAGCTTACTTACTTTTTTCACCGTCTCCACTTAGACTTTTGCTCTCAATCCGAGGGTTTTTAATTAAAAAGCCACTCAGTTTGGCACATTTGGCCGCGTCATTTTCAAGTGCCTTCCGTTTTTTTATTCTCGCCTTTTCGGCACCACCTTTGCTTTTTTTTTTACCATCCATCTACTCTCGGGAGTCTCTGAGAGGAACATAGTTCGGTAACTGCAGATCCTCTCTTCTATAAAGCTCTGGGTAACAGGCAATCAGCCCAGCACACCAGCCTCTGTGTGATTGGCTGGTTGTGGTCACATGGCACCCGTTAAAGAAGGTTACACAGTGAGCGCTGGCTGGCTGTACCGGAGTGCAGAAGCAGTAGTTGCCGCATAGTATGTGTGTGACATGTATGTTGAAACTGATTTAACACCGGCCGTCGCGGCCCATAAACCCGGCCGGCCCACCATGATAACTGTCAAGCAACCTTCTGGATTCTGCGTAGCCTGTTCCTGGTGACATTCAGGAACAGCCTTTAACCATATTTTGAAGGGAACCTCTTGTATACTGAATTAGGTCATCTAACTTATGTTGAGGGTTTTTAACATGTCTCCTACAGCGTGAACAAAGGCCCAGATGAAAACTGCATATGTCAACGGATCACCTACAAATAAAGGGACCTGTCTGTGTGGTACTTAACTGCGCAGTTTAGGAGCAGGAGCTTCATTTTGTTGGGCTAACGTTTTAGCCATTTCAGTGACTGCCTTTTGACATTCGGCTTGATTTTGTATGAGCATGTCAACCAGATCGTGTCTGTAGCTCTGCGAATGGGCCCCTGCGTTAGTAGTAGGTTGTTCCAATCATTCCTGCTTTTCTGCTCTAGACTCGAGCACAAGAAGCCTTTGCATGATTCTATTGAGTGCTGATCGTTCAATTAAAACTACCAAAGGCGATGATGGGGTCACTGCGCTTAGCTGGGAGGGTACGCTACATTTACTGTCGAGAATATATTTTATTTGAGAGGTTTCTGGATTCTGTGCTATCTTGGTCTTGCAGTCGTAACTCTTTGAATTGATTGATTGTTCATCAGGTGGACTTGCTAAAAGTCTGTTTGTATCAGCAAGCCATGCTGCCGTAGTACAACTAAATTCATTCCAAATCTTAGATTTTTCTGCGAGTGGCGTTTTCTGTTTTTTGATTGCACTTTCTTTACTTAGCATTAATATAATTCTTGCGTTCAGCTCCTCCACATGACTAAGCGACTCGTGAAAGGTTTCAAACTGCTGCACTATGTCAGTGAAATTTTTGGGAGCGTCTTTAAGGCTTTCAATTTTAGCCATAACATTGGAAACTTGATCTTGCCTTATCACTATATGGTCTTTAAGATCCTTAAGCACATTCCCTGAATTTGAGTCTGTACTCTGATCACTCCCTGTATTTTCACTTGAGCTATGGACATCGACATCTTCACATCAGCGAGAGACAGCGCATACCCAGGTAAGCCGAAAGCCACGCCTTAGCAACAACTACGTCACAATCGAGACGCTCCAATAATACAGACTGCATCCTTACAGCCAGGCTTTCTTAATTCAGGCAAAAGCACAAGTGATCACCCAAGATGCCTTTTATTATACCACAGTCTCTTAAACCTTTTCAAATTCAGGTACGGTGACCTTGCTTTCATTTGCGATCACGCAGAGATAGAAGATAAGAGCACAGAACTTCGCAGTAGCTCAGTTCTTTTTCTTTCATTGACGAGTTCTGGAACACGAGTATCTTTAGATGGTAGTTTCCAGTTCAATGCCTTCAGATGGCTAGTTTTCTGATAAAAAAAATTGTAGCTGCGTTTACCCAAAATTACCAAGTTCTACAGCTTCAGTATGCTTTATGGGATTCTGGCAAAATTTTTTAAACATTTTAGTAAAAATTCAAAGTAAAACAGTTCACACAGAAATAGAGAAAAAATTGGTATTGTAAGAAAAGAAAAGTTCTGTTTAAGGCTGTTTTCTTTAAATTCTCTCATACAGTTGAAACATTACCATTTGTGAATTTTCCCTTGGGATTAACAAGTATCTATCTATCTATCTATCTATCTATCTATCTATCTATCTATCTATCTATCTATCTATCTATCTATCTATCTATCTATCTATCTATCTATCTATCTATCTATCTATCTATCTATCTATCTATCTATCTATCTAAGCCAGGGATGCCCAGACTTTTTCGGCTTGCGAGCTACTTTTAAAATCACCAGGTCGAAGTGATCTACCTTTATTAAAAATTATATATATATATATATATATATATATATATATATATATATATATATATATATATATATATATATATATATATATATACACTGAGTATACTTTATACATAAAATATATGTTGTCATACTTGCATAACTGAATAATCCTTATGGCACAATAACAATTCAATACATTTATGGTCACTACAGTATTTGGATTTAATAATTTTCATGTGGGAAAAGGCTGACCTGCATAAATAAGTAGAGCCAAATAATGCAGTCAAGGAGGTAGCACATTTCCTCATGTTTGGGTACTTTTCCTCTGTGTGTAAGTTCCAAAACTGTCCATCAGCCCCATACTTCAGCTGAATGTCATCCTGTAGTGTCAAAATCTCATCCTCTACTGTAGAGGAGTTTTAGGTGAAACAATGTTGCAATTTTTGATGCGGGTGAATCACCCTCAACATCTTCACTAAATGGATAGCACTTAAATGTAGCGATTGGTTCAAGTAAAGCAAAGTCTTGAAACTGTCTGTCAAAGTCTGACAGACAATTTTCAATCTGCTCTGTGTAGCATATGCTGTCAAGTTGAGCACATGCCTTTCATTGAGTCTCCAGCTCTGAAACGAGATTTTGGATGTTCCCCAAATCAAGGCGCTGCAGGTTTGAGGACAGATGTTGCATTTTTCATTTGAAAGCATTAACTGAGCTAATCATATTGACCATGGTTTTGTCTTTTCCTTGCAGCTGTAAATTAAGCTCATTCAACATGTTGGTCAGATCGGAAAAAAAATGCCAAGTCTAACAGCCATTGATCGTTATTAAGTTGCTTGTATTCTGCATGTTTAACGACAAGGAGAAACTCCTTTTTCTCCGGCCAGGGGTCTCGAAATCTCAGCAGGAATTTCTCCCTGGCTCTTTTATCATCTCTCCATCTTGGAAGGACTTCTTATGCTTAATGATCGAGTGACTCACCTGGAATGATGCTTCGGTGTGTCTGCCTTTGCTTTTGAATTCAGCCAAGTGAAAAATGACGGCTGTCTGATTAACTGCAATTTTAGTTCCCTCTCCTCTCTTTTCTCAGATCGCTTTTCAGAAGGAAGTCAGTTTCGTAGTTTTTATGAACAGTTCGAAAGTGCTTTCCACATTTTCCTTCCTTGGAATAGCAATAATAGATTGACAGATCAGACAAATACACTTCGATTATGACATTGTGAGAAAAAAAAATCCTCTTCCAATTCCACATCCAGCCCAAAACCCAACAATTTTTTTTTTTAAATCCCTTCTTTAGTCAGTATAAATTGGAAGGCTAACTAGATCACTTAGATAGCTGAAGTTTTGCAGTAGCTTGCGCATTTGATCGTGTGTGCGGGATGACCAGTGTGTTAGAAGAAAAGAGATCTCAGACTGGTCGCCCTGTATGTCAATCAAGTGGCAAATGCCATAGGGAGGATATATGATAGACTAACATTTAAAAAAAAATTGTTTTGAATGCAACACAATCTACCTGCACTACCTTTCTGATCTACCGGTCGATCGCGGTATTGGGCACCCCTGGTGTAAGCGGTCAGAAAACTGTATGCCTATCCCATTTTCATGCTGTAATGAGACTTATTCTAAACAACAACTGACTCAATTAACACACTGTATCTCAGATATAGCAAGAAAGTTCTATCTCATATTAACTTACAGGGGGTAAAAGACTATACCATTGTCTATGGCTATGAAAGAAAGTTATATTCTATTAAATTGATCATGTACTAATACAGTATGAGTTTAACTTAAAGCATTAACTTTCTAAGATTGGCTCTTACAAGAACATTAGAACAATCTAGATGAGAACAGGCCATTCAGCCCAACAAAGCTCAGCAAGTCCTATCCAGTTAATTCTTCTAATAAAAATAGTACGTCTAGTTTTGAAAATCCCTAAAACCTTACTGTTTACCATGCTACTTGGTATTTTATTCCAAGTGTCTATGGTTCTCTGTGTAAAGAAAAACTTCCTAATGTATGTGTGAAATTTACCATTCACAAGTTTCTAACTGTGTCCTCTTGCTCTTGATGGTCTTATTTTGAAATTCCCTTCATAATTTTGAACACTTCAATTATGTCACCTCTTAATCTTAAAGGCTCAGCTGTTTTAATCTTTCCTCATAATTCATCCCCTTTAGCCCTGGGATCAGTCTAGTCACTATTCTCTGGACTTTTTCCATTGCTGCTATGTGCTTTTTGTAGACTGGAGACCAAAACTGTACACAGTATTACAGACGGGGTCTCACTAGTGCATTGTAAAGCTTGAGCATAACCTCTTTGGACTTGTACTCGACACATTGTGCTATATAAAGTCCTCTATGCATTGTGCTATATAACCTAACATTCTGTTAGTTTTCTTAATGGCTTCTGAGCACTGTCTGGCAGTTGCTAGTGTCGAGATCATTATGACTCCTAAATCCTTCTCTTGTACAATACAATTTATTTTTTGTATAGCCCAAAATCACACAAGAAGTGCCGCAATGGGCTTTAACAGGCCCTGCCTCTTGACAGCCCCCCAGCCTTGACTCTCTACTCCTGTGTACTTTTGATTTTCAGACGTCTCATTGTGTATTTAAACCTAACCTAAAAATTGTATATCCCTCTATGTTATACTCTTATGTTATGCTAGGTTACTACAGTTTTGCTTTTTTATATTAGTTTTTTATTTCTATATTGTTTCTGACCTTACTTAGAAATTCGGTTTAGTTTTAGTTTTCCTTTATCTTGTATTTTTAGTTTTAATTTAGTTTTTTTTTTCACAGATACATTTCTATTTTATTTTTATATCTATTGGTTTCAGTTTTAGTTTTAGTAATTATGGAATGAGTAAAGAGATACTATGGAGCTTAGTTTTGTGTCAAGATCAGACAGGACTGTACACTTAACTGGTTTGGAGTTAAACATTAGTGGAAGCTTACTACACTACATGTCTCATAAAAACAAGCATAAACCAAATACCGAATATGAAAAATTGTATAAAATTGTATAACTTTTAAAATATGTTCTATGTCATTTATGCTGAACAAATGTGCGCTGACTGTTGGCACATTTCATCTTTTCCTTTTCATGCCAAGAATGTGCCAATTTGTGATGAAATTTAGGTGAATATTAAGGTTTGAGGATTTTTTTACTCTAAATGTCTACAGCACACAACATATCCTGCTCCAAGACAATGTGCTTATAATTAATGCCTTCAATATTGCATTAAAAAATCTGCCACACTTTGCTTTGTTGTTTTCTGCCAGCCATATTGATCTCTGATTCTGTCTCAAGGACATAAAATTTATAGAATTTTGCAGCCTGAAAAGATATCAAAAATCAGAAAATAGATTTCACTGTATTTTGACACGTGTGATCATGAAAGTCATGGGGGCTTAGGAAGAACAGGGCTCTTAGGCTTGAATAAGTGTCCAGATCCCACCTAGTTGTTTTGAGGGAAAGAAAGAAAAGCAATAGGAATAGGAATGTGGATAGCCACAAAATGACAAAAACAGCATCTGAGATTAGGAGCAATATATACATTTTCTAAACCCACTTATCCAGAGCAGGATCACAGGAAACCTGGAGCATATCCCAGAAGCTTTGGATGCAAGGCTGGGAAATCCCTGATATGCAATATGTATGATATAGTTGATGTTAAGAGAAAATAGAGTATGATGTTTCAATTATCTAGTTTGAGACAGAGAGAGAATATTTGAGAAAGGGGGATGAATATTTTGAAACCTAATTATGCTACCAGATTATTTTCACAATATCAGGTATTTTTGAGCTGAGAATGTAAACTAAAAAGAGATAAATAATAACTACAAAATTAATACAAAAACACATTAGTATGTTTAGTTTTTCACTAGTTGGCAGACTTTCTTCACCTACCTACTTGTAGTTCAGCAGAGGTATTCCCAGCTTGGGAATTTTACCAGGTTTGTATCAGTTTGTTGTTAAATTACTTTTTTTAAAGCAAAAGTGATTGCTCAGCAACAATATGCTGATCTTGTATGTTGACCTTGTCTCTTGAACAGTCCTATTTTATATTCAAAAAAGATTTATCCTGTGCGAAGTGGCAGATGATTTATTGTCAACAAAATGGAGACACCTGAGAAATAAACTGAAACTTTACTCGCTTGTAATTTTTCTGTCCATATGGTAAATGTTTTGTTAACCAGCACATTCCGACTTTAGGCATTTGGATTACATCTTGATATACAAGAAGCACAATGAAATGCAGCAGCTCATCATAACAGACATCAGACTCGTGTAGCCTTGAATTTAGCTTAGTGTGTGCTGCTGTATTAGTTGATGTGCTCATACTGTATCTTTGGCTCAGTCAGAATTAACGCTAACATGCCGTCATTAATGAACAGACTAATATTCTGTAACGGATTATCTGTTTCTAATACTTCACTGTTGAGCCCTGGAGATCCAGTCAACCGCAGCATTGAAAGCTACTGAGCACATTCAAAGCAAAATCGTCATCTTGGTATATGCTTATCTAACGCTTGAACCAGAATCTATAATGCTGTTCCTATCAGCTCATAAAGAACTGTCACTGTTATCACACAGTAAATCACTTTCTTCGTTCACGTTTTATGCGCCTGTATTCAGATGGCTCCATCACTGCAAATACTGTGTAAACACCGGCTCTCTGTTACCAGCCACCGATCATGAATATGAATATATACAGGCGGCTTGTGGTGAATAACTTTCTGTTTCATAGTTAAAAGTTACAAGGGTTAAAGACTAACGGCAGGAATATTTATTCAAAAAACATATATGAAATTCTTATTAATATATTTTGATTAATTTTGAGTCACCAGCATCCCAGGTTAGCCTTGTGTAAGATCAATTGTGACAAAAAATAAAAATATTTATGGTAAATTATCATTTTATTTCCATTATTCTTTCCAGCTACTTTAATAGTTTAGTTTTAGTTTTTTATTTTAATTTTGTTAATTATTTTATTTCAGTTTACGAAAATGTTTTTTTATTAATAGTTTCAGTTTTGGTTTTAGTTATCGGTAACTATAATAACCTTGGTCTGGACTGGGCTACTATCATTCACCTGCTGGAAAATGTGGTGGATGGTCTGGAGTTGATTATGAATGAATGTATTTGGTTTGGGTGGTTTGGGATCAAGCATTCTTTCCAGGTAAGCTGTCTACCTAAATCTAATGATGCAGGGCTCTCACCTGTAACCTCACGCACTGCCGTGTTCAATGCAAACCAGAGCTCAGGCAGCCCCTTAATCAAATCCTGATGGTGGTCTCCATTGAAGATGTTATAATGGTCTTCAGGGTCCAATTCACCCACAGTGCAATTGGCTTGGGGGTGGTAAGCCGTAGTCTTCTGCTGAACAACCACCCCCACCCCCCTTTCAGCCACTGAGCCAGGAAACTGCAGGCCCCTTTCTGTGATGATGTTTTTTGGCACCACCCATCGGGTGAATATTTCGTCTTTCAAGGTGGAGCATATCTTTTTCACTGCGGCATTAGCCAGGGGAAATTGCTCCACCCACCTAGTGAAATAGTCCACAACTACCATCAGGAACGTCTTCAGGTCCTTGCTGATCGGAAAGAGTCAAATTAAGTCCACGCCTAGGCACTCCCCTGTAGTGGTGATGGCAACTGGTTTAAGTTGTCCAGAGAGGAGGCCAGGTGGGGTTTTATATTGCTGACACGTGGTACAAGTCTGGACATGGGACCAGATGTCTCTGCGTATCATCAGCCATCATACTGCCTCCAGGATCTTAAACAGTGTCTTGGTGTGTCTAAGGTGTCCACTGATTGGGCTGTTATGGCAGTATTATAGGAACTGGGGCACGTAGACCTCGGGTACTAACAACTGATAATGGTAATCCTGATCCTTGGTCAAACCACAGTGATACAGGGCCCCCTGAAGTTCCCTATAATGTATGCGGTCAGACCTCTTCCTTGTGCCCTCTCTCAGTCCCTGACATACAGGACTAGCAGCTTGTGATTGAACAAGGTCCAACATGTTCAGAGGCAGATCACGCCACGGGTTGGAGACTGATACCGCACATACCACAGGTACCGGCTCATGCACCTGGGACAGCGTATTGGGTACAACATTAGCACAGCCTTTACGATGACCCTGTCCGCCAATACCACATGGGCGAGGAAGGTAAGCTGGTCTTGTACAAATCTACACTTCTTGGTATTTAGTGAAAGATGAGCCTTGTGTAGTCTCTGGAAGATTGTCTCAAGGGTCCTTGAGGTATTGTTGAACAGACAGGGAGAACACAATGATGTCATTGAGTATACAAAACAGAGCTTCCCAATGAGCCCCCAGAGTACCTGCTCCATAAGAAGTTGGAATGATGCCCCTGCGTTTTACAATCCAAAGTGCATCATCCGAAACTGGAACCACCTCTCTGGGGTGTTGATGGTGGTCTTCTTGATGCTATTCTTCCCCATCCTCACCTGCCAATAACCGAACTTCAGGTCCATGGGGCTGAATAACACTGCCCAATGCAACGATTCCAGGATGTCATATATGAGGTGCATGGGGTAGGCGTTATGTAAGGTCTTATTCAACTCCTGATAGTCCACACAGAGTCGGTAGGTCCCATTGCGCTTTTGAACGAGCACCGCAGGACTAGACCCCCTGAGAGGTGAAAGGCTCAATGACCCCCACTGCCAGCATTTGGTTGACCAAATCCTTGTTTATACCTCTTTTCAGAGGTGACACTATGTAGGCTTTGTGCCATGCAGGGACTGGGTTGTCTATGTGGATGTGGTGACACACCACTTCAGTCCAACCCAGTTTGTCCATCCACACCGAATGCCACCTCCTAAGCAGTGGCTGAACAAGCGTTGGCTGTTCAAGAATTGCCTTCTTTACTTGGCAGGACTCGTAAGCCACCTGTGTAAAGTAATAATGCAAATTAGGCCAAACCAGTCTACACTGAGCCTTCCCCCCGGCAATTCATACTCCAGCTGCGACAAGTGGATGGTAATCCCTACCGATATTAGTGAGTCCTTTCCAAGTAATAAGTGCATTGACAGGTGGTCATCTTCCAGGAAAAATACCTCTGTTTCCCAATGTGTCGAATGCGACAGAGCCTCAGAGAAACACTGCCCTTTACCCCATGCACCCTTCCATCAGTGAGAAAGAATTTTACTTTTGCACTTTCCTTTAGTTGCTTATGAGGTACTTTAAGCTTTTCCCATAAGCTGTATTTCATAAGGGCATTAGTGCGGCCTGTACCTATGCCTGCCTCTCCTATGACACCTTGCACTTGTATGGGCACCACTAAAAAGGGCAAGGTGGCTTGCACCAACGTGACATTGGCACGGGGTTCCAACAGGGCTTTCCCTCATAGTTTAGGACAGGGGACCTCCCGGGGCGTTACACCCTTTTGAGACCCACTAACCCCAATGGCTGCCCAGTCCTTTTCCACTCGGTATCCTATCTTTACCAAATTGTCCACCGATTTCACAACCCCCCTCAGAGTAGCTGCCACTCGAGGGTTTTGTGCACGAAGGATATGCTACAGTATCTCTGCCTAGCATATGTCAGAATGCCACTTAAGGCACAATGCATGAAATTCAAACAAAAAGTTCCTGAGACTCTGTGATGACTTTTGCACAATGATCCAGAGCTTCTCTTTCAACAGCACCTGGTATTCATCTAAGAGGAACACATTCAGTAAGGCATTGCAAAACTCTGCCCATTTGTTACAATTATGCCATTCCGTGATCCACTAAGCGCGAGCCGGTCCACTGAGTGCTGTGCTCAGGAATCCCATCAGTTCAGCACCGCTCAGTGAATGCAGCTCCATGAACAGGTCAACATCTTCTACAAGGTCGACAATGCTCACAGGTGCACGCTGAGGGGCAAGCTTGGTGAACTCCATATGCTGCACCACAACCAACAAGGATGACTGTCCCCAGTCGTTCCTCACCTGCATTATGGGAGTTGGCTGCCTCAGTGCCTGTGAGACAGCACACCAGTTTTCTTGAACCTGCATCCTGATCTCCTCTCTCATATTTGCTTCCAGGTACTGCAAGCACTGTGTGATGGACTGTTCATGATGCTGCACCCTCACAGTCGCCTCACTTTATACATGGGCGGCAGTGGTCTCATTTAGGTTGTAGACAGTCTCATCTTGGTTGATAAAGCAGCGGGTGATGTTGTCAACCTATGCTTCTATCTACTTCTATCTAGGTGCAGTGTCGGGTCCCTTGCAGACCCTGGACTAGAGATGCACAGGGTATCAAACAGACTCAACTCTTCCACAGTTGGGGACCTGCATTGAGCTATCAACAGACATGTCTTCTGTGTAAGTGATATGGCAGAAACAGAGCTAGAAGGGTACATGTAAACAAACCTGGCTTCTACCTGGCTTGTCAAAATCTGTAGCATTCTGGAGCCGCTCTGATTCACAATGTCACGGAGATGGTGATTTTTTTTCTTTGTTTTCTGGGTACCCCAGGAATGCACACAACCTTGGTAGACTCGCAACACTCACACATAGAGACACAAATTAACAGTAGATACAATAATAATGCTGTTTATTAAATTAAACAAAAACATAAGCGACAAATAAATAGATAACCCTCCCTACTTCCCTATGGCGATAAGATGATAACAAATAACACCATGATAAACACCTAACAGTAAACACTAACAAGAAAGTCCATAAGCAGTCCAAAAGCAGTGGGAACAGATGTTGTGGAATGAAGAAACAAAATGATGATCCTGTGAACAGCTTGCTGCAAGAAATGTATAAATAATACTACCAGTATTCCTGATGTGGTGAGGGGTGGTGTGATTCAGGAGTGCTCCCTCAGGCGATGGCGGTGGTAAATCAGAAACACTACTCACAAGACAGTCCATACATACAGTACATACAGGATGTGATCCAGAAAAAAGTGACAGGTGAGCACAGACACAAAACAACGGACTTTGTCTCTCACTTTTTTACTATCTAGCAAGCTTCCTTTTAAAGTTCCCGCAGGCACCTCTTGTCCCCAGCAGCCCCTGCACCCCCTGCACCCCTTGCAGTTGTCCAATCAGGCAATACCCTCAAGGCAGCTGGGAAATCAATTCCTTTGATTCATTGCTCTCCTATCAATCCTTCCAGGGAGGTCTCCCACCTGTGTACTTGGAAGGCAACACACCATGCTGGATCAGCTGTCATTTCTTCATAGAAAACTGGCTCTTCCAAGCCATCCCCTAAAAAGTCCAATATCCAACAGGACTTGCATTGCACTGGCCTTTGACTTTGGATTACTAAAACTGCTCAACTTTTTTTAAAATTAAAATTAAACGATTTAACTTGAATGGTAAAACTAATACATTTAAGCTAAAAATTACATTAAGGAACTGCTAAAGTTATTTCTGGCCCCTTAAGCTCCTGTAATATTCTTCCTCTCAACTGCCTGCTGTTTGTCTTTCTTTCAGGTTAACTTTACTTTTCTCTTTCTGTTCTCCCAACTTTGGGCCCCTTATTCCTTATTAGAAGCTCTCCACACACACCATTTTTATTACTTCGTATTAATGAACCCTTATGCTGTCACTTTCTTAATTGCTCTACTTTCCTGACAGCTAAGAACTGTTTAATCTTGTAAATGTTTTACACATTTCTTCCTTCTTACAAAGAAACACTTGCTTTCTGAATTTGTGCTGCTAGTTAATTTTGTATTGCCTCTTTCTACAGCTGCTTGTGTGTGATTGGCATTTTAATGCTAGTTACCTGCCTATGTACCATGTAGCCCTTCTCTTTACCGCTTTGAAGACAGCCACCTAAAATGAATAGTTTATTACTTATGAATACATGTGCCTTCACTTTCTTACTAGCGCTAATGCTTAACTGTACAAGTGCTATATGTTGCTCTGTCTAATTATTCTTTATATGCTTTCTTTTTTCTCCACTAACTTGTGACTTTTAACTATTGAGAAAATAATTTGGAGGTAATAATAGTTAAAAGTTAAGTATTTCGGTATACTTTCAATATTAAAATATAGCATCTATCTTAGAAGTATAAAAGGGTTAATAAATGCCAGAAACCTGTTCAGGCATATCAGGAAAACAGATAGAGGTCAAGTGAACAACAAAGACAACAATGTACTAGGCAAATGGCTAATGTAATACACAAAATGTACTAGAGAGATAATTAAGAGGTCAGCAGATGTCCTGGAAACAACAAGACTGGACAGAGATTTCAAGGGTAATAGTTGAGCCTAAAAGATATAAGAAGAACAACAGTATAGTAGAATAGACTTTTATTTAGATAAGTTATTTGTGTGTAAGCCAATGAACCAATCAGAGTAAATGTATGCATTAATCAATCTTTGTTATGTAAATTCAGTTGTTTATACAACTTAATATTTTGACCATTCTTAACAGACTGCTATGCTGAATGCTCCCGCTTCAGCCTTCGCAAAAGGGTAATTAAAGTCACACTGGACAAGCTTCCTCCTGCCTGGTTCCTATCTCAAAGAGGTTTAATCAAATTTGTCCTATTAGAGGATACATTTCTTTCTTTACTTAATATGTTGATTTCTACCATACTATTCATTGCCACGACACTTGTTATTTACTTACAAATTTGCTTATTGTGAGCTACTGCTTAGTGCTCCACCTCGCCAACTCTAGTTTACATACAAATAGCAAGAACAAATACAAGTAACTTCCAAATGCTTCCCCAAACACTCAGCTACTTTAGCTCCCGTGTGGGTGAAAAAAAGCTTTAAAGATTCTGTACAGCTCCTTAACGGCAACCGCAAAAACAAATTTTTAAGAGCAAAATTTATCTTGTCACCCATGAGCATCATAGGGTCACCTTCCAAGTTCTTCACAGGTAGGTGATACCACCCCAAGCTGAGTGGGAGCACTACCTCTGCTAACTACATTTTCCCAGCACAGAAAGACCACCCAGTGAGGGCAGCTAATTCTGTCCCTTCTACTCCCTGGGATATAAATTCAAGACCTCCCTGAAGAAAGATGTCTGTTAAGGTTTAAATGACCAAGGAGAGGAGCTCCATCTACGGACCGAAAGAACCATATACAAAGAAGCTCTGAATACCCAGTTGCTGTTGGACTACCTTCTTTCGTTTATATTATTTTTGAATGCCATCACACATTGTTTTATTTATAAATTTTCGACAAGTAAATAGGGACAGCCAGCTTGACACCCCAAAGTTATCCTATGGACAACCACACTCTTAATTAACTCTTGCACCTCATAACACAAAACTCACAGCACTTTCCCTTCCACTCACAAGGATGACATCAGCATATCAGTATGTCTGTAATGTACTCGCAATTCTTTTACAGGTTCAGAATTCCTCTCATAAATAACTTAAACACCTTGCCTTCCTCTCATGGTGCCTAGGATAGCAGCCATGGTAGTTTGGTGCTCTGTCTTTGTCTGTCTTTTTATGTTAAATTCTTTGTCACCATACGAAGTCATAGAACCTATAGGAGGAAAGAGCGTCTGAATATTGGTTGCAGTGTACCACCTTATTTAACTTCAGATATTATAACTTCATCCGTGGATTTTACAACTTTGTTGATCACTGGTGCCCATGCAGCTTAACAGGTAGCCCAATGGTGGAAGACCAGAGGCAGAAGAGCTGACATCCTGGTTCGATTCAGGAAACGAGAACCATGGAAACCACTGCCTGGAACATGTCTATCTAATGAGTGTTCGCTGGCAAAGTCACCAAACTGCAATGGTTAATGCGTACTAAAACTGACTTTTCTTTTGTAACTGCTCTGTGCTTTACTGAAACATGGCTGAATGACTCTATTCCTGATTCTGCATTGGACTTACCCGATTTCACACTGTACCGTGCATACCTTGTTACCAAACTTTGCAACAAAACAAATCCCTACTACACATTAATGTACCTGGCCAATAAAGTGGATTCTAAATCTGATTTATAATGTTGCTTTACAAACATGGTCAATAGTGGATATTGCAATACACCTGATGTTATGGAACACACCATTGTCTTCCCTAACACGTGTTTGAATTTCTCTCTTGTAGCATTATTTGCCAGCACCACATTGACTATTTCAGCTTCTTGTTTCTGTTTGAAAAGTTGTTTTTTTTTTTTACACTGTTAGATGGTCTTATATGAATTCTACAGAGGAAAAAATGTCAATACCGTGTAGCCTAGACCTAGGAAAGCCAAATGTTATTGGCTTTAGTAAGACTCACAGGCGTGTGTAGTTTTTTGCTAAATGAGTACACCAGAACTGCAAATTATGCTGCAGCATTAAGAATGTGTGACAAAACAGTGTATAATACTGGAAAGTTGACATGAGTAACCAAGAATGGTGTTTGGGGGTGGCAAGTGGGCGACCGCCCCAGGCCCCACGCCTAAGGGGACCCCACTTTTGAGGTCCACGTGTACCGTTCAAGCAGATTTGTCAAGCTATATTCTCCAGTATATATATATATATATATATATATATATATATATATATATATATATATATATATACATCTAAGAGGCTGCGGTGGGTTGGCACCCTGCCCAGGATTGGTTCCTGCCTTGTGCCCTGTGTTGGCTGGGATCGGCTCCAGCAGACCCACGTGACCCTGTGTTTGGATTCAGCGGGTTGGAAAATGGATGGATGGATGGATGGACATCTAAGAGGAACCCTTATCGCATATCAGGACTCAGAGTATACTTGCAGTTTGGGTACTTTTCTAGAAGAGGCCCTGCTAATTTTCGTCGTGGTATTGTCATGAATTATGAATTGCACTTTTTAACAGACTATATAGTTATATTTTGATAAAGTCTGCATGTTATCTTGCAAAAATTTAGCTGAATACTGTAATGAGGAAATCTGGTGTATGTTAACATTATTTTTATTAAATTCACATGCAAGTTTATACAGTCCACACATACTGGTAACAGCATTTGACTAAACCGGCCCCGCGTGGGGTTGGTTAACCCTAGGCCCCACACACCCCTAAGGTCCACCTCTCTGAGTAACTTTGGGAGGTATTTGCTGCAAAAAAAGGAAATACAAATTTAAAATACAGAATGAAAATGCAATCTTTCTTTTGCAAGTTTATTTTCAAAGTCTACATGCAAGAGTACTGCAAAAATTAAAAATTAAAAATTTCATTTTCAGCCTGGTGAGCAATGAAGCTGCAAAAATGAAAAGTAAAGCACAAATTTGCTTTACCTGCTGCTCATTGAATTTTCATTTTCCACTTTGCATTTTCACTTTCAAATTCTCTTCATGCAAATAGTGTGGGTCAAAAGGTGAGGCCTTGCACCCTTGCTGTAGTACTTGTAGTACACTGACTGTGTTTAAGTCGCGTGATTTTGATCTTTTAACCTCCGTACTGCAAGTTTCACAGTGAAATCACCTCACAGAATCCAAAGACCACGCATAATTGTAGTTCTGAAGTAATTAAAGTGCTATTTAATTACAATATTTAAAATGACACAGAGTTTTTAACCAGATTGTTTAATTCAATCTTGGAAAGAGAGAAGATGCCTAAGGAGTGGAGAAGAAGTGTACTGGTACCAATTTTTAAGAATAAGAGGGATGTCCAGAGTTGTAGTAACTACAGAGGGATAAAACTGATGAGCCACAGCATGAAGTTACTGGAAAGAGTAGTAGAAGCTAGGTTAAGAAAGAAGGTATTGATTAGCGATCAGAAGCATGGTTTCATTCTGGGTAAGAGCACTACAGATGCAATGTTTGCTCTGAAGGTGTTGAAGGAGAAATATACGAGGTGTGTCTATTAAATAATGAGACTAATTAAATAACTCACCTTTATTTATATGTATTACAAATTTTCATGCTTGTCCCCTTCAATATACTCCCCATTTGCACTAATACATTATTGCAGTCTTGTTTTCCACTGGTCGAAGGCATGGTGAAAAAAATCAATGTATGTCAGCTGTTTTAACACATCAGCCATTTTCTGCTTTACAGCATCAACTGACTCAAAACGTGTCCCTTTAAGCACTGATTTAATTTTTGGGAAAAGATAAAAGTCGCACGGTGCTAAATCGGGCGAATATGGAGGATATTCAAGTGTAGTAATGTGCTTGTCGGTCAAAAACTGCTTTACAGAAAGTGCATTTTCCCACAGTTGCGGCCATTTTTTTCTGACTTTTTCTCTCAGCTTTATCAAAACTTCCTTATAATACTGCTGGTTAACTGTTGTGCCTTCTGGAACCCATTCTTCCAAAATTACACCCTTGATATCGAAAAACACAATGAGCATGGCTTTGAATTTTGACTTGCTTTGACGAGCTTTTTTCATTCTTGGTGATGACGGTGTTTTCCAGTGCATTGACTGTCTTTTGGTTTCAGGATCATACTGGAAGATTCAGGTTTTGTCACAAGTGATTACTTTATGAAACAGGTTTGGATCTGCGTCAAGTTGCTGCAGAATGTCAACACAACATTCCTTGCGACGTTCTTTTTGCTCTGGTGTGAGAACCCTTGGGACCATCTTTGCACAACTTTTAAAGTTAGCATTTTTTCGACACACTACAGAAAACACAACCAAACTAAATGGTGACTCACAATCAACTGAACATCATAGAGTGTTGCTGCTTTTCATGCAGGTTCAGACATGTTCAAGGTCACCATGCATGCAGTTATAACCAGTTCTGACTGCTTTGTTTACTAGGTGGAATCACAATCTCGTTATTTAATAGACACACCTCGTAGAGAAGGACAGAAGGAGCTGCATAGAGAAAGTATATAAAAAAGTGCTTAGAGAGGAGTTGTAGTATTGTATGAGGAAGTCGGAAGTGGCACAGAAGTATGTAAGAGTGGTACAGGATATATATGAGAGAAGTGTGACAGTGGTGAGGTCTGCGGTAGTAGTGACAGATGCATTCAAGGTAGAGGTGGGATTACATCACGCATCAGCTCTGAGCAATGGTGATGGACAGGTTGATAGATGAGATTAGACAGGAGTCCCCAATGGACTATGATGTTTGCGGATGACATTGTGATCTGTAGTGAGAGTAGGGAGCAGGTCGAGGAGACCCTGGAAAGGTGGAGATATGCTGTAGAAAGGAGAGGAAGGAAGGTCAGTAGGAACAACACAGAATACATGTTTGTGAATGAGAGGAAGGTCATAGGAGTTCTGAGGATGCAGGGAATTGAGTTGGCAAAGGTGGATGAACTTAAATACCTGGGATCAATAGTACAGAGTAATGGGGAGTGTGGAAGAGAGATGAAGAAGAGAGTGCAGGCAGGGTGGAGTGGGTGAAGGAAAGTGACAGGAGTGATTTTTAACAGAAGGGTACCAGCAAGAGTGAAAGGGAAGGTCTTCAAGACAGTAGTGAGACCAGCTGTGTTATATGGGTTGGAGATGGTGGCACTGACCAGAAAACAGGAGACAGAGCTGGAGGTGGCAGAGTCAAAGATGTTAAGATTTGCATTGGGTGTGACAAGGATGGAGATGATTAGAAATGAGTACATTAAAGGGTCAGCTCAAGTTGGATGATTGGAAGACAAAGTCAGAGAGGCAAGATTGCTCTGGTTTGGACATGTGCAGAGGAGAGATGCTGGGAATATTGGGAGAAGGACAGTAATGTTGGAGCTGCCAGGTAACAGGAAAAGAGGAAGGCATACAAGGAGGTTTATGGATGTGGTGAATGAGTACATGCAGGTGGTGGGTGTAATGGAGCAAGATGCAGAGGACAGGAAGATAAGGAAAAAGATGATCCACTGTGGCGGCCCCTAACAGGAGTCACCGAAAGGAAGAAAAATTTAACATGACAAAAATGAGCCTTTATTATATTATAATGTACATTTATTTACACTGAAATAGAAATAGGACACTTATATAATACATTTATCCCTCCTCTACCCCATTTGCCTGTAGCTGATCAATGACTAGATCAGACTTTCTTGTTATAACTTTAAAATAAAGTGATACAGTAGTATTTTTTTGTTAACTTTTATTTCATTACTTTTCAAAGTAAGGTGATATGTTAATGATTGTTTTATTCACTATCAAGACCTTCCATAATTTGTAATTTTCATTTAATTCCTGACTCTTTTTCCACCATTCATAAGATTTTTTGCTAATCCACCTCATTAAGAAATACATAAGTAGCAAATATGAATTGAATTATCTAACAAGTTCATATTTATAAACAAAAAGAATGAAATCTAAACAAACCAGAATCAATTTTCTGACCATTCTAGAAAGTACTGAACATATCATTCCAAAAATATAATTCCATAATATGCTTGAATAGGTGCAAAAATATTTTTGAATTGCATTATTTTTATAATGTTGTTGTTATATTTGTATGTGTATATGATCAGATAATTGTTTCTAGAACTTTGTTCCTGCCTTATGTCCTATGCTATCTGGGAAATGTGACTAAGGATGGCATTTCAAAATGGAAGTCAAAGAGAGAAACAAGTCACCGCAAAACAGGAGTGTAGATTGAAAGTAAGTTAGTCTTTTTGGTCAGTTTGTGGACAGTTGCAGCATGTATCCAAATTATTCATAGATATTGACCTATGTTATTTGATGTACACATCCTTTGTTTTCCTTATGCGTCTGTGTGCTGTTCTATAATCATTTGTTGACAATCTCTACTCAGGGTACTGTCCCTTAGTATATTTCTGTTAACAGGGTACATCCTCTTCATGAAAAGAAATTAAAAACACATTGATCAAGTTTCCTTCTGCCTGATTCCTGACTCAAACAGGTTCTATTTTAGGACAAGATTACTTTCTTTAATATATTGCCAATTTAATTTCTACCATACCATTTTAATATCACAAGCAACAGCATGTTTAATTAATGTGCAATCCAGGAGCTCACCCATTCCTTTCCAGATAGGGACGTCAAGTCCAGTTTTCCACTCAGTTAGGATGATGCCATGAGGGACAGCCTTACCACCAGCCTGGAGAAGTTCACCCCAGATACCACCAATGCCTGCAGCCTTCCCTACTCTCGGCTGGTTCACCACCTGTGAATTCTCAGTTGAGATTGGGTGTTTCACTTCTAATTGGAGGATCAGCCTGAAGAACTGTGGACCCAGAGATGTCCAATTTCTTAGCCAGAGGATCAGCTTTAAACAGCTGCTCAAAGTAGCCAGCCCAGCAGGTCACAACTTCAGTGTCATCCGTAAGGACCATTTCATCAACCACCCTGACTGCTACTCTCTGGGGAACAGAGCATAATTACAATCTATTAAATATCTTTAACACTTTAATAAATGATTTTTGAAACCCCTAAATTAAAGTGTAACACAGTTTTAATTTATAACAGTTCTTTAATACTTTACTACATGATTTTGCAAACTCTAAATTGGTGCACAACTATAATACATAAAATATAATTCTATACTTTTCTTTCATAAATCAAGAATTGGCCTTAATAATTTTTAATAAAAGAAATGTCATAAAAAGCATCTATCCTTTAACATAAGCAAAAAAATATTTCAACAAAAGCCGATAAAAGAAATACCTATTACTAGAAAAGGTCTGGCTTACTTATCTGAACTTATCATGACTTACAAATCATAGTTCACAATTAAGATCTCACGATGCCAGTCTGCTTATGATTCCAATGATTAATAAAATAACAGTGGGAGGATGAGCTTGTAATTACAGGGCCCCTGTGGAACAGTCTGCCTGCTACTGTAAAAGATGCCCCTTCAGTCTCAACTTACATGAGTAATATGATAGTTATAATTTGTTACTAACCCTCGCCTGTTCTGTTTCTCATCTTGGTATTCAAATGTGGCACTTGGTGCCACCACATCACTGCAAAGTTATCTGCCTGCCTACAATAAAGACATCTCTGACGGAGGAGCACTGGAATCATTGGGTAGAAGGGTCCTTTCATCATATGTGAGATCATCTACTCCCGCATTTTGCTCTGTACTTGAAATATTACTACTGTACTATCGTATTGTATTGAGGATTACTTGTGCTCTGTTCTGTGTACTGTATTGTATTTACCCTTTACTTTTTGACATTCACTGCACACCCAACCTACCTGGAAATGGGTCTCTCTTTGAATTGTCTTTCCTGAGATTTCTTCCATTTTTTCCCGCTACAAGTGTTTTTTTGGGAGTTTTTTCTTGTCTTCTTATGAGAATCAAGGCTGGGGGGTTGTCAAAACACAGGGCCTATTAAAGCCCATTGTGCCACTCCTTGTGTGATTTTGGGCTATACAAAAAAAAAATTGTATTGTATTGTATTATATAGAAGATAATCACATTCTTTTTAATGACTTTATTAGTTAGGACCAAAGATGCATCATAAAAATATTTACATTTTGTATTTTTTTTACTTTTAGTGGCAGGAGTGCCCTCTGCTTTTTAATGAGTTTTATTTTACATTTGGTTTCCTCATCTATTACCTGAGCACATTTTTTGGAGAAATCCAGAAGTTTTTCTTTTTAGAATGAAATGCCCACAGTTCAATGTATTTGGATAGGGTTAGCAATTGCTAATTCTGCAATGGAGGTGGTTGATGCAATCATGTTTCTTTCAATACCATGCCATCTGAAAGCTTCTGACATATTGTGACATTTTTATAAGCTGACAAAACATTTTTATATCTGTGCAATACTTCCTCTGGATTTTTAGCTGTAAAAAGAGAAAAAAACATATCAACACTGTAATGGTACTGCTACAAGCAATTTTAGCTTCTTGTGGCAAGATGTTGTCTATATACGATCTGTAGTATGTATTCAGTAACATTTAAAGTTGCTGAAATATTTTCATATGTAATATCATGTGGGTTGCCAATCACAAACTGAGTACCATTAATAACAAAACATAAACAAACACAGTCAAAAAGGAACTATTTTAGAATAGCAAAACACTCTAACTAGTACATGCTCGGGATGTGGGAAGAAAACTAGAATACCTGTAGAAAAATCAAAAATGTCACAGGAGCAACATACTGTACAAACTTCACATAGTGCTGGCCATACACAAATATATATTTGTCATTTAGCCTAAAAAAACGTTAATTTTTGAGAAACAGTAATCCATTTAAGCTTCTCATTTTGCTTGGCTTTTCTCTAGCTTCTATTAATATATTCATTGTCCATCCATCCATCCATCCATCCATCCATCCATCTATCTATGCTGTCTTAATATCATTGGTCTAATTGATTGCCAGAGTCCCCCTTAGCTAAACATCAGTGCTAACCACTGAACCTCCATACTGCCCTAATGAATAAACACTTAATAAAAATATTGAAAGACTGACTATTTCTCATATTAGTTATATTATATATAATATTCTGCAAATTGCATTTAAAACCTGTTTTCCCAGCTTAGACATATTTCTCTATTATTTTCTTTAATTTCCCTTCTTTGTTGCTTTCTTTTGCTTCAAAGTTTCTGAAGAAGTGTTCGATGGTAAGGTGCTACATGCAGATGGCATAGTAGAAAATTCTGAACCATCTTGAGAGAAAAGAATTTTCAGATGATACTGGAGCTCTTAATTTGCTTGCTTTATTTTTGTATCTCACACCTTTGAAATTGAAATTAAAATATTATTACCAAGCCAAATTAGCTAAACCTAATGTTTCAGAAAAAAAAAAATCAATGCTGATATTTGTCTGCTTCAAATATTTACCATCTAATGGCTAGCAGGAAGCACAATGATCTTGATAGCTGCAATTAGTATGCAGTGTTTCTTACATCACTAAACAATTGCAACAGCATCCAACCCATCCTGCTCAAATAATCCCCAACCATTAATATGCCAATCAGTAATATTAGTCTTATTTCTAGGCAATGTTCCAAACTCAATGTAAATTGTGACTTACTAAGCACACCTTGTACACCTAAATAACAATAACATCCACAAATCAGTGAATCGATTTTACCCAGCTTTTCTAAGAAACATAAAAAAATGTTTGTATACATAAAAGCCAGAGAATTCTTTAACTCGTTGTGCTTCAGAACCCAAATGAGTAATGATGCATCTACTAACTCGTAGTTGCACAATTCCATAGTGACAAGAAATAAGAGTAAAAGTGAATGTTACCTTTTGAAAATGAAAGCTCTAATTTTTTGACCAGCTGTCTCCAAAGAAAATCTCTTTCTTCTTGTAGTTCTTTAATTTTGTCATCTTTAAGCTCCAGACTTTCTTGGAAGATGTATTATCTCATTTTTAAGAATTAATTTTTGATTCAGAGACTGGAGAATTGTGTGTAAGCAAATCAGAAAATTCTAGCAAAAAAGATAAAGAAAATTGGTACAATCAAACATTGAGTTTTTGTTTCAGCTGCACTCAATGAGAACAATTAAAACAATAAAATTGCTATTTAAGTTCAAGTTTCAAAAACAACAGAAGTAAGAAAACAAACACTGTGTGTTTATTAGTTTCCAAAATATTGTGAGAAATTTAAGATTTTTGATTTCTATTCGCTATAATTGTGATATTTGAAAACGATTAATCTATGTCTTTTTCAAAGACTTAAAAAAGTACAAAAGAATACATCAAAAAGCTTAAACATTATTTAAGCTTAAATGAAAGAGACAGGGCAAGTAATGCTCATGCATCAAAAATTAACTGGGTCAGAACAGTATATGTATTTAAAATAAATATTTATATTTGGTATTGTCTTGCCTTTGCTGTTTGGGAGGTGGAATGTCCATGTCTGAAATGCCTGCAAAAATGTTTTTGGAACTAGCATTGATTTTTGCATTGACATTAAAATTAATAAAATAGTAACTATTCACATACAGAAAATTCATGCACATACATTATGTATGTTATATTAATACATGCATGCAAACATATAGCATTATTTGTAAACCAATTGTCTGTAGATACAGAAACAAACTTTTAGGTAACGACTAGGTTAAATGAATAAGAGAACACCAAGGTTATTGCAATATATTATATAAAATTTTAAAAACTCTTTATAAAGGAAAATGTGACTCATATTTTATTACAAATACAAAACTCATCATTATATACTAGTGTTGATCAGCAAGTTTCACCAAAGCATTATTCACAGCTATGTTCACCCTTGTTTGTTGAATTATTTACTTTTAGGAGAACTTTTTTTTTCAGAGTCCCATAATGCTTTCCGAGGGGAGTGCTACAGTACATGCCCTGGAACTGTAACAGCCAATATTGGATGGGATTGTCCCCATGTATATAATGCTGATCATTTGCATTAAAGACTGGCTATGAAGCTTGCATATCTCTCACTATGTTCTTTCTTTTTTGATCTCACAGAGGCACGGCTGCACAGTGGTTGGCACTATGAAGAGCATACGATCGCGCTCACAGTTAGTATCACTAGTCTACTGGCTGACACACTGCAGATTTGAACACTGGGAGAAACTCAGGGTTAGTGGAGAAAACTCATTCAGATATAAACAAAACGTGCAGACTTCATGGAGACCACAGGTGCTAAGTCAGCTGGTGAACTTATATAGCATCAGTATTCATACCAGTTTTTTCATTTTCCATTAAAACAAATGCTGTATAATTTAAAGCCATAAAGGCACATTAATACTGTGTATAGTAGGTGAACTCAATTTAATGAGCTTAAGAGATAATTAAATAATATGTGCAAGAGTGGAGGAAGATGCACACAGGTAGATTACATCCTATGCAGAATAGTCAATCTGAAGGAGATTTTAGACTACAAAGTGGTGGCAGGTGAAAGTGTAGTTAAGCAACATAGGATGGTGGTCTGTAGGATGACACTGGAGAGCAAGAAGAGGAAGAGAGTGAGGGCAGAGCCAAGGATCAAATGGTGGACGTTGAAAAAGGAAGACTGCAAGGTTGAGTTTAGAGAGAAGGTGAGACAGGCACTGGGTGGTAGTGAAGAGTTACCAGACAGCTGGGAAACTACAGCAGATGTAGTAAGGGTGACAGCAAGAAGGGTGCTTGGCATGACATTTGTACAGAGGAAGGAGGAAAAGGAAACCTGGCAGTGGAATGGGGAAGTATAGGAGAGTATTGTAAGAGTTGAATTTGAACCCTGGTCCAATGTGCACCTGGCATGTGTCTGAGTCTCATATCCTTCTGAGCTTATGCTTAAAAGCTGATACTGTTATTTTATTATTCACTATGATAAATGTATTTCTTGTAATTTTATATGACCCCTTAAGAGAAAAAAATTGTATATTTATGGCATAACCATTCTTCTATAGTAAAAATAAGATGTATGTGGCGAAGTTCACACATCTCCTAAAATAAAAATAAGAATGAAAAATATACATTCAAAAAGTCATGTACATCCTAAACAAACAGGACTATCAATCAAGTTGTGGTCATCTAAGGTATCAACATCTGCCATGTCCAGTTAGTAACTAGGTGTAACAAATCATGTTAAAAGTTTTCTGAATTTGTAATGAATTCCTGTTAAAGAATATTGACCTAATCAATGGATTGTATAAATATAGCACAGAGGACACTTTTTTCTTTGTAAAAAACACTGATATGATGCTTTTTGCCTCTTTGGAGATTTAGATAAAGAATAACGATTTACGCTTTCTCCTGCCTGTGTTTTATTGCTTAAATTGGGGCATTCCAGTGGGGGGTGTCTGTATTTATAATTTCCTTCCACAGTATACAGAGGAAGAGGATGGCAAAGATGAAGTGGGATAGTAAGAGAGATGCAGAAAGTAGACAAGCGTACAAGGAAATAAGGCGCAAGGTGAAGAGAGAGGTGGCGAACGCTAAAGAAAAGGTGTATGATGAGTTGTATGAGAGGTTGGACACTAAGGAGGGAGAAAAGGACCTGTACTGATTGGATAGACAGAGGGACCGAGCTGGGAAAGATGTACAGCAGGTTAGGGTAATAAAGGATAAAGATGGAAATATACTCACACACGAGGAGAGTGTGTTGAGCAGTTGGAAAGAGTACTTTGAAAGGCTGATGAATGAAGAGAATGAGAGAGAGAAGAGGTTGGATGATGTGGAGATAGTGAATCAGGAAGTGCAACGGATTAGCAAGGAGGAAGTAAGGACAGCTATGAAGAGGATGAAAAATGGAAAGGCCGTTGGTCCAGATGACATACCTGTGGAAGCATGGAGGTGTTTAGGAGAGATGGCAGTGGAGTTTTTAACCAGATTGTTTAATGGAATCTTGAAAAGTGAGAGGATGCCTGAGGAGTGGTGAAGAAGTTTACTGGTGCTGATATTTAAGAATAAGGGGGATGTGCAGGACTGTAGTAACTACAGGGGGATGAAATTGATGAGCCACAGCATGAAATTTTGGGAAAGAGTAGTGGAAGCTAGGTTAAGAAGAGGGTGATGATTAGTGAGCAGCAGTATGCTTTCATGCCAAGAAAGAGCACCACAGATGCAATATTTGCTCTGAGAGTGTTGATGGATATGTATAGAGAAGGCCAGAAGGAGTTGCATTGCGTCTTTGTGGACCTGGAGAAAGCATATGACATAGTGCCTCGAGAGGAGTTGTGGTATTGTATGAGGAATTCAGAAGTGGCAGAGAAGTATGTAAGAGTTGTACAGGATATGTACGAGGGAAGTGTGACCGTGGTGAGGTCTGCGGTAGGAGTGACGGATGCATTCAAGGTGGAGGTGGGATTACATCAGGGATCGGCTCTGAGCCATTTCTTATTTGCAATGGTGATGGACAGGTTGACAGATGAGATTAGACAGGAGACCCCATGGACTATGATGTTTGCTGATGATATTGTGATCTGTAGCCATAGTAGGAAGCAGGTTGAGGAGACCCTGGTGGAGGTGGAGATATGCTCTATAGAGGAGAGGAATGAAGGTCAGTATGAAAAAGACAGAATACATGTGTGTAAATAAGGGGGAGGTCAGTGGAATGGTGAGGATGCAAGAAGCAGAGTTGGTGAAGGTGGATGAGTTTAAATACTTGGGATCAACAGTACTAAGTAGGAATGTCTACAGGACAGTAGTGAGACCAGCTATGTTATATGGGTTGGAGATGGTGGCACTGACCAGTAAGCAGGAGACAGAGCTGGAGGAGGCAGAGTTAAAGATGTTAAGATTTGCATTGGGTGTGACAAGGATGGATAGGATTTGAAATGAGTACATTAGAGGGTCAGCTCAAGTTGGATGGTTGGGAGACAAAGTCAGAGAGGCGAGATTGCATTGGTTTGGACATGTGCAGAGGAGAGTGCTGACTATATTGGGAGAAGGATGCTAAGGATAGAGCTGCCAGGGAAGAGAAAAAGAGGAAGGCCTAAGAGAAGGTTTATGGATGTGGTGAGAGAGGACATGCAGGTGATGGGTGTAACAGAACAAGTTGCAGATGATAGAAAGATATGGAACAAAATGATCCACTGTGGCAACCCCTAACGGGAGCAGCCGAAAGAAAAAGATGAAGAAGAAGAAGAAGAAGAGATAATGAAATAATACAGTTTCTTAAATTTTATATTTATGAAACATATACAGCATAAATAACGAGTTTTCTGTGCTTGTTGCCAAATGTGCAGGTCGATCTTCAAGTTCCACTTCAGTATAAAAGAAGGAGGCGCTGCACTCTGCATTCATAATTAGCCATGTGGAGAATGAAAACAAACCTTGAAAGAGCTTGATGCCCCCACCCCCCAAATGCAGGAGACTATGAAATAAGAATAATGAAAGATTCATTAGTATTTACAAGGCGTTCTTATCTTTTTGATAAAAGAAAAAATGCAAAGCATCAGCACAGACAGTTTGGATAGTCTTCCGCGCAACTTCAAAAAACAGAACAAGCCAGTGGCGTCAGTCATGACATGCCAGTTTAAATTTTCTGCCTTTCACTCTTTTAGGGCTGAATATTTTTCCAAAAAACTCAGTTTTCTGAAAAGCACGGAAAGCAATATTTTCTCACATAAATCAATATAAAATGTCAGTCAATTAGTAGAATGAAGATCACACAGAACATTGATCCCAATTATCAAAAGACATGTTCTATTTGAAAGCACAGTCATTACTGACAAGTTGTCTGTCTACAAGAATATTTTGCAAAATCTTGGATATCAACATTTTTCTGTGAATCATCAACAGTGTTAATCCATATTCATATTTAGCATTTGGAAAACAGAACAGAGGATCTTTTAAAAGACCGTTTGAAAGTAATTGAATGATGTATTGGCTAGGGAAAACATAGAAAAGGTCGCTTTACTAGTCTGCTAAAAGATATCAAAAGAATGTATCCTGTTTAGATATAATAAATAACATGTTTACGTTATTTGAATATTGTATTAGAATCATTTGCATAACTATTACAGTTGGTTTGTTATTAAAAACTCCTTGATCTGAAGTTTTATGATTACAGTTTACAGTATACTTATCTTTGTGTTGATTTTTTCCTAGTGTTATGCAATTTTGTATTTATGATTTTGATAAAAAAAAATTTTGCGCATAGGGCAGTCAATGATTTTTACACATTCTTAAAATAATACGTTAAGTATCATTATTTATGTTAAGCAAAGTTATTTAATATAATGTTATAATATCAAGATTTTTTCTTGTATTGATAAGCAGTGTGCTACAGTGATTACATATTTATGAAGTGATATCTGTAATTAAAAAATTACTGTTGTCGCAGGTGGCTGGGTGTGGCCTGCAATCAGCCACCTACTTAAGGAGCCGCCGCCCTGCAATCAAGGCTGGAGTTGGGTAGGAGGAGGACAAGGCTGATGCAGAGGGGGCGAGGAGAGGCCCGAGTGTGTTGTGTGAAGAAGAGAGAGAAGGCTGAAGGAGCCAAGACTTTGGGAGACTGCGGGAGGGTTTGGTGAGGTGCACTAAGGACTTTGTAAATAATAGTAAGTGTAAAATAAACGTGTGGTGATGAACTGGAACGTGTCTACCTGCCTGTGTCTGGGAAGCACCCTTTCACAGTGGCGTAGCCGGCAGGATGCTCCACCTGGGTCAAGGTGGGGACCTGCATATCTGAAAATGTTTGTGAAAGGCCCGGCACAGCAGGCGAACTCACCCACGTGCCGCCGGGGTGGCGTGCACCCAACCCCGCAGGGAAATGCAGTGTCGCGGACCGTTAGCGGCCCGGTATCGGACTTTGTATTTCAGGGGCGGCTCACCGACGCGGTGGCCCAGAAGGGGGCTGCCGAGAAGGAGAGGCTGCAGCTAGGGAAGCCGCAGCAGCAGTGGAGCTGCCCGGAGAATCACTCTCCAGTGAGAGAGGGGAGCGAGATGGCCGGCCCAAAGTCCCTCCTCGTAACAGGCACGGGATTGGACAGTGTGTCCTGTCCTCTCGTCAGCGATTGATCGGAGGCGAGAGCAGGGAATGTCCGTCCCGTGCTGCACAGAAACCCGAGTGGGCTGCAGGGAAGCGCCCATAGAGAGCAGTCGGTAAGTGGAACTACTGGCAAGGTAAGCCCACCGCCGGCTGCTTCTCTCTCCTTGGCAGCAGTGTTACAGGAGCTGCAAGAACAACTGCGCCTTGTGCTATCACTGCCGGCCGAGCGATGTGCCCTCCGGGCAGAGACGCTGGAGTCAGGAGGGATGGCAGCGGCGTCGGATCGAGAGCCGCAGGCAAGAGAGGATCAGCGCGCTGCAGGAGCTCCTGGACGGAGAGGCACAGTGAGGAAAGTAAGGGAGACTGACCCCGTGAAGCTCCGGACACCAGCGGGGCTGGGTCTGCCCTCTTACAATGGGCAGATCCGAACCGTCGCGGCATCCCAAAGTAAACGGAGGAAGCGGCTTGGGGAAGCCAGTTCCTCCAATAAGGGAGGACGTGCTGCTGAGTGCACACATACTTCAAAGGGCCGTCCTCTGCGGAAGCAGAGGAAATACCCGTTGGCTGAGAGGTGGAAATGGAGCGTGATCCCACTGGTGGTCCCGTGGCGGGGAGCATGGACTGCTCGGGCTGGGAGGCTGAAAAAGAGAGCATCGGGGTGCCAATCAGTGCGGAGAGCGTTGGCCCAACTGAGAAGACGAGCCGAGGGGCTGCGTCAGGGTAACGTCCCCGCCCCTTGTTTTTCTGTTTTATTTTTAGGATCGGGCCCTAGGCTACGGAGTGTCGGCTTGCCGCCGAGGGGTTCACGTCCTCGCGGAACGGTCCGCTGGTCCCTGGAGGTCTCAGCTAACGGGGGAGTTATGTCGCAGGTGGCTGGGTGCGGCCTGCAATCAGCCACCTACTTAAGGAGCCGCCGCCCTGCAATCAAGTCTGGAGTCGGGTAGGAGGAGGACAAGGCCGATGCAGAGGGGGCGAGGAGAGGCCCGAGTGTGTTGTGTGAAGAAGAGGGAGAAGGCTGAAGGAGCCAAGACTTTGGGAGACTGCGGGAGGGTTTGGTGAGGTGCACTAAGGACTTTGTAAATAATAGTAAGTGTAAAATAAACGTGTGGTGATGAACTGGAACGTGTCTGCCTGCCTGTGTCCGGGAAGCACCCTTTCACACTGTTTGCATATTTCTTTTGTGGCTGTACTATTTTGACAGACAGTAATTAATCATGCTGTTGCATGTGTTATTAAAATGGATCATGCCTCACTTTAGTGTTGCAGATCCATTTCTTGACATGGCACAAATAAAATACATTGTTTATTAAATGTTAACAACTGCATCTGCTATGTTTTAAGACTACAGCTTTAAAAATTGTAGTGGAATTTTCACATAGTACATTAACTTTAGAAAATACACTCAAAGCTATTGATACTATTTGTCCCTAAATATACAATCCATCAGCAGTCCAGAAGAGAACATAAAGTTCATGAAACAGTAACACTGAGCACCTGAGCTGAAATTGCAGTGTGCAAATTAATGTGTATTTCTGCTTTAATTTCATTTTATTATGGTGTGCGAATATTTTAAAATTGAGAAGACAAATGACACTTTCTTTCTTAGTTTACTTTATGTGGGATTAGAACACAGACACAAAAGGAAAACAAAGGATGTGTACATAAAATAATACAGGTAAATATCTATGGATAATGTGGATACATGCTGTGACTGTTCACAAGCTGCTTTCTAGCTACACTCCTGTTTTGCAATGACTCATTTTTGTTTATTATTTTGAAATGCCATTATCAGTCACCTTTGTTCCACTTACTAACTGTCCAGTTTTGCTAAAATTATGAGAAGCTAGCTAGAAGCCCCTGCCTTATATACTAGGTAAACTGGAAATCTGTCTGGGGTTTGTTGTCTCATGAAGAAAGAAAAGAAAGAAAGAAGAAACAAACAAGTGAATATCATTGTCTAACACACTGAACAGGGTTGCATGGGGTGCCAGAGTCTATCCCGGCTAGCATAGGGCATAAGACAGAAACAAACCCTGGACAGGGTGCCAGTCCATCGCAGGGTGAACACACACACTAGGGCCAATTTAGCATCAACAAACCACCTAACCTGCATGTCTTTGGACTATGGGGACAAACTGGAGCACTGGAGGAAAGCCACACAGACATGGGGAGAACATATAAACTACATTGAGAAAGGACCCGCAATGCGAACCCTGTTCTCCTTCCTAGGAGGCAGCAGTGCTACCACTGCACCACCATGGTGCCCAATAAATAAATGTTTGAATGGAAAAAGAAACTGCAATGGTTAAAATAAACCCATCAGAAAAACTGCATTGCTAGTTTTTACCCCTGCAGTTTGGGCTAAAACAAACATTTGGGCCAAATATTGTAGCATCATAATTCAAAAGAGGTCCATTCTAGCTAAGAGTTGATTATTATCTCCTGGAGCTATGAGACAGCAGCACAAAGCAGAATGCTGCTATGCCACCCCAGAATACCCTGTGCTCATTGCTACTATATGTATTGTATATTGTATTGTATTGTAACACCTGAATAGAATAATGTAATAATGTATTTAATATGACCTAACATGGGATATTTGGAAAGCATGTAACTACAAATGGCAATTAAATATTTTATAATACATACCTAAGTTCATGTACAGTTTTTCAGGTCAATGTGTTAGAAGTAAATAATAAATATTTAATAGCCTCATATATAAGGCATATTATAAGACATTTTATAAAGTCTTTGGCATTATATAAATCAAACAAAAATAATAATAGCAAAGTTAAAAAAAAATTATTGTGTTTAATAATAGGTTATTAATGTTAATAACATAATTAATAAAATGCTTACAGACTGTTAATAGCTGGTTATAAAGGACAACTAAACTAAAGTGTTAACTATGAAGTAAATGAAAGTTATGGATTATGGAAGGTCTTCATAAGAGAGAGAGAGAAGTTGGGAGCATGAGCACACCGACCACACAACGCACCACCTGGACTGGGACCCGTGTGCCACGGGTGACATTCATAGTGAATAAAATAATCACTACTATATCACCTTATTTTGAAAAGTAATGAAATAAAAGTACAAAAATTACTACTGTATCACCTTATTTTAAAAAAGTTATAACAAGAAAGAGTCTGATTGAAATGTCAATCAACTACAGGGGAATGGGACAAAGGAGGAGGTGGTAAAAACCTTAGAGGGGTACATTTATTAAATAATTCTACAAGAAAACAAAAATACAACATGTCTGTTGTCCACTTCAGCGAAAATAAATGAAATTATGACATAATAAAGTCTTATTTTTGATATGATAAATATTGTACTTAAATAGCATATTAGTTACTTCAGAACCACAATTATATGTGATCTTCTGATTTTCTCTGTGAAGATCACAGTACGGAAGTTAAAAGATCAAAATCACATGACTTAAACGCAGTTGAAGTAAAAAGTATTCTGAAAGTTACAAAGCTGCCAAGGACAAAGAATTGTTTGGGAAATCAAGGTGTAAAGCCCTGCCAATTGATCCGCACTATTTGTATGTTGAGAACTTGAAAATAAAAATGCAAAGTGGAAAATGAAAATTCAATGAGCAGCAGATGGCACCAGTCCTTATTTACGTTTTACTTTTCATTTTTCCAACTTCATTTTTGTTCAGGCTGAAAATGAAATTGCAATTGGTTTTATTTAATTTTATTTGTAATTTTTGCAAGATTCTGGTATTTAGAATTTGAAAATGAAATTGCAAATGGTGTTATTTCATTTTATTTTAAATTTTTGCAGCATTCCTGCACAGAGACTTTGAAAATGAAATATACCAAAGAGAGACTGCATTTTCATTTTATAATTTAAATTTTAATTTTAATTTCCTTTTTTGAAGAAAATACCTCCCATAGAGCAACTGCCTACTTAGTGTATGCATTCGGTCACAGTGGGCATCCTGTTAGGAGAAACTAATAGCACTGTTGCAGAAAATACTTAGTAAATAAAAAAACAGTTTAAAAAACAATGATTTAAAAATGCACATATTTGTAGCGCACTCTGTACGGCTGCTTTATTCAGCTGCCAGTTTCTTTCTCTAGCTAAGAATTGTCTTTCATTTCTGCACAAACATGATGTGACTGGTTAGGGAGCAATTTTTTTGCAGCATGAAATGAAATGTTACTTTTATATTAGCTAAACATCATAATCACAGATCTAACATAGATAATCCAATGCTGTACTACAGTCCACTATATAGTGATGTAAATACAGTAGCATAGTATCATGAACACTGTAGGTTAGTTGTTTTCATTTCTAAAAATCCAGATGATACAAGCTAGTGTGAAGTGGCTATTATTTGGCTTACTCAAACCACAGTTGACCACTTGATCAACCAAGGTGGCTTGGATTTCATTTCTGGTGGTTCTCTTTTATGATTCTTCCATGTCCTTGTTGTTGTCCTTGTCCTTATCCTTCTGTTATTATCACACCTCTTCCTCTACCTGTCAAAGCAATATCTGCCTCCATTGCTGTCTAAACCATGCAATCTGAACCAATGCGTATTTATAGTACACATTTTGCAGTCTAAGTGAACAAGTTAGTTGTAAGCGTTTTCAGACTCGAGAATTAGCTGTAGACAATTAATCAATGTGTCGTCCATTTTAAAGGACAGTGTTTGCCCAATTAAAACACACGAGGTTTCAATTTTGGTAATTGTACTTAATGTAGAGAACCATGTGTAGTATTTTGTGAATTGCAAACTGAATACTAAGCTTAAAATGTGTTTGCAGTTCTGCGGACTTTGTTAAAAGATCTGGTACATGAATAAATGGCTTTAGTGATTGTTCCTCAAGCAGTAGTTTTTTTGTTCATGATCAGAAAGAAGCTGTAAAGGATAAAAAAAAAAAAAGAAGAAACAAAGTACAAAAAAATTGGTTGAAATCAATGCAGGTTAAGAAACATCCAGCAGTCAATAAATCTTAAATTCCCATATATTTTGTAAGGTTTCTAAACTCTTTTGAGGCTGCCCCCAATGGGACGACACACCGAAGAGCATGTGCGATCGGCATGTTTGTGGAAGATAGCTTGTCCGTTGCTGGGGCAACGACAGGTTCTCAGCGCAAAGGGAGGTGAGTGTGATGCTGCGTCGGACACAGGGGAACCAGTGGCTGCCATTCAGCTGGAGTTTGCTCGCCTGCAACGAGCTGATAGCACCTTGGATTTTGCATTCAAACAAGCCCATGTTGCAAATGACTCTTACTATCTGGACAGGACCTGAACTTTAAAATACTGCATTTTTTAATTAAGGATGGTTTTCTGTATCGGGTGATTTCTGATTGCATGGGCGATGGGCATACTGAGCAACTGGTGGTGCCAAGTAGGCATAGGGAAAAGGTTTTAAAAATTGCTCACAGTCATGTTGGGGGGTCACCTCAGCGCGGTAAAGATGAGAGAACATATTTCAAAATGCTTTTATTGGGTGAATATGGACCGGGATGTGAAGAAATTCTGTAAGCTCTGTCCTGACTGTCAAATAGTTTCCGCACACACATCCGCCAGGCCACCCCTTGTACTAATGCCTATTTTAGATGTCCCCTTTGAGAGGGTGGGTTAGACATTGTTGCCCTGCTTCCCAAAAGAAAAAGTGACTTTCATTATATGCTTGTGTTAGTCGATTACACCACAAGATACCCAGAAGTGGCCGTGCTATGGTGCGCAGACACCTGATCTATTGCAAAAGCTCTCACAGACGTGTTATCGCATGTTGGTATTCCTCGTGAGATTTTAACTGATCAAGGCACGCCCTTTATGTCTCGTGTCATGAAACAACTATGCAAAAGTTTTGCAATTCAGCAGTTACATTCCACGGTTTATCATTCACAGACAAATGGTCTGACTTAACGATTTAATAAAACCCTAAAACAGATGATTCGGCAGGTGGCCCATGACTACCCGACCTCCTGTGCCTTTCCTCTTGTTTGCTGCCCGGAGTCCCTGCAAGCATCCACTGGGTTGAGTCCTTTCAAACTATTATTTGGACGCCGACCACTTGAGGTGTTGGACACTTTTCAAATCTCCCTTTGTTGACTGAGTCATTTCACTGCAAGAGGAGAATACAAGATTGTCCTCTATTATGGTGGAACATCAGCAGCGTGAACAGGAGGCACAGAAACATAATTATGACAAGACAAGTAAACTCCGTGAGTTTAAGAAGGGGGATTGTGTGCTGGTGTTGATCCTGTCCGATCCAAGTAAATTTCGGGCTGAATGTCAAGGGCCGGCATTAATAGAAAAGCGTATGTCCCCAGTGAATTATAAAGTCAGGATTCCTGGGCGACAGAAACCGGTACAGATTTTGCATGTTAACCTTTTAAAGAAGTGGCATGATCACCACGAAGTTCTGGTCATGTCTGCAATGGTCCCCCAGACTGAAGTTGCTATTGGGGAGGATTTAACTGACATGCAGAAAGCAGAACTGCTTTCACTGATCGAGGAGAACTCCGATGTCTTTTTTGCCCATGCCTGGCCGCACAGACATTTCAGAACACAAGATTGTAACTCCGCCCGGTGTTACTGTACAGGTACCCCTGTACTGCCTGTCAGAGGTAACGAGGAAGGTGATACACAACGAAGTCCAGCAGATGCTCCAGTTGGGTGTAATTCTTCTGAGCAAAAGCGAGTGGCAAAGTCTGATTGTACTTGTCTCAAAGCCCAAAAGTTCGGTTCAAGTCTGTATTGATTTTCCGCATTTAAATAAGATTTCCAAGTTTGACACGTACCTGATGCCACGTGTGGATGAGCAGTTGGAGAAGCTCGGGCAGGCCTCATACATTTCCACTCTAGACCTCACAAAGGTTTACTTGCAGGTGCCCCTGGAGGAGTCTAGTTGCGAGAAAACCGTTTTCGCCACTCCAGACAGACTGTTTGAGTTTACAGTGCTCCCTTTCAGTCTCCACGATGCACCGTTGACCTTTCAGCGTATAATGGACCAGATCCTGCATCCCCATTCCGTGTACATGGATGCCTATCTTGATGATGTTGCCATTTTTAGTAATGACTGGGAATCTCATCTCGTCCATCTTCGAGCGGTGCATGACAGTTTACAGCTGGCAGGGTTAATGGCAAAACCTTAGAAGTGCAGGCTGGGTATGTCAGAAATCCATTATCTGGGATATTCCAAGGGGAAGGGATTGCTCAAGGCTCAGATGGACAAGGTGGGGAAGGTGCTTGCATATCCACATCCCAAAACACACAGACAGGTCCGTGCCTTCCTTGGGCTCGCGGGGTACTGCAAGCAGTTCATTCCCAGTTTTGCATATTGGGTTGCCCTCCCCTCTCTGACTTAACAAAAGACAGAAAGAATCATAGTGTTGCCTGAACCAACGCCTTTGACAGAACTTTCTCGGACATAAAAGCCACTTTATTCTCATTATCCATTCTGCGCAATCCAGACTTTTCATAGGAATTTACTCTGCAAATGGATGCAAGTGCTTTTGGTGTAGGAGTGGAACACTCACAATATTTTGAGGGGGAAGAACACCCCATCATGTTGCTCAGCAGAACCCAGGGAGCGTTATTATTTACCAATGGAAAAGGAGTGTTTAGCGATTAAGTGGGTGGTGGAGGCCCTCTACTACTACCTCTGAGGATGGCGGTTTATCCTGGTAACTGACCACACCCTGCTTCAGTGGCTGTACAAACAGAAGGATACCTACGCCCAGCTCACTGGGTGGTCTATTAGTTTGCAGGCTTTTGCTTTTGATGTTCGACACCATCCCGGAGTTACACATGCCAATGCTGACGTTCTCTCCTGCCTGGCCGGTCACTTTGCCCACACTGGTGTGGACAAGGCTTTAATCAGAATATAAGTTTAATGTCACTGTGCTCTGTACAAAACTCCACTCACATGTACAGGCCAGGCCAAAGTTAGCACACAGGGGCGCTCTCAGCATTTAGAACTGCTAGGCAAGCATTTGAAGAGAACAATTTGTTTGATTTGAAACAGTGTGGTGCCCGGATGGGGACGCCCAGGAAGACAGGAGGAGGGCTTATTCCTCCTCCAGACCTCGAGGGGGCGACCGCCCTGGGGACCGCGGGTCCAGAACTGGGAAGCTCGACCCTGTAGGGGCCCGTGGTCACCGCCAGGGGGACCCCAATACCTGGAGGACCCTGGACCGCAGCACTTCCGCCACACCAGGAAGTGCTGGGGGGAAGAGGAACAGGGACACCAGGAAGTGCTTCCGGGGAGACAGCTGTCACTTCCGCCACACTGGGGCGTGTCGGTGGGAGCACATCCGGGTGCTTATTTAAAGGGGCCGCCTCCCTTCAGGGATGGACTTGAGTCGCGTGGAAGAGAGGACAAGGTTGCTGAAGGAGAGAAGGAGGCGGTCTGAAGAGACAGTTGAAAGAAGGCATTGTGATAAGGCCTGGACTGTGGGGTATTGGGTCTTGTGAGTACTGATGGATTGTATAATGGAGACCCAAAATAAACGTGTGTGGGGTGATTTTAACGTGTCTGCCTATCTGTGTCCGGGTCATATTCCACAACAGTAAAAGACTACAGGAACAGGAGTATCAACCAAAATTGAACATATTTTAAAAACAGAGGGATTTGTTTTAGGGAATTGTCAAAGACAAGGGTATGATAACGGGGCTAATATGACAGGGATGTATAAAGGTGTACAAGCTCATATTATGCAAAAAAATTCCAAAGCACAATATATGCCCTATGAAAGCCATAACTTGAATTTAATTCTTGGAGATCTTTCAAAATCATCTGCCTTTGCAAATTCATGTTTTGGAACTTTACAAAGCTTATGCAATATTTTTTCAAGTTCTGTAATGCGCTGGGATATACTGAAACAGCATGTATAACATCTGTGACAAATAGAGGCACTGTCGACCCCTTGAACCCTCAGATCAGATGTCAGATGCCAGATAAAAGTCCAATATGACTTTATTTTATAATAATTATGTGCACCAAGCACACTCCACTGCACTATCCTCATAAATAACACAATAATAAATCAATAATCAATCAATCCTCCACTCCCAGACGCGTTGCCACCCTTCCACCCAGCTCAGCTCATCGCTCTGGTCTCTCACAGTCCTTTATATAGTCTGTGACCCGGAAGCATTTCTCTCTCTCTCTGTCCATGTGACCATGAACACTTCCAGGTCAGATAAAAGCTCCTTTTCTTCAACCCAGAAGTGTGTCATTCGCTCTGTCGCCGTGACTAAGACGCACTTCCGGGTTATAGGTGAAACAAATGTCTCTGGGCCTTCCTGCAGCGTCCCCTGGAGGTTCCCATGGTATCCAGCAGGGCTGTGATGAAAAACTTCACTGTCCATGATGCCCTGCTGGCACTCGGGGCACCTCTATGTTGCATGCAGGGCTCCACCTGGTGGCTTGAGGGTATTGGCCGGGATGAACGGCCGGCCATATTCCACACATCCTACTCCAAAACCACTGTCAGAAACTAGGTGGGAATGTTGACTTGAAAGTGTGAAATCTGTAAGATACCAAGTAAAACAATTTTCTCGTTTTGAAACAACTTCACAAACATATCAGTGACATTAAAGCGAAGTCCGAAATTCAATCACTTGAAAATAAAGTTACTTCTTTTTAATTTTTATTGAGTTTAGTCATTTGGTATGACTTCCTAAATTAAGTAAATTTACTGAGCAAGATATTTCAAAGTTCTAACATGGATATTACTACCACAAATTCACATTTAAAAGGCCTATTCAAATTTTTTGAAGACTATTGTGAATCGGGATTCAAATCTTTTTTAATTAGTGCAAAGGAAATTGCTGCACCTGTTCCGGTTCCCTGTCTATTTACCATAGTTAGGTTCATCACAAATAACCACAGCAAGAACACAGGCTACATTCTATGCAGTCAGTAGTTTAATGCAGAATGTGAAGCATTTTGACACTCAGTGTTTTCAGCTGGAGTGATTTGTGCTAATTGAGCACAGGTTGTGACATCAATTGTGTTAATTTAAGATCCCCTCAAATTGTGCAACCGATGTGCAACATGATAATAACGACAGGAAAAGAGCTTGTAATTCTGGGTATAGTATGATAATTTTAAGGACTCAATTAAAGTAAACTGGTATCTAGCTGACGGTGCAAGGTTTAGTGTTTAGGCAGTTGAGAAGAACTGTAAGTGTTGACTTCAAGATGATATTTCGAAATTTCACCAGAACTCATCCTTCTGCATCCGGAACTCATCTCCTCACAAGAAATAAGTTCAAGCTCCAGTATCAAAGCTGCACACCTGTACTTTGTACAATTGATGCTCTTACTTTTAAGGTGTGGGTAAAGGTGAAGTTCAGATAGGATCTAGATGTCGGATTCAATTAGTGTTTATGTGGTGGAACATGCACAACCCTTATGCTCATTGTGTTATGTGACATACAAACAGGTACATTTAATTGTAGCACCCAGAAGCACACACTCTAGCTGCCAAAATATCTCCATTACTAAATATGCAACCAGGTCATCGTGGATAATTCATTATTGTAGGAAATGTTCAAAATTAGGATTTCTATTTTAGCCATTTCCTTGGAGAGACAAGGATGTCCATGTGTAATGTTTGTAGCATAAAATGGCATCGTTATATAGTGAATGTTTTTTGGCATGAAACAGTGTGCAACACTTTGAGCTGCTGCAGCAGAGTGTTCTTTGTAGCCAGTGGGTGGCAGTAGGTGCCTGCATCCAGATTCGTTGGTTTGTTGATCAATGTACTATATGATCTGCTTGAGATAGGAAAAAAATCATTGAATGTATTGAGAAACAAATCACAAAGAAATGGTAAGTCCCTGATTATTTCCATAAGGTTTAGATTTAGTATAATAAGAAGTTTAGATAACAGCAGTGCTCATGGGCTGTGCTTGCTGCAGTAGCAATAACAGGGTGCTAAGGTACTTGCATCATTATCTTGAAACTGAAATGATAACCTGAAAGGATAACATAACATATCATCCTCAAACCCACTACATTTGTAGAAAGGGATGATATAAGATTGTCGTCACTTGTAACTCTACATATTCTAAATATCACGTCATACTTTCTAAGACAATCATTTACCCTATGCAGCTCTCAAGGTACTAATATTGGCCCTTACTTATTCAAAGTCATTATTTTGAGTAATTCCATTTTTATCTGTTTATCGCAAGTGATTCAAACCTATGTGCTACATCTTGGTTAGTTACGACTCCCTTTTTAAGATCTCGCTATACGGCACCATGTTCTCCTCTTTAAAATAAGGGAAAGAGAACAAGTGAAATAGAGACGAAAAGAGTCAAAAATATGAAGTTTGTCTTCCTATCATAGATAATGAGTTTTTGGCTTTACTTCTTTTTTGAATGAGTTCAATCTGTGAATGTTTTTACGCACAAATACAGCATATTAATGCAGCACATACTGTATTTTACAGTGTTTCTCAATTGCTATGATACATTTAATGAGACTGGGATCCACTTGATCTCAATCACCACTTGATCTTAATCACCACTTGGCATACCAGAAGCCTTATCCTGCAAATACGTCAACACCTTTTCATTGGTTTCACACATTTTTACACCCTTTTTCAAAACAGTTTACACAGATCTCATAGAAAAAACTGTGTTAAATAAAAAGAAAACACATTCACAACTGATAGAAATTACTTGTACAATTATGAATATTCAACTTACCTATGTGAAGCTCCTTTGAGGAGCTCTTCAATCATCAATCAATCCTTATCCATCTATAAAAGATGGCAAGTCTTTTATTGCTATTGGCAAGCATGGAACAAAGAGGCCAAAGGCATGTAGAGAGAGTAAAGGACCATGGAGTCAGGGGCATAGGGGTTCACATGCATGGTGGAGGAGTTGTAGATGGAGGGGAGAATAGAACTCAAGTTTCCAATCAAATTCAGTCAACAATTATTGACCATGTCATGAATCATGGCTTGTCTCTTTACAGAGGTGGGACAAAGGGCCCTTCCCATTCTGAGTGGCACTGTGGTGTCTTTTGCCAAAATTGTTTGGAATGAGAATAGGTAAGTCACAATGTTACTGTATGCCACTGTGTATTTCAGCTTATTGCATTGCTTTGTTGGCAGAACAAACTGTGTCCACTCAATTGTTCATCAATCCATTTATGTGACTGTCATAATGTCAGTTTTGATATGCTTTTTACATTTACTTTATAGAATCCACTGACTACCACACACTGGTGGTAAAGGAAAGATCTTTAGTGCTAGGAGGCTTCTGCTGTAAATATGGTCCTGGCTAACAATGCGATCAGACTGTATGAAAACCAGGCCATGTTCAATGAGAGTTTCCTTTGCCACATACCAACGATTGGACCTCACATTACAAAACATCTCATTATGATGTCTTGATACACTGCTGAAACTCTGGTTCCACCTGAAGAGAGAGGACTGTTGAGGTCTTGCATGACACCTTTAGGAGAATGTTTCCTTCCAGCACTCTCACATGGATAACGAATGGTTTGCAGCACAGCCCTGTATAATGATGCAAAACCTCCCTGAATACTTTCCTTTTTTCAACCCAATCTAGGAATTCTTCTCTGCTTGGAGATAGAAGGCACATGATCACCAGCAATATGACCAGATGACCCTACTGGAAGCAATGAATGCTGTATACCTGGAAATATGTGCATAGGACTACCAGGGATGGACACACCATGCAAAGAGGTTTTCCCATGATGCATTGCACAGGAAAACATTCAGTGCGATGTTGATGAGAACCTGTGGCCTAATCGTTAATAACATACAAACTGAAAGTGAAGTTCAAAATATTTTTCTCCATCATTTAGATTCATTTCTCAAAACAACTGTAGCAGGTGTACATTTTTAGTTCTTTTTAACAGGTGAGTTTGTGTTCTTGAGAAATTGCTTTACGGTTATAAGAATTGTTTTCAATGTTTTAAGAATGAGGTTAGTTGATTTTTGATCTTGATTTTTGGAGTGAGTTGGGTGAAGTGATGAACAGTGAACCCAAGGGAGTGGATTTCAATGGACATGTCGGTGAAGGTAACAGAGGAGAGAAGGAGGTGATGTTTAGGTATGGTGTCAAGGAGAGGAATGAAGAAGGTCAGAGGATAGTGATTTTGCCAAAAAGATGGACATGGCTGTGGTGAATACATATTTTAAGAAGATGGAGGAACAAAGGGTGACATACAAGAGTGGAGGAAGATGCACACAGGTGGATTACATCCTATGCAGAAGAGTCAATCTGAAGGAGATTGAAGACTGCAAAGTGGTGTCAGGAGAAAGTGTAGTTAAGCAGCATAGGATGGTGGTCTGTAGGATGACATTGGAGATCAAGAAGAGGAAGAGAGTGAGGGCAGAGCCAATGGTCAAATGGTGGAAGTTGAAAAAGGAAGACTGCAAGGTTGAGTTTAGGGAGAAGGTTAGACAGGCACTGGGTGGTAGTGAAGAGTTACCAGACAGCTGGGAAACTACAGCAGATGTAGTAAGGGTGACAGCAAGAAGGGTGCTTGGCGTGATATCTGGACAGAGGAAGGAGGAAAAGGAAACCTGGTGGTGGAATGGGGAAATACAGGAAAGTATACAGAGGAGGAGGATGGCAAAGAAGAAGTGGGATAGTCAGAGAGATGCAGAAAGTAGACAAGAGTACAAGGAGATAAGTCGCAAGGTGAAGAGAGAGGTGGCGAAGGCTAAAGAAAAGGCATATGATGAGTTGTATGAGAGGTTGGACACTAAAGAGGGAGAAAAGGATCTGTACTGATTGGCTAGACAGAGGGACCGAGCTGGGAAAGATGTGCAGCAGGTTAGGGTGATAAAGGATAAATATGGAAATGTACTCACAAGTGAGGAGACTGTGTTGAGCAGATGGAACGAGTACTTTGAGAGGCTGATAAAAGAAGAGAACGAGACAGAGAAAGTCGGGAGTGGCAGAGAAGTATGTAAGAGTTATACAGGATATGTACAAGAGAAGTGTGACAGTGGTGAGGTCTGCGGTAGGAGTGACGGATGCATTCAGGTTGGAGGTGGGATTACATCAAGGGTCGGCTCTGAGCCCTTTCTTATTTGCAATGGTGATGGACAGGTTGACAGACGAGATTAGACAGGAGTCCCCATGGACTGTGATGTTTGCTGATGACATTGTGACCTGTAGCGATAGTAGCGAGCAGGTTGAGGGAACCCTGGAGAGATGCAGAGGACAGAAAGATATGGAAGTAGATGATCTGCTGCAGCAAATCCTAACAGGAGCAGCCGAAAGAAGAAGTTTTAAGAATGAGGTTAGTGTTTTCAATAATGTGCCTAAGTGATTGAGAAAAGCTGTAATATGGTATGAAATGCATATTAATAGTGTAATTAAAAACCAACTGAAAACTCAATGTTTTCTTAACAAATATATTACTTTGTATATAAAAGCATAATTGACATCAATTGTTACACTTTCTGAACTTTACACAGGACTGCAAGGCTCCCGTATGAACAAAAGAACACTGATTCTGACCCAATGTAGTGTAGCATTTTGTTCAGTAAGAAAAGCGTCAGTTTATTTTTTGGAATTATGCTTAATCAGTTTCTATTGGTGTGGCATAGTGATTCAATGATTATCACTGATTCGTCATAGCCCAGTGTGCTGAGTTTGAAGGCCACACAGCAGTCATTTCTTGTGTGAAGTCTTCTAGGTTTATTCAAGTCTCCATTGATTTTCTTCTGAGCAATTTGGTCTTCCTCCCATGTTTACAAAGATAAGCATGTTTCGTGAATTGGCCTTTCCAAATTTTGCCTGTGTGGGGTGTATGGAAGAGCGGTCTCTGTTATGGAATAGTATCCCTACCAGTTTTGCTTCCTGCCTTGACCTAAATGCTGCCAGGATAGGCCCATTCTATATTTACCCCTGACATGGAGTAAGCAGGTTTGAGAATGCTGTGTTATATAGCACATATACTATACATTCTCACCCATTCTTTGTGGTATCCCAACTATGTATTTATTTATTGACTGTGCCTAACAATTCAACAAACAAAAATTTTGAACATTAGGCTGGATATTATTGAACATTATCCCTAAATATTACGCTTGAACACAAAAACCATTACCATTAACTTTTTGCCCTGTGCTAAGAATGGTGTACAGTACTGCACACACCAACCCATTACATGCAGGCTTCCAGCCGTTACTCTCTACATTAGAGCTGGCAGTCCACATAAAAGCATGGCTTTTGGCTCACATGAACAAGGGAAAAAACTGCAAATAGCACAAACAAGGCATACAAGCAGGAGTGTCACCTGTATTCAAGCACATTGCCACTATTTGCAGTGCTTCCTGATACTTCATAATCACACTAATTTATTTTTAGATACCAAAATAAGAACAAAATGACCTGTTTCATGTTATTTTTAGTATTCATCTAAATGCATACACTTTTAAGTAGTTGTTGTCTTTGTCTTGTAAAGCTGCCACTTGCTACATACTTTAGTAGATTTAATTTTAGTGGTGTGTTTCATGTTGAAGTATGCAGTGTCCTCATAGTTGGTTGTTGAGTGTACTGAGTGTCCTGTTGGCAAGGTCTCTTTCTAAATGACATGTGATTGACACATTTTGTTTTTACTATAAGGGCATAGATCTCTGCATACACAGCAAACACTTTCCAGTGTGCTGCCATACAGCTATTTCTCTTCTGCACAGACTACATATGTTTGTGAGGAACCTGAAAATTACATTTATGACATGACATGCATTATGTCATGAGGGGAAACAAAACGAAATGCACCTTATAGCTGCAAACTCATGTTTTGTGGTTGGCTTTTGCTTTTCTTGTCATTGTACTGTTCATCCTTCCGTTGATTTAATTAGACTGGGGAGGCACTACAGAAGACGTCAGTTTGAAACTGAAGAAACCAACTGCACCTGAAGCTCAGCACAGTGTGGCTCATCAATGTCTATTTGCTTGTTCTTTACAAGATACTTTGTAGTGAAGACGTAAAAGTCCTCAGGGCGTAGCTCTGTAATGCACTGCTAGGCAACTGCACTCATAGCATAGTAACCATGCTTTATGGAAAAGATTTTTGTAGCATTTTGTCAGATCTGTTCATGTTTAGCTTCCACCTGTGCCTGCATGTAACAAGAACAACTGAAAATTGTAGCCCTGTAGGGGAGGCACATTTGGCAAAACATCAGAATTTAAACAGTGTCATTCTCAAGAAATTTGGTAGTGTTTGCATCAATCTGTTATCTGTGGATATTTTATAATGTTTTGTACATAGGTTCCATTTTGTTTGGCTATATCCACAGTCCAAGTGGCCAAAAATATACTAAGCAGGCTGACTGTGCTGTGTTGAAGACGTTCCATGCTATGGACTTAAATTAGCTGATAAGAATTCATTCGGTGGTGTCAGGCTGTGTTGCCTCATTTGTTAAATCATTTGTCCAAGCATCTAATTGCATTGCATATGCAGCACTTGAAAAGAACTCTGTATGTCACAGACATGAACATACTGAATGGTACAGCAATAGGGGGTACATTTTTATTAATTTAATATTAATATATTCAAATGTGAAAAGATAAGATTCTCCAAATAATTATGAAAAAAAATCTTCTAACTCTTTTAGCCTGATTGATTTACTTGTCAAGTATATGGGTGGATAGATTCCTGTAGTCCCTTATGAATTCAAGAGTGCCCTTCTCCTTCCTTCTCACCTCAGTCATTCGATTCGGTGGTCTGGGTCTCTTTCTGATGGACTCCTTATCATTGTGAAGATGTGGGTTGTTGAAGTCAAAACTTATTTCACCAGTAACACTCCCAGAATCATTCCATGGTCTACTCTGGCACTCTGATCTAAGATCCAAGATCACAGTGGGAAAATGATCTCTTACTCAATATCTCAAAAAGGGAGTCAAAGGTTGCAAAGCAGAGAATTCATTCGAACTCCATATGTGCAAAACATACAATTATTCAACTCAAAATGATATATCGAGCACATCTGTCTAGTTTAAAATTGTCCAAAATGTTTCCAGGGCAAGATCTGACCTGCGAACGTTGCAATCAAGTTCCAGCCTCACTGAGACACATGTTTTGGGCCTGCACCAAATTAACATCATTCTGGACCAAAATCCTTAAATGCCTTTCTGACAGCCTTGGTGTCACAGTCCCTCCTAACTCATTAACAGCTGTATTTGGTGTACTTCCAGATGGGCGTAAAGTGGAGAAGGACAAACAAACTGTGATTGTCTTTACTACACTATTGGCACATAGACTTATCTTGCTCAACTGGAAGAATCTATTTATGGCAAAATTGGAGGAAGATTTCATGTCAATGTGCATCGTAAAACCAATGTTGTATCTCCGTTACATAGATGACATCTTCATAATCTGGACTGCCAGTGAGAAGGACCTCCTCCATTTTCATAATGAATATAATTGTTTTCACCCCAACATAAAACTGAAGCTGAATTACTCAAAAACAAAAGTCAGCTTCCTTGACACCACCATTCAACTGAAAGACAACACCATTGTAACTTGTTTTTCACAAACCGACAGACAGACGGACCTACCTGAAAAGTGATAGCTTCCACCCCAAGCATATAAGGCGCTCCATTATTTTCAGCCAAGCAATACGGTACAATCGGATTTGCTCAGACTCGACAGACCGGGATCAACAACTGCAGGAGCTCAGACAAGATTTCATCAGACAAGGTTACATCCCCAAAACAACAGACACTCTAATAAGATGAGCTACTGCCATACCCAGAGAAAACCTTCTGGAATATAAAAATAAAGACAACAAGAACCGCATTCCCCTTGTTGTCACCTACAACCCACATCTTGAAACACTTCGAAAAATTATAAAAGAACTTCAGCCAATACTAAACAATGACCAAACACTGAAAAATGTATTTCCTGAACCTCTCCTCCTGGCATACAGACAACCACCAAACCTTCAACAACTAATTGTCCGAAGCTCACTTCAACAGCCATGGACACTGTGAGAGGGACTTTAAAGTCACAGTGCATATGGGCAACTTCAAAACACAGCAAGAGAGAAAAGAATGGGAAGTTAAACTCATGCTAAAATTTAATACATTACAACATGGATTGAATAGAGACAAGAGTTTTATGGCCAGATATGAGGATTGTTTACATCTCTCAGAATGACAGACAACCTGTCTGCCGACCCACATTGTTTTGAAAAAACTCATTACAAAGTTCAAAAGACTTTGTTGGACAGTTATCTTATCCAGAGATCTTGACAATATATTGTTCTTTTCTCTCTTGTTAAATTAACCCTAGCCTGAATGAATCTATTATTTTTTTACATTTAAAATTTCTCATTTAAAGATTCACCAATGTTGATTCTTGTCCTAGAGTGTGTATATAAACATAGGGAACTTCAGTCTCTGTATTACATCTTGCCTGAAGAAGGGGCCTGAGTTGCCTCGAAAGCTTGCATATTGTAATCTTTTTAGTTAGCCAATAAAAGGTGTCATTTTGCTTGGCTTTTCTCTACATTCATAATGGCTAACACGGTACAACACCCTAGTACAACTGGAAGAATCCTAACTCTCCTCTTTTAAGTCAGTGGGTAACTGATGTTACATACTGTTTGAAACTGGAAAAAATCTAATTCACACTTAGAGGATCTGTGCAGGATCTAATCAATAAAATTTTAGAATAAGCTTTTAAAGCACAGAGGAAGCAGATTCTCTCCCTTTTTTTCCATTTATCTTTATTCACTTATTAATTTATCTATTTACTAATTTTTACTAGCTTTAAGTTTTACTCTGCTGGCCTAGCTCTCTTTCTCAGGGGTGGGTATTGATTTGTTTTCGATCCTATTTTTGTAAAAATTTATTTATTTGTATGGCATGTTGTGTGATTTTAATAAAATCAATAAAATAAAAACCAAATTAGAAATTATTTGTTACTAAAATCAGTGGACTCAATGAGGGCCAAGTTTGCAGCAGCTTGCAAATTGCTATTTTCTTGAAATTATCAATCTAAAAGAAAGGCTTTGGTCTGTTTACCCTGTTCTACAGTCCCATCAAGTCAAAAGATACTATTTGCTCTACAGCTGAAATTTTGTCCCATTTAAACATTTAAGAAAGTTCTAACTGTCACCTTATAGTGTAGCATAGACTACATTTGCTGATATCTCTCTATTATAAAAAAAATCTTGGAAAGGAAAACCAGGGAGATGATGATCTTCTCGGAAGACAGAAGACGAGGGAGATGAGATGCTCCATGGCCAATCTCTTTTGTCTCGCGGGGCCCATAAACATGATTCTTGGTGCCAAGAGATTGTCCCAGGACCGTCTCGCGGGAACGTGGAACATGAGATGACGTATGAGGAGACGTATCTAAGAGAATTAAAAGATTTGATGTTTGGGGAAAGTGAAATCCACAAACAGTCGGTCAGTCATTTCCCAACCCACTATATCTGAAAACAGTGTCACGGGGGTATGCTGGAGCCAATCCTAGCGAGCACAGGACGCAAGTCAGGAACAAACCCCAGGTAGGGCGCCAGCCCACCACAGAATCCACAAACACTACAGGCAAAATATCTACAATAATCTTTTTGCCTTCACATCATTCAATGCTCAAAATGTAGATTTACACAATAATTGACCATATGCTATGAGAATCTGTGGTCCCACAACAGTTAAAGCAACGACAAGTTTAATTTAGAAGAAAACACAATTCGGTCAGGTGTATATTTATGATCATGGAGAAGCAATGCAAATTTTAACAGGCGACAAGAAAGGTAATGTAATATATATTCTGCGAATAACATTAGATACCAAAGGAGATCTTGATATGCCATTCGTATTAAAATGTTTACAGTTTCCTGTGAGAATACCTTTTGCTATGACAATTAACAAATCACAGGGACAAACATTAGAAAAAGCTGGATTATTTATTAGAGAAAAAGAAAAGATTTTCACTCACGGGCAGTTATACGTTGCGTTGTCACAATGTATCTCCAAAAATGGAATCAAAATTCAATGCAATCTTGAAGAAACGGTAATTCCAAATATTGTTTTTACTGAAGCTTTAAAGTAAAAGTGCAAATAATGAAATTGAAACAATTCCAAAGAAAAAAAAAAGCTTTTAAAATTGTATATCCGATTAACCAAACACGGGGGTTGGCGAGCGAAGCGAGCAGGGGTCGGAGCCCCCTAGTCTTCTATATAAATAAAATCATAATAGATTATGTCTGTCTTTTTAATTTTTTTGTCTTTGTTTGACATTATTAATGCATTTGGCACATTACCTCAATTCAATCCACAGACCTCATTTTGTCTGCCTGCTTGACTATTTTTGTCTGTCTTTTTGCTTGCTTGCCAATGAAGAAAAAAAGGGCTGAACTGATTTCTATAAAATTTTGTATGTAGGTAGCCAGTGGTCCAACTTAAAAATATACTTTATATGGTGTTTCATCTACGGTGGGTTGGCACCCTACCCGGGATTGGTTCTTGCCTTGTGCCCTGTGTTGGCTGGGATTGGCTCCAGCAGACCCCCGTGACCCTGTGTTTGGATTCAGCGGGTTGGAAAATGGATGGATGGATGGATGGATGGATGGTGTTTCATCAAGGAGGGGGTTTGTAATGTGGATGCAACACAAAAATAGCAGATTATTTCAAAATGATGGAGTCAATCTTAATGACTTTTTGCATGTATTGTATAATAAAGTTGAACCAACATAAAATAAAGACTACATAGAGTTTTAAAAACATTCCTTAGGGATCGTTGTAATGGTAGGGGGGCAAAAAATTCAACACTCCAAAATGGCTGAGCCAAAGTTCATGAAATTTTGTGTGCCTATTACTGTTGATACAACTTAAAGTCTAGGCTTTAGGGCAGGGGTCCTCAATCACGGTCCTGGAGGGCCACAATGGCTACGGGTTTTCATTCCAGCCAGTGTCCTAATTAGAACTCATTCCTTGCTGATAATGAAAGTTGGTGTTTAACTCTATGTCTTGTTAGTGACTTTATTCATCAAAGACAAATTTTAGTTACTTTGTAGATCAGAGGTCCTCAGTTTCAGTCCTGGAGGTCTGCTATGGCTACAGGTTTTCACTTTAATCAGTTTCTTAATTAGAACCCTTTTATTTCCTACTAAAGCAAGCGGTTTATGAGAGACATTAGTTAATAATGAGATGCAGATAACCAATAAACCAGCAGCTCTCCAGCTAACGTGCTTACCATGAAGTATCTGTGATAAAAAATGTTTAGAAATGAATGAGAGGGGAATTGGAAGGACCATTAAGTTTAAATCTATTCTGGTCCACAAAACACATGGATAATGTTCTCACAGAAGGAAACTCTACAGTGCAATTAAAATTGCTCTTGGATGAATGCAAGCATTAACAAGATAAACAGTTCAATACCAAGTTTCATTATCAGCATGGACTGCTTTCTAATTAGGAAATTAGTTGGAATAAAAACCTGCAGCCACTGCGGCCCTCCAGGACTGTGACTGAGGACCCTTGCTTTAGGGTCCTTCAAAAGTTTGGCATTACAATGTTAAAATGGTTAAGACAATGATAATGAACATTTTAACATCAGACTATTTCTCACATGGGCAAGTGTTGCGTGTTCTCATTCAACAGCAGTAAGAATATTTATGTGTTCACCCAACAAAAAAAAAATCAAAACATAATGTCTTTATGGAAGACTTCATGTGATTGTAAATATCTAAATATGATGAGGAAAGTACTATCCATAGTACCATTATAACCCCTTACAGTTAAAGTGCCTTGCAATGAGAGCACATGATGCAAGGATAGGAGAGAGTTTTATACTAGAAAAAATCTAATTTTTGAAGAAAGGGAACATGAAACAACTTAAGATGATAAAATGACAGTGATGAGCATGCTAATAATTCCAAGAATGGTTACATTAGAGCAGACAAATTGATAGGCAGATAGTTTAGGTAAGTGGTTCTTAACTTTCACTCCTCCAAAGTCCCCCAGTATACCATGACAATATGTCAGGGCTCCTAAACACTGGTCATAATATTCAGCCTCTTGTACTTTTGCTACTGTCTTTACAAAGGTACTTGTTTTTATCAGCAAAAGCATATTTCCTGCTAGTGTTATCACACACTGCCCATGTTATTTAAAGCATAATATAAAATTAAAAGGACATTTTGAAAACTGCCTGTATGTTTTAAGTAAATAAGTTATTTTTACTAGTGCCTAAATGTTTTCATTATAACATACAACAAATAGGCATTTTTAGGAATAAATAATAACCAGTAGTTACTGAAATACGGAATTGGTCACAGCAGATCATTTTTAAAAACAACAAAAGCTGCTTACTGTTCACTTGGCTTAAGTGTTACTTTTTCAAATCAACCATACAATAATTACATATTTCTGAAGATAAAAAAATCAAAGTAATTTTTAAACTGGGGCGGCACGGTGGCACAGTGGGTAGTGCTGCTGCCTCGCAGTAAGGAGACCTGGGTTTGCTTCCCGGGTCCTCCCTGCATGGAGTTTGCATGTTCTCCCCGTATCCGTGTAAGTTTCCTCCGGATACTCCGGTTTCCTCCCACAGTCCAAAGACATGCAGGTTAGGTGCATTGGCGATTCTAAATTGTCCCTAGTGTGTGCTTGGTGTGTGTGTGTGTGTGTGCGCACCCTGCGGTGGGCTGGCACCCTTCCCGGGGTTTGCTCTTGCCTTGCGCCCTGTGTTGGCTGGGATTGGCTCCAGCAGACCCCCATGACCCTGTGGTTAGGATATAGCGGGTTGGATAATGGATGGATGGATGGAATTTTTAAACTGTGGAATTAGTCATGACAAGCATTTTCATATATTGATTACACAAGCTACCTGGTTAATCTCTGGATTTAGAGTTGGAACATTTCTATTAGTAATAGCCATGTTTAACACAAGTGGAAATGCAAATGCCTTTTCTTTCCACATACCGTAATCAATTCAGCATAAAAGACAAATGAATTCCGAGGAGCAGGGGCAGCAGTCAGGTAAGCTGCAGAATTGTGGCCAATCCTGAGACCTGCGCAGCATAGTTGCAGTTGTGGTTTGTGTGAAGTTGACCTACCATCTGCTTCATGAGACTTTCACATTTTTTGAATCATTCTAACACATGAAAGTTCTTGAAAGGAGTGTGACATATCACATTCTTTTCACTGTTTCTTGTTGGGTCATTACAAGCAGCCCATTCCCATTCTACCTACAGGTTAGTAACTGCGGTATGCTATGCTGTGCAGATTAACACAAGTGGCTGTTAAACTCTGTAATGCTGTGCGTATGTTTGGAACCTATCTCATCTGTATCTGGGCATAATGTGGACACTGGAGATGCATTTTAATGTCAGGTGCATGAAACACTTTAAAACAGGTATTTCAAAATACTGACAGTCATTCTACACTGGATATAACATATTTTATATATTGTTGGAGTTTTCACTTTAAAAAAGATAAAATTGGCAGCCCTGCTGTAGCTTGATGTTTTAGTAATTTAAGTATTTGGCTACTATTTTCTAGTTGTTTTCAGTCATCTTACAGCCCTCCTAAAAGTTACTGTGGCCCCATGAGAACCAATGGTGTACATGACACATAAAATACTAGCATTTCAGCCAACAATGACAAAAAGGTCAACACACAAATTGTGACCAAAATGGCTGTGTGACCTGCACATAGCTACTGCAGACGAATGGCAGTAATGCCCAGCAGCCACTTTCTCGGTCACAATATGTGTAGTTCATGCTTCGCAAGGACAAACTCATCCTCTGCCACTTACACACACCTGTGTTTCTTCTGCATTTCCTACAAAATTCCACATATTCAAAGATTATTCAAATTTGCCAGATAAATGTTAATTACTGTGGCAGCCTTATAGTGCCAGTTACCTGGGTTCAATTTGTGGCCCTGCTGCTTAACAATTTTTACTCTGCTTTCCTCCCGTGTTAGTGAGTATGCTTTTTGGACATGTCCACCTTTCTATGTATGAACCGTTGTCAAGTATAGAGATGGTTCGGTTCTGGTGTTTGATGCTGCCAGGAATATGTTCCTTTTTACCAGAATAATGATATTGGTTGGAAATGCAAGACTTACACTGTACTTTGTGCACATGATACTAGTACGACTACTACTACTACTATTACGACGACTAATACCTTAATTTAATTTTGTGCGTTTTTCTCAATTTCCTTCTTTATATCAAAAAACAAAAATACTTAATAGATTCCCAAAACTATTGTGACTGACCTACTTAAATGTACATTGACCATGTAATACTTTGCCTGACCCCTTTACACTGACTTCCAGACTCCTGCTCACACCCGACTACTCATTAAGAAAGCACCTATTCACTACTATTCATCACTAAACCACTTAACCCAGTTTATTGTTTTGGGGTGGTAGTGGAGCCTCCAGAGGAGCACGGGATGGTTGATAGGAACCAACCCTGGATAGGATGCCACTCTATGACAGTGCACAGTCATGCACATATAAAATGATATAACTGCCTCACATAAAATAAGCTAACCTCTCTGCTAGTAAAGAAGAAAGAATATTAGAACAATCTAGATAAAAAGACACCATTCGGCCCAACAAAGCTTGATTCTCTGTGTAAAGAAAAACTTCCTAATGTTTGTGTGAAATTTACCTTTAATAAGTTTCCAACTGTGTCCCCGTGTTCTTGATGACCTCATTTTAAAGTAACAGTCTCAATCCACTGTACTAATCCTCTTCGTAATTTTAAATACTTCAATCATGTTTCATCTTAATCTTCTTTTGCTTAAACTGAAAAGGCTCAGCTTTTCCTCATAATTCATCCCCTGTAGCCCTGGAATCAGCCTAGTCGCTCTTGTTTGGACTTTTGCCAGTAATGCTATGTCCTTTTTGTAGCCTAGAGACCAAAACTGCACACAGTACTCTAGATGAGGCCTCACAAATGCGTTATAAAACTTGAGTATAACCTCCTTATACTTGTATTCTACACATCGTGCTATATAACCTAATATTTGTCAGCCTTGTTAATGACTTCTGAACACTGTCTGGCAGTTGATAATGTGAAGTCCTCTACAACCTAACATCCTTCTCATGAGGTGTACTTTTGATTTTCAGACCTCCCATTGTGTATTCCTACCCAACATTTTTACTTCCTATGTGTAATACTTTACATTTACTTACTTTAAATTTTATCTGTCACAAATCTGCCCTGTATGTTGTCCAAGTCCCTCTGTAATGATTCAGTGGATTCTAGATTATCTGCAAATCCACCTAGCTTGGTATCATCTGCACACTTAAATAACGTGTTACTTATATTCCTATACAAATTATTTATATATATATTAAAAATAGCAGCATCAGAGAGAAAGAGGATTTTTCAGAGTAGGACTTGAAAAGAAAATATCATTATGTGCAGATGATATGGTACTGTATATATCAGACCCACCAAATTCCGTGCTTACAGCCATAAATGTACTAGCAGAATTTCAAAAGATATCTGGACTCAAAAATAATTTGAATAAAAATGTGCTTTTTCCAGTGAATTATCATGGAAACAACATTAGATTGGACACCTTCCCTTTTATCATTGCAGATTAGTTTAAATACCTATGGGTAAACATCACAAGTAAATATTTAACTCTTATTTAACAAAATGTTGCTGCTTGCATGGACAAAATTAAACAAGACATGCATAGATGGTCTACCCTCCATCTTACTATAGCAGGGAGAATTAACATTGTCAAGATGAATATCCTCCCTAAGCTTCTGTTCCTATTTCAGAACATCCCCATATACATTAACAAATCTTTTTTAAGGAATTAGATTCAATCATAACCTAATTTATTTGGAATTCGAAAAACCCACGCATTCATTCCTACAAAGACCTAAATCAGAAGGCAGCATGGCTCTACCTAATTTTCAATTTTATTACTGGGCAGCAAACATACAAGCTATAAAAACCTGGACATTGACACAAATAGATGAACACACACAGGCTTGATCTGCAATAGAAATGAAATCCTGCTGTACTTATTTATATTCCTTGCTTTGTATGCCAGAAAAAACAACTTTTTACACAATCTCAAACTTACTGTATACAGTTTTTAATGTTTGGAAAACAAATGGGATAAAATCATTTAGAGATTTGTATATACAGTAAATAATGTCTTCACATATATGAGCAATTACACTCCAAATTTAGTCTCCCATCAACACAATTTTTCCACTAACTCCAAATTAGAAACTTTGTTAAACAAAATCTGCCCAATTTTCCTCGTCTCCCACCTATTTATATTTCAGAAGAGATACTGATCAGACTTGGAGACTCAGACAGCATTTCAATATATATTAAAATATTTTAAAGTTTAAATTTTTTAAAGTCCCTTCCTTTTAAAGATCCCAGTGTACTGTGGGAAAAGGACATTTACTCAACATTTCAGAAACAGAGTGGAAGGTAACCACACACAGAATTCCCTCTAGCTCCATATGTGCAAAACGTTCAATTACTCAACTTAAAATCTTTTATCGAACACATCTATCTTGCTTAAAATTGTCCAAAATTTTCTAGGGTAAGATCCAACCTCCGAACATTGTAATCGAGCTCCAGCTTCACTAGGACACATGTTTTGGGCGTGTACCAAATTAACATCATTCTGGACAAAAATATTTAAATCCCTATCAGACAGCCTAGGTGTCACAATCACTCCTAACCCATTTTGTACTCCCAAAAAAGGACAAACAAACTGTAATTGCCTTTACTTCACTACGAGCACGTAGACTTATTTTGCTCAACTGGAAGAATCCTAACCCAATTCTTTTATGTCAGTGGATAACTGATGTTTTATACTATTTGCAATTAGAAAAAATCTAATTCTCACTTAGAGGATCTGTTTAAAACTTTTTTAAAACCTGGCAGGACCTAATCAATAATACTTTAGAATAAGCATTTATATTAGGGGAAAAGACTCCTTTCTCTCTTTACTACTCTCAATAGTTTTACTCTGGCAGTGGGCATACTCTCTTTCCCATTGATGGGGGTTGATTTGAATTTAGGTTTGTTAAGTTTGACATGATTATATGGAATGTTATATGTTTTTAATAAATTCAATAAAAAATAAAAAAGAAGAATTTGATGTTATTGAAATATGACCTCCCTTGTCTAAACCCATGCTGACTGCTTGCTAACAGTCCTTTTCTTTCCATGATTGCTCAGTCTTTTCCTTTATAATTCCTTCGATCTGCCCGATCACCCTTTTCCTATAACAGGATAACATTTGCCATTTTCTAGTTCTGAATTTCCTAATAACAGAGTGACTTCCTAAAAAATATGTGTCAAGGGTTTATTCTGTATATGTACTCACTAACATTCTTAAGCACTCAAGAATAAATATTACTTACTGCTTTCAAGGCAGCCACTTACTTGTACTTAAAATAAATGTTTTCTTCTTAAGCAATGAACATGTATGTCCTTGCTTTCTACTAGTGCTGACACTTTAGTGTAAAAGTGAAATACAGTGTACTATCCAATTATTCTTTATATATGAATTAATTTTTGCCCACTATGGAATCACTGTTTTAAAGGAATCACTTCTCCAAACACTTGGGAATCAGCCTTTACGGAGGAAAGATCACATAGATATGAGGAGTACATTCAAGTAGGGAGAAAAATAGTGTCCAGACTTGAATTTGAACTCAAGATTCTGAAAATGTGAGCCAGAAGTACTAACCATTTTGCCACACTGCTATTCCATTAGCAAAAGGTTGGATTAAGCTGGTTTGAGAAGTTGTGTATGTATGTAACAAAATGATTGTGTACACTGCATAGGAGTGTTATATCAGAGACTTTTCTTTATGGTGCCTGTCTCTCATGGTTTCACTCTTAGCAGGTACAGTATGTGTGCACTTTTTTCTTTCTTTAGGCAGCTATTCCTAGGAATAAACTCTGTCTTTGGGACTTTTCTTTTTTCTTCCTCACATGCCCACCACAATGACCTGCTGAAACCCTGACTTGTCCTGCTCTGATGTATAGTTACTGTGCTTTTGGATTTTTCATGCTCACTGAAGAAGTGTCCATAGAAAAAAACAATGGTTTGACTTTGTAAGATATCCCAAATATATATGGGTACATTTAACATATTTTAAAAATAAAAGAAATACATTTTAGAGTGTAGCCCACTCCTAGGAAGAAAATGAATAACATGGTGTGGCTCCTGTGACATAGCAAGATGACGCTGGTGTGTCCATTTTGGTCTGTTTAGTTTTTGATTGCCCTGTTTACGTCCTTTTCTATACACAATGTCCTTTCTTTGCTGTTTTATGGATCAATCACTTTTAAACATAAGATCAGCAGTTTATGACCCTTTTAATTACGATCGTACAGGCCAGAGTATCTGTCCTCCACCCTCTCTGTGGGATATACCAGCGTGCTTGTAAAGTAAGCTCCACTTTTTTGCCCTGAAGGAAGCTATGCGGAAGATGAAGAAAGTGCGGGGGCATACTCGTGAGGCTTAAAACATACCTGCCGTGTTCTCCGGTAACTGATCCTTACTATGTTTTGGCTTACAGATTCTTTGTCTCTTATTCTTATTCATTTTTACATAAATGGATCCAGCCTGTTGCCGCCATGATCAGCTCTTCTGTTGGCAATTGCCGCACCTCCACTGGGCGGGTGACTCGATTGAAGAGGGCTCTAATAAATGCTGGATCGCTAGCTAACAAAATGTTTATTTTAAATGATTTCTTCACCTCACTGTGACTTTAACATGGTTAACTGTCAGTGAGTTAACCCCTTTTTAGTACCCCAAGGTCTATTGGTTGGGGGGTGGGGGGTGTATTAGTGACAATATTTAAAAGCTGTTATTACTGTCACCAATTGAAAATGGACAGTTACTCCAGCTTTGAATTACAGCTGTTTGAATTGGACCATTCTTGTCCTGTGTTGTGTGCAGTGGGGTATTGGCCTCCAAAATTTAACAAGGATTTTATATGGGATATTTAAATGGGTTTTCTGAATTTCTGGCAGGAATTACACTGAATTATGACAGATTTTTAATTTTTGGGGATTTTAATATTCATATGTGCTCCCAGAGTAAACCCCTGGTTAAACACTTTTTAAACCTCATTGACTCTTTTACACTTTTTCAGTCTGTAGTACTAGGGTGTTGTACCGTGTTAGCCATTATGAATGTAGAGAAAAGCCAAGCAAAATGACACCTTTTATTGGCTAACTAAAAAGATTACAATATGCAAGCTTTCGAGGCAACTCAGGCCCCTTCTTCAGGCAAGATGTAATCTCTTATTCAGTCTGTAAGAGGCCTGACTCATGAGCATGGGCATACATTGGACATTGTTTATCATGTGGTTTATCTCTTTGTAGCACTAAAATTGGTGATGCTTGCTTTTCTGACCATATGCCTGTTATAATTGAGGTTTTCTTACCTTGCTAAACAGTCTACATTGGTAATGGGACATTCTCCTCTCACATAATAAACTCCACCACTACTGGCAAGTTCTCCACAGCTTTTATAGATGCTCTGCGTTTCCCCCCACCTCAGCTGAGAACTGATGGTCTAGTCACTGTTGTTTAATGGTACTTGCTCTAACATTTTTGATGCTGCTGCTCAAAACCTAAACCTGAATCATGGTTAAATGATGCTACAGTACTCTGAGGTGGGCATGTAGGTGAGTAGAGCAAATGTGGAAAAAAGACAAGCTTCAGGTGTCCCTTCATATTTTAAAGGACAGTTTGTCTAATTATCAGAAAGCTGTAAAATCTGATATTAATTCAGAATTTACCTCAAATAATTGTCATAGACCTAGAGTTTTATTTAACATTATAAACACTATTCTTCATGCTTCTGTTCCTATATGGCCTGACATGACACCAACACTGCAAGGATTTTCTCCAATTTTTTGTTGGAAAAATGGATCCCCCATTACACCCTCTGTTGATGACCTGTCTGTCACTCCCACACGTATAGCTGTTTTTTGTCAGTTTGTGCCTGTATCTGTCCCTTTTTTGGCAGAAGTAATTAGTCACCTTAAATCCACAACGTGTCCACTAGATATTGTTCCCACTCATCTTCTTAAAGATGCTTTTAAAGTGGTTGGGCCTAACATTTTGAACATTATAAATAGATGTCTTGAGATTGGCTCAGTCTTAGCCTTTTTTATGCATGCTGCGGTGCAGCCTATAATTTAAAAAACAAATCTGGACTTTACAGATTTGTCAAATTTCAGACTCATCTCCAAGTTGCCCTTTCTTTCTAAAATTCTGGAGAAGGTTGTCTTTCTATGGCTTCAATCCCTTTTAAATGAAAATGGCATTTTTTAAGTATTTCAGTCTGGTTTTAAGATACACCACAGCATGGAGTTTGCACTTTTATGGGTTCTAAACAATCTCTTTTTAATAAATGACCATGGGGATACTGTTGTCTTGGTGTTGTTTGATCTAACTGCATTGGATACAGTTAATCATGACATCCTTGTCGCCTATCTTTTGGGTATACAAGGAACTGCTTTGGAATGGATTAGGTCATACCTCACAGGCAGAAATTTTTCAGTCAGCCTGGGCAATTTCTCCTCATCCTCTGCCTATCACCTGTGGGTCCCTCAAGGATCTATTCTTTTTTCACTGTACATGTTGCCCTTTTTAAAAAACACAATATTGTTTCCATTGCTATGCAGATAATACACAGGTATATTTTCCACTGAAACAGATCCAAACAAATTCTCTTAAACCTTTATTGGAATGTCTGCAAGATATTAAAACATGGATGTCACTTAATTTTCTTAGTTTAAATGACAAAAAACAGGCATTGTGTGTTTTTGACCTTCTGATCTTACATGTGCTACAGAAATTATTTTGGGTCCCTTGACAACAAAAAATCTTGGTGAGATTTTTGATAATGTCCTCAAATTTGATAAACAAATTAACTCTGCTGTTAAAGCCTGTTTCTATCACCTCAAGGGATTGGCTAAGGTCAAGCCTTTTCTTTCTGTACATGATTTAGATACACTAAGTCATATTTTTTGTCTCTTCTTGTCTTGAATATTGCAACTTATTATACATTGAAGTTAATCAGTTATCCTTTGCTCATGTTAATAAAATAACAGTGGGAGGTTGAGGTTTTAGTTACAGGACCCCTAAACTGTGGAATGGTCTGCCTGCTACTATAAGAGATGCCCCTTCAGTCTCAGCTTTCAAATCCAGGCTGAAGACTCACTACTTCAGTTTAGCATATCCTGACTAGAGCTGCTGATTAACTGTACAGACTGCATCACTGCTGTTAGTCATTAGCACTAAAACATAAGTAACATGATAGTTATAATTTGTTACTAACCCTCACCTATTCTGTTTCTCTTCTCCATACTCAAATGTGGCACTTGGTGCCAAGGCCCATCTGCCAAGTTGTTTTGCCTACCTAAAGTAAAGTCATCCCTGATGGAGGATCGCAGGAATCATTGGGTAGATGGGTCCTTTCATCGGATTGGCTGTCTCAGCTGTGGAATGGCCAACTGGGGGAGACAGCTTGATAGGCTGAGGTCTCCAGGACTCTAAAGAAATCCAAATCATATCATCTGCTGCTTAAATTCTGGTCCGTACTTGTAATATTTTTATTTTTATATTGTATTAAGGATTACTTGTGTTTGTTCTGCGTATTGTATTGCAATGACCCCCTTCTTTTTGACACCCACTGCATGCCCAACCTACCTGGAAAGGGGTCTCTCTTTGAATTGCCTTTCCCAAGGTTTCTTCCATTTTTTTCCCTTAAAGAGTTTTTTTGGAAGTTTTTCCTTGTCTTCTTAAAGAGTCAAGGCTGGGGGGCTGTCAAGAGGCAGGGCCTGTTAAAGCCCTTTGCGGCACTTATTGTGTGATTTTGGTCTATACAAAAATAAATTGTATTGTATTGTATTGTATGTTCATCTAGTCCAGAATGCTACTATCCGGCTTCTAACAGACATCACACCAGTCTTAGCTTCTGTTCACTGGCTTCCTGTTTGCTGTAGGAGTTTAAAATTTTACTATTTGTTTTTAAGTCCCTAAATAGTTTAGCCCCCTTTTATCTTACTGACCTCTTACATCCTGTGAGAAAATAAGACACAAACAAGAGAGATCAAGCCTTGGGAGGATTCCCCGTATAATGTTGGTGGATCCATTGATTCTGTTCTGACTGAAATCAAAGATGCATAAAACAGACATTTGACAATCACAGAATTGCTTCGTGGTGCTTTTATGGGTACATGGCCGGAAATTAAATGACAAACAGGAAACAGAAATGAATTCTTGACAGATGTGATGATGATCGATAGTGACAGATTTGACATCATAACCGGGAGACAGAAATGAAATAATCAAGAAGGGACCAGAAATGAAGTTGTCATTTGGGCAAATTTTGACCAGATGCGACAAAGTCTAAGGAGGATACACTTTGATAAGCTTTGAAGTGTGGAGACAGCCAAGGAGCAGTGGAACAGGTTTAAAAATGTTTTACCTGTAATGCAGGACAAATACATACCTAAATTTGGAATTAATAGGAAATTTTAAAAATCTCCACAGTGGATTAACAAAGATTTAAAAAAAAATATACAGTGTGTTAATAAAAAGTTTAAAAAGAAGCTGCGAAAGAAAAAAAACTGCTTTGTAAGGCATATAAAACTAATGACTACAAAGGGAATCGTAGAGCGTAGGAAAACATGACAGCAACCATTAAGAAGGATATCAGGGAGACTAAAAGGCAGTTGGAGAGGAATAAATCAGAATAAGGCAAAAGACCCTAATAGATTCTTTCAGTATTTTACTAGTAAAAGAACAGTCAAGGAGGAGGTGAAGTGCATCAGAAATAGTAAAGGGGAATTAAAAGATACAGACAGTGAAATAGCAAATGCCCTGAACTTATATTTTTCTGAGGTCTTCACAAGTGAGCATGTGGATAACCTCCTAGAGGTAAACCGGACTACTAAGGAGGTACTGAGGGATTTGGAAATTGTAGAGGGAGAAGTGCTGCTCAGATTAAATAAGCTGAAATCAAACAAATCACCTGGACCGGATAAAATTTACTCTCAAGTTCTTAAGGAGGTTAGTGAGTACATATATAAACCCTTGACACATATTTTAGGAAGTCACTGTGCACTGGAGAGTTTCTGAAGGACTGGAAAATGGCAAATATCATCCCATTATATAAAAAGGGTGACAGGGCAGAGCCAAGCAACTATAGACCAGTAAGCTTAACATGCATCACAGGAAAATGAATGGAAGGAATTATTAAGGATAAGATTGAGCAACACCTGGCAAGGACAGGAGTTATTAGGAACAGTCATCATGGGCTCAGAGGGAGGTCATGTTTTACTAACATGCTGGAATTCTATGAGGAGGCAACAAAAGGATATGATCAAAGTGGAGCGTATGATATTATTTATCTGGACTTTCAGAAAGCATTTAATAAGGTGCCATATGAGAGGTTGGGTATCAAACTAAAAGAAGTGGGAGTTCAGGGTGATGTTTGTAGATGAGTGCAGAATTGGCTCAGACACAGGAAGTATAGGGTGATGGTGCGAGTAACCTCATCAGAATTGGCTGATGTTAAGAGTGTTGTTCCATAGGGGTCAGTGCTTAAGCCACTCCTATTTTTAATACAGTAATCCCTCCTCCATCGCGGGGGTTGCGTTCCAGAGCCACCCGTGAAATAAGAAAATCCGCGAAGTAGAAACCATATGTTTATATGGTTATTTTTATATTGTCATGCTTGGGTCACAGATTTGCGCAGAAACACAGGAGGTTGTAGAGAGACAGGAACGTTATTCAAACACTGCAAACAAACATTTGTCTCTTTTTCAAAAGTTTAAACTGCTCCATGACAAGACAGAGATGACAGTTCTGTCTCACAATTAAAAGAATGCAAACATATCTTCCTCTTCAAAGGAGTGCGCATCAGGAGCACAGACTGTCAGAAAGACAGAGGAAAGCAAACAAATCAATAGGGCTGTTTGGCTTTTAAGTATGCGAAGCACCGCCAGTACAAAGCTGTTGAAGGTGGCAGCTCACACCCCCTCCGTCAGGAGTAGGGAGAGAGAGAGAGACAGAGGAAAACAAACAGTCAAAAATCAATACGTGCCCTTCGAGCTTTTAAGTATGCGAAGCAGCGTGCAGCATGTCGCTTCAGGAAGCAGCTGCACGGAAGATAGCAATGTGAAGATAATCTTTCAGCATTTTTAGACGAGCGTCCGTATCGTCTAGGTGTGCGAACAGCCCCCCTGCTCACACCCCCTATGTCAGGATCAGAGAAAGTCAGCGCAAGAGAGAGAGAGAGAGAAAAGTAAGTTGGGTAGCTTCTCAGCCATCTGCCAATAGCGTCCCTTGTATGAAATCAACTGGGCAAACCAACTGAGGAAGCATGTACCAGAAATTAAAAGACCCATTGTCCTCAGAAATCCGCGAACCAGCAAAAAATCCGCGATATATATTTAAATACGCTGACATATAAAATCCGCGATAGCGTGAAGCCGCGAAAGGCGAAGCGCGATATAGCGAGGGATCACTGTATATAAAAATTATTTAGATAGTAATATAAGCAAAAGCTGGTTAAGTCTGCAGATGATACCAAGATAGGTGAACTAGCAGATAATTTGGAATCTTTTATATCATTACAGAAGGACTTGGATAGCATACAGGCTTGGGCAGATTTGGTGGCAGATGAAATTCACTGTCAGTAAATGTAAAGTATTACACATAGGAAGTAAAAATGTTAGGTTTGAATAAACAATGGGTGGTCAGAAAATCGAGAGTACACCTTATGAGAAGGATTTAGGAGTCATAGTGGACTTTAAGCTATCGACTTCCCGACAGTGTTCAGAAGCCATTAAGAAGGCAAACAGAATATTAGGTTATATAGCACAATGTGTGGAGTACAAGTCCAAGGAGGTTATGCTCAAGTTTTAAAATGCACTGGTGAGGCCTCATTTGCAGTACTGCTACAAAAAGGACATAGCAGCACTAGAAAAGGTCCAGAGAAGAGCAACTAGGCTGATTCCAGGGCTACAGGGTTTGAATTATGAGGAAAGTTTAAAAGAGCTGAGCCTATACAGTTTCAGCAAAAGAAGATTAAGAGGTGACATGATTGAAGTGTTTAAAATTATGAAGGGAATTAGTTAAATAGATCGAAACTTATTTTAAAATGAGTTCATCAAAATCACAGGGACAGAGTTGGTAACTTGTTAAGGGTCAATTTCGCACAAACATTAGGAAGTTTTTCTTTGCACAAAGAATGATAAACACTTGGAATAAGCTACCAAGTAGTGTGGTAGACAGTAAGACTTTCGGGACTTTCAAAACACGACTTGATGTTTTTTTGAAAGAAATAAGTGGATAGGACTGGCGAGCTTTGTTTGGCTGAATGGCCTGTTCTCGTCTAGATTGTTCTAATGTTCTAATATTCTAAACACGATCCCCCAGGAGGTACTCCCAGAGAGCAGTGTTTCTATTATAATACTGGTCTTGCGCTGATTGAGCCTTATCCATATGTCTTTAGTATAGATCGAATCTTTCCTAATCTATCATACGAATCTATCATATATCTACTGTGTGATATATTCCAAAATATTAGTAGATGGGATTGCCTCTAATTTCCGTCCCTCTTTTAAAATGTCCAAAATACCCTGGGGTTGTCGCTCATACAATAATTCAAAAGGGGAAAACCCCATTGAGGCTTATGGCACCTCCTGGTATGCAAAAAGAATGAGGGGAATCACCTGATCCCAGTTCCATCCATCCTCGCTAACTATCTTGGGGAACATCTTGAGTTTGATTAAATCTCACTACCATTTTGAGGGTAATAGACAGATGTTTTAAGATGCTTAATGCAGAGTAACTTAGCAACCTCCCTGAATGTCTCCAATATGAAAGGAGTCCTCTGGTCCGTAAGTACTTCTTTTGGGATTCCTATTCTTGAAAAGACTCCTACTAGTTCCCGTGCAATATTTTTTGAAGTTGCCGTGCACAGGGGAACAGCTCCTGGGTACTGAGTAGCGTAATCTACCATGACTATTATATATTTATGACCTTTTGCCTTGGGTTCCAAGGGACCTATGAGATTGATACTGATTCGTTCAAAGGGGACGTCAATCAAAGGGAGAGGAATAAGAGAAGCACAGTCCTTACGGGGAATCTGACGAAGTTGACACTCCGGACAGGAAGAGCAAATTCGTCAGACCTCCTCATTTATTCCCAGCCAAAATAATCAGAGCTTAATTCTCTCCAATGTTTTATCGGCCCCCAAATTGGCATCTAAGAGATGGGTGTGTGCTAGGTCACAAACCTCCCAGCGGAAGGTTCATGGCACTAACGGCAGTGTCCTCATCTCCCCCTCGTGCTCAGCAGATCGTTTTTTTAATACAAAGTGAGGCCCTTGTGAAGTAGGATTTTGTGTGGGTTGTCCATCAACTGAAACTGAAATGATCACATTTCTTGCAAACTTCAGGGAATCCTCATTCCACTGTTCTCATTTAAAAGATGAATGAGTACATCTAAACTGAAACTGTAGGGTGGTTGAGGGAGCATCAGTGACTTCAATGGGAAGGGTTTCCACTCCCGCAATGTCTCCGGATGCTACTTCTGCTTCTTGGTTGGCTGGAGGAGTGTTTACCCCTTCACTCTGGTCACCAACATCATTCTGCTCTGCAGGGATACATGGCATGGGGACAGCAAACTCCAGGGAATCCCTGTCTATTATAAGGCCCAACTTCTTATTAGGAGTGGTTAGTTCCATACCACGTTTAGTGTTAGACTAGTCCTGTCCCAATATCACTAGGAAAGAAGGGTCAGAGAAGACCACGACCAATAGTTTTTTGGGTTTGCCTTCCCAGGTTATAACACACTTGGTGGATCTGTAATAACTGATCTCCCCATGAATACACGTCAAGCTGGTCTTCTTTTTTAAGAATTGTCGTGGCAGGACAAAATGAGACAGACATGTTACTCCCGGATTCTAACATAGCCACAACTCGATGCCCATTTACTAGAACCACTCCTTTATGTGGAACAGACAGAGGATTAGACAGAGAACAATACCTTTCCCCATGTGCCCAGGAACAGTCTATCGGCTCGGTTGAGAGAGGACAAGAGGTGATTATATGTCCCAGCTACCCACACTTGAAACAGCGGGGAAGACTGGGCACTTTCTCTTTCGGTTTAGGTGGAGAATCGGTAATGTGACAGGGTGGCTCAGGTGTAGTGACACTTCCCTGTCAGGCTATGCGAGTGGACTGTTATTACCTCTTCGCCATGGAGACCACTCGATGTTGCTCAATCACCTCAATATAGGCATCCATGAAATGGCAAATCTGTCTGTTGACCTGCTGGGTGAGGTAGTCTGGCAGGGCATTAAACAGAGTCTCACAGGCTAGCTGCTCCACGACTTGTCTGACATTATTTGCATCAGGCCATAACCATCGCCCCGTTTTACCCCAGATCTTGAAAGTTTGTTCCCTTGCGGGTTTGTCGGGGTCAAATTTCCACTGACTCCATTCCCTTGACTGCTTGTCTGAGGTAACGCCATAGCATTTAAAGATCTCACCCTTTAGGGTGTCATAGTCAGCGGCCTCCTCCTCGGGAAAATCAAATAAGCCCGCTGCATGTCACCATTTAAGGTGCAGCACGAGTATGTTTGCCCACTTTGACCTTGGCAAAAGATTATAAGCAGCGGTGCACTCAAATATCAATAAGTAAGACTCAATATCATCTCCATCCGAGAGTACTACAAACCAAGGAGGGGGAGGTTGAGCCTCTAGCTTTACCGCTTCTGCTGTGGCGAGTCGAGTTTCTGTCTCAGCAACTTGCATCCTCATCTCTCCAGGCTGTAAATTTATGGATTGAAGCTCTGTTAAGATGGTCCCCAGCTCTGTGTTAAGGTCCTGTTCTTCAGTCATAGTTCAAACAATGAATCCTACCGACTATGCCAATCTGTGAGAAAATAAAACACAAACAAGGGGAATCAACCGTTGGGGGAATTCCCCGTATAATGTTGGTGGATTTGTTGATTCTTTTCTAACTGAAATCATAGTCAAAGATGTATAAAACATACATTTGACAATCACAGAATTGTTTTACTGTGTTTTTATGGGTACATGGCAGGAAATGAAATGACAAACAGTAAAAACGAAATTAATTCTTGATGGATGTGATGATGATTGAGGGAGATGGATTTAACATTATAATTGGGAGATGGAAATGAAGTCAACAGGAAGAGACTGGAAATGAAGTCATCAGGAAGGGACCGGAAGTAAAGTCATCATTTGAAATCGGAATTGGAGTCATCTTGTGAAGCTGGAATGGACTGTAACATGTGGGCGCTACGTAAGGTAGGACCGCTAATCTTCCATTTTTCTGTTGAAGAAGGGAAAAAGGTGTTAATACTCTGTTCCAATCCCCCACTTTTCGTTCTTTTGTGCTCCATTGGATCCTTTGGCTGTCCCCTACTCACGTGTGTGTGATAACCCTTACTCTCCTTCACGATCACTGAAGTCCTCTGACCAGAAGTTATTGGTTGTGCCAAATTCTAGACTTAAGCTTAGAAGAGATTGTGCTTTCGCAGTAGCTGCCTCTAAGCTTTAGAATAGTCTACCTTTTTATAATAATAATAATAATAATTCTTTACATTTATGTCAACACTATCTTTGGTCACTATTAATCCTGCCTGAAATTAGCTTTTCCTTAGCTTTTTAAACCTGTGTGTTAGTATTTATTTTTTGCTGTATTTATTTATTGTATAAGCAGACATACATATGGCCTACAGTCCTTCGTTTGAAATAAAAGCAAAAGTGAAGCAGCAGACTATAAAATATTTTTGCAGAAAGGTATGTACTTACTTACTTCACTCTTAATCAAACATAACAGCTAGTTGTTGAAGTTCATCTCCCATTCAGGGCCAAACAAAATAGAAATTCTTTAGGTGAGAGAGGAAAAGTACTTTTATTTTTTATAACATTTTCTTGAATTTATTAAAAGCAAATAACATTCCATACAAGCAAGTCAATCTTGAGTAAACGAAGCTCAAATCAGCCCCCACCCATGAAAAAAAGTTAAGCCAACAGTAGAGTAAAACTTTAACAGTAGGAAAAAAAGGGGAGAAAGTCCATTTCCCCAATTTAAATGCTTATTCTAAAATGTTATTGATTAGAACCTGCCAGGTTTTAAAAAAGTTGTGCACAGATTCTCTAAGTGAGAATTAGATTTTTTCCAATTTCAAATAGTATATAACATCAGTAGCCCCAATGACTTAAAAGAGGTGGGTTAGGATTCTTCCAGTTGAGCAAGATAAGTCTACGTGTCAATTGTGAAGTAAAGGCAATTACAGTTTGTTTGTCCTTCTCCACTTTAAGCCCAACCGGGAGTACACCAAACCCAGCTGTTAATGGATTAGGAGAGATTGTGACACCAAGGCTCCCTGAACGAAATTTAAAGATTTTGTTCCAGAATGATGTTAATTTGGTGCATGCCCAAAATATATTGTCCAATGAGGCTGGAGCTTGATTGCTACGTTTGCAGGTTGTATCTTGCCCTGGAAACATTTTGGACAATTTTAAAACAAGACAGATGTGCTCAATAAAAGATTTTAAGTTGAGTAATTGTATGATTTGCACCTATGGAGTTACAGTGAATTCTGTGCATGGCTGACTTCCACTCCTTTCTTGAAATGTTGAGTAAGAGATTCTTTTCCTAGTATATTCTGGGATTTTTGAAATGGTGGGACTTTAAAATGTTTTTACATATTACAGAAATGCTGTCTGAGTCCTCAATCTTAGTCCTCAATAGTACTTCCGGAATAGAATTAGGTGGGAGGTGAGGAAAATTGGGCATATTTTGTTTAGCAAAGTTTCTAATTTGGATGTAGTGAAAGAATTCATGAATCCAGAATTCATAGTATGCAAAGACGTTATCTTTGTATAAATCTCTAAATGATTTAATCCTGAATGTTTTCCAAACATTTAATACTGCGAGCATAATTCGTTCCGGAAATGTGCTCGCAATCCAAAGCACTCATATATGAAAGCGAATTTCCTCATAAGATATAATGGAAACTCAGATGATTCGTTCCACAACCCAAAACTATTCATATAAAAATGATTAATACAAAATATAAAGTAAAAATACATAAAACAAATTAACTTGCACTTTACCTTTGAAAAGAATCATGGCTGGTGTGAGTGAGTTTCTAAACTCTTGTGGGATTCCACCCAACGGGATGACACGTGGAAGAACGTCATGAAGCAACCGCAGGCTCCCAGCGCTGTAGCAGTTCGCTGTAAAAGCGAATCCGAAAAGATCGTGGACTTGCTATAAGCATCTGCCGTTGATGGGTGATACAATGAACAAGGAACATTATACAGTAAATGCGCAGGGCGCAGTATTATTTGGCCACTAACCTGGCCCAGACCTTGCCTGACTGCTGTGTCTGTGTATAGGAGAGTGGCAGATCCCACTACAATAAATAACCGTGCTATTCCTGTTTCAAGCTGAATAAAGCTAGTGTTGCTAAAGTACTGAGACTCAGCTTTGTGTTTTGGGGTGCAAGACAGAGACTCACATGTTACAACACACACACATGGTCACAATGCTATAGTAAACAGTATACGCTCATACGGATGTTGACTATATGAGTGAGGCACGCTGACTGAGCCTGAGAATGGAAGATGATTGCCCACAATCCCGCAGTGAGAGAGAGAAGAGCCATCAGCTCAGTTGTGATCACGTGACGCTCGGCAGACAAAGCGTATATGTACTACTCGTTGTGATGGACGACCGGCTACAGACTCCGGTCGCCACCCCCAGGCCGCTAGGAGGAGCCCTCCGGACAGCATGATGGTGCCCCGAGTTGCAGCAGGGCCTCATGGACTTTGTAGTTTATATACACAGCCCTGCTGGATACCTTGGGGGCCACCGGGAGTCGCTGTAGGGGGGCTAGTGGGCTCTTGTGTGCCCTATAACCCGGAAGTGCGTCAGCATCACGTGACCGGAAGGAACGACGTGCTCCCGGGATGAATAAAAGGACTGTTTACCCTGACCCGGGAGGAAAACGGACTTGTGGGTTTGGCCAGGAACCACTTCCGGGTCAGGGGATATATGTGGAGAGTGCTTTGTGCACGTGACTGTAAAAATAAAGAGTCTTATACTTTTACCTGGTGTTTAGAGTGGTACCTGAGGGTTCAAGAGGTGGACAAAGCCTCTATCTGCTACACTGGTGTAGTCGGCAGGATTCTCTGGCCGTCCGTTGTCAGAGGATCTGCGTTTAATATAAATTTTGTAGTAGCAGAGAACCCTACGAAGGCCCCTCTTGAAACCGCGGAGGTGAAAATCCCACCCGCGACCAAGAGCGCTGCAGCTGTGAGCCGTCCTTTACAGCAGACCACAATGGGGAAGAAATCGGGAAAGAAGAAGGGCAGTCCCAACTGGGTGAAGACCATGACGGACGCCGAATTAACCTGGACTTACCTGACTGGGTGTGAGGAGGACCGAGAGCCGATAAAGGCTGAACAAGCCCGAAGGACGCAACAGCAGGGTTGCTGTCAGCCATCGGCCGCGCCGGAATCCCTAAACAGATTAGAGACACCGCTACCACGACTGGAGGTATGTACTGGGAAAACGCCCGAAGTTTCGGGTACCTTTTACTCGTGTTTTGCAGAGACATGCCTCCAGAAAGCAGACGGTGCGTCGGATGCCTTCCTCATACCTTGGCAAGATGGCCGTGTTACCCAGAAGGCAGGCCAGGCTAGGAGTCGTCCATCTACAAGCCCATTCGAGGACAAAGTCCACGTGACCTCGCGCAACGGCGACCAGGAAGAAGGTCGCTTTGGAGCCTTCGGTGAGGTCAGTGCTTCCCCGATGAGTCGGAGCTCCCTGAAGGGGAAGGGGGCGGCGCGCGATGCAGTGCCAACCTTCAACAAAGGTAAAGAGGGGTGGGAGGTGACTGTACGGTCTGTCGACAAAGTTAAAGAGGCAGACCGCAGCCAGCCGCGGGAGGCTACCCGTTCCTCTTCGGACTCTAAGTCCCAGAAGTCTGTGCGAAGCCCAGCAGAGCACGTGCCAGGAGCGGACGTGCTCATTGGCTCCCGGCCGGAGGGTAAGGGAAACAAGGAAGTAACCTTGCCTCCGGCCGAGATAACTAACTTTATAAACTTACGGGAGCTCGAGAAATATCTTGAGCCCCTATATATCTTCTTCCAGGGGCTAAAGGACTTGAAGGAGCGTGTAGAGGAGCTGGGAGCTACAGCCGAAGCGCCGTTGAAGGGACTACAGGAGTACCTACGGCGATTAGGCCGTGAAGCCCCGACCTCGATTAATGCGGCGGTGCAGGTGAGTGATTTCTGTACCGTATATAATAAGGGGACGCAGTGTGAGCCGGCATCGCGTTTAATAAGTAGCGGCTGCCAAAGCACTGTGAACCCGACAGTGGAGCATGGTGTGATGACTGAGTGGTCGGGCAAAGGTCCGATTGAACCGGGGCAGCGGTATCAGACGCCTCTCCGGAACGATGCGGACCTCAAGACCCCGACCCGCGTGAAGAGGGAGTTGTCAATAGTTACTGGAAGGGCGGAGGAAGTGCCAATCAAACCGGGGCAGCTGGAAAGTGCTATTACCCGGAGCGATATGGTGCTAATGACGCCGCCTCCTAAATTACATAGGACAACGGGTGTGCAAACAGCAAAGAGGCTCTCTCTTTTCCATAGAGAGCCTCACGCTGTGCACAAGCCCCAGAGAAAGCAGGAGATCCCCGAAATAAAACGCGGGTCTCCTGACAGGTTAAAGAAAAGGGCGGAGAGCAGCAAAGCGGCCGTTAAACCCTCCTTGGCAGAGGAGAAGGTGGAGCTGACCGAATTCCCGAGATGTTTCATGTCTCGGGAAGATAGGCCACCAGGAGGACGTCGGTGGTGCTACAACTGTCGGCAACCGGGCCACGTGTGGCGAAGTTGTCCCCGGAGGACAGGGGAGCGGTGGGAAAGAAGATACACCGTTCCCCCAAGGTTCGCCGGGGGATCTAGACAACGTAGCCAAGGTCCGGATGACGCGTCCTCCTGGAGGAGGACGTCCCTCTCGGGGATCGACGCTCCGCCCCAGTTGTCATCGCTAAGGGGAGGGAACTGTGATGGACGACCGGCTACAGACTCCGGTTGCCACCCCCAGGCCGCTAGGAAGAGCCCTCCGGACAGCATGATGGTGCCCCGAGTTCCAGCAGGGCCTCATGGACTTTGTAGTTTATATACACAGCCCTGTTGGATAACTTGGGGGCCACCGGGAGTCGCTGTAGGGGGGCTAGTGGGCTCTTGTGTGCCCTATAACCCGGGAGTGCGTCAGCATCACGTAACCGGAAGGAACGATGTGCTCCCGGGATGAATAAAAGGACTGTTTACCCTGACCCGGGAGGAAAACGGACTTGTGGGTTTGGCCAGGAACCACTTCCGGGTCAGGGGATATAAAAGGACTATGGGAAAGCCCAGATACTGAGCTGAGCTGGGAGGTAGGGTGGCGAAGTGTCTGGGCGAGGAGGATTGGTTTATTGAGAGAGAATAGTGGTTTATGAATAGTGTGGTGTGGAGAGTGCTTTGTGCACGTGACTGTAAAAATAAAGAGTCTTATACTTTTACCTGGTGTTTAGAGTGGTACCTGAGGGTTCAAGAGGTGGACAAAGCCTCTATCTGCTACATCGTATTGCAAGACCTCACTTGTTTATCAAGTCAAAATTTATTTAAAATTTTAGCTCGTCTTGCAAAACACTCTCAAACAAAGTTACTCGCAATCCAAGGTTCCACTGTACCATCAATAATTCCGGGTTTCCAAGTTGGCGATCGATTGTCACATCCTCCTCTAACACCCAAAGACAATGTCACTTCTGGCACCCTTGTCATGATGCCACTTCCGGTCCCACCCCGATGACATCACTTCCGACTCCACATCACTGCCGGCTTCCAAAGATGACGTCACTTCCGTCTGACAGCCATGATGTCATCTCCTGCCAACTCACTTCCGTCCGCCATATTTTTTCTGTATAAAAACGCCATTCTTGCATATGTAAATTGTCAATTGCTATACGGCATTTTGATCATGATTTCTGGTCTTTTTTTTCATTATTGTCCTTTGGACATTATAAGGGGACAGTCCACAACTCTTTTTTGTTGTGTTGGAGTCTTCTAATTCATCACACTGCGTACTTTTGAGAGGGTGGGAAAAGGTTGTTATCATTCAGAGGTGCCATGGATAAAAGCTTCTCTATCTTGAAGTACTTCCTACATTGGTTCCATATTCTGAGTGAATGAAGAACAATTGGGCTGTTAGTATATTGATGATAACTTTATTTATCGGGGTACAAAGCAAGGAATATAAAGAAGTACTGCAGGATTTGATTTCTATTGTGGAATAAGCCTGTGAGTGTTCTTCTATTTGTGTAAATGTCCAGGTTTTTATAGCTTGTATATTTGCCATCCAGCAATAAAACTGAAAGAGGTAGAGAGCCATGCAACTTTCTGCCTTAGGTCTTTGTAGGGTTGCTCATTGGATGCGTGGATGTTTTGAATTCCAAATAAATGTGGTTATGAATGAATCTAACATCTTAAAAAATGATTTGTTAATGTATGTTGGAATAGAAAAAGAAGCTTAGGAAGGATATTCATCTTTAGAGCGTTAATTCTTCCAGCTAAAGTGAGATGAAGGGTAGACAATCTATGCAAGTCTTAATTAAGTTTTTCCATGCAGACAGCAAAGTTTTGTTGATAAAGAGCTTTATGTTTACTTGTGATGTTTAACCCTAGGTATTTAAACTTATCTGGGATGATCAAAGGGAAGGTGTCCAATCTAATATTGTATGCTAGAGAGTTCACCGGAAAGAGCACACTTTTATCTTTTGATATTCTGCTAGTGCTGTTAGGACTGCAAGCACAGTATTTTGTGGAACAGATATATACAGTACCCTATCATCTGCATAAAGTGATATTTTCTGTTCAAGTCCTTCTTTGATGATCCCCTTTATCTCATAAGCATTTCGAAAGTGAACTGCCAGTGGCTCAATGGAGATTGTAAATAGCAATGGTGACATGGGGCATACTTGACTAGTACAATGTTCTAGTTTGAAGTAGTCTGAAATAATGTTAATATAAACTGAAGCTTCTGGACTGGTATACGGTAGTTTGATCCATGCACATATGTTCGGACCAAACCCAAATTTCTCCAATGTAGTGAAAAGGCAGTCCCATTCAGCCATATCAAATGCTTTTTCTGCATCCAATGATAATAATATCTCTGGGGTATTAGACTGTGGGTGAATATATTACATTAAACAGTCGAATATTGGAAGCTAAGTGTCTGCCTTTAATAAATCCTTCTTAACATCATTATTCAGAAGTGAGATTGGTCTGTATGAAGCACATTGTAATAAGTCCTTATTTTTTGTAGGAAAGACGGTAATTAATGTTTGGCGAACAGTTTGAGGTAGAATTTTACTTTCTCTGGCGTCTGTAAATATTGCTAATAAAAGTGGAGCCAACTTAATTGAAATTTATTTATAAAATTCGGCAGGGTAGCCATCAGGGCCTGCTACTTTCCCACTCTGAAGTGAGTTTATAGCATCTAGTAATTCTGAGAGTGCCAGAGATTAATCCAATTCCTCTGCACTGAGAGTATCTAGTTGTGGTATCTGTAATGCATCCGAAAACGCATTAGGTTGTGTCATGTCTTCTTTAAACTAAGTAGGATATAAGGATTTATAGTAGTCTCTAAATGTGTGCATTATATTTTATGATCAATGATTTTGTCTCTGTCTGTGTTGGTAATTACTGGAATTTCATTGTGAACTTCCTACTTGTGGATTTTTTGCACTAAGATCCAATTAGCCTTCTTTCCATGTTCATAATAATGATATTGTGATTTAAAAAAGAGTTGTTCTGTTTTTTTATTGCTAAGAGGTTGAGTTCTGAATGCAAAGCCTTTTGTTTCCTATAAAGTGCCTCAGTTGGACAACTGGCATGTTCTTGACCTATTCTGGTAATTTCACTGATTAGTTCTGATGTCTTATTGGTTTCCAATTTATTTCTGTGGGAAAAATATGAAATAATCTGTCCTCTTAAGAAAGCCTTCGGAGTTTCCCAGAGTATTCCTGCAGAGACCTCTAAGGATGGAATTGATTTGCTTGGATATAAGGCCTGTACAGTTCTCGTCTGCTAATAAAAGTGGGTGAAGACGCCAGCTGCAAGATAAGTATATGGGGCATAATGATTTGAGCTCCATAAGCAAAGGTGTGTGGTCGGAGATAACAATAGCATCATACTTGCAAAATTTAATTGTGGTCAAGAAATTGTTATCTATAAAGAAATAATCAATTCTTGAGTAACAGTGATGGACTGGTGAGAAGAAGGAATATGCTCTTGAGTTTGGGATTAGAAATCTCCAGGGGTCGGATAAGTTGTGATCAATTACAAATTGTGTAATTGTTTTTGCAGTGTTAGATGTCATTGCCCCTGTGGCAGGAGACCTATCCAGGGGCCTCATGCATAACGCTGTGTGTAGAATTCACACTTAAACATGGCATATGGACAAAAGTGGAAATGTTCGTACGCACAAAAAAATCCAGATGCATAAATCTGTGCGTTCGTCAACTTTCACATTCTTCCGCTACATAAATCCTGGTCAGCATGAAAAGTAATGCACGTGCATGCGCCTGCTGCCACTCCCCAACTCCTCCCAGAATTACGCCTCTTTGAATATGCAAATCAATATAAATAGCCCTTAAGCTCAGCGTTCTGTGAAAAGGCAATGGCAAAAGCACATGGGAAATTAGAAGAATTTCAGTGAATACCAAGAGGAGGCAAGGAAAAACTATTTGTTGGTTTAAACTGTGGTATAAACAACAAAAGGAAGTTGATCGAGTGACATAGAGTGTCGGAAAAACTCGAAAGCTCAAGTTCACAAAGTTGCACAGTGCCTGAAATAAAAAAAGAAGTTGTCAAATCAAAGTCGCCGTGAAATGGCGAGTCGTAACCCACTGTCTGAGTGTCATTTGAAAGCTTATTAGGGTATAGAGAAAAGAAAAAAAAAATAGGGACACAGTGGGAAAAAGCTCGAAATGTCAACTTTAATCTCGAAATTTCCACTTTAATTACATAGTTTATTTGGTCATTAAAGTAGAACATAATAAACTTCATCTTAAAATCGTTTAATTTACTAGTTTCTCAGATCCTATCATATCTAAAGTAGCATGTTATATGCTTTGTTTTGTATGTGTTCTTCTATGTTCTCTGTGTGTGAATCACTATGTGCTTCTTAAATGGGCTTTCTCTTCCTCCGACAGGACACATAATCCATTACATTCATGATATTACAGTTCTCTGAATAATTTAAATATTGAGATGTATACTTGATATCATTTCAGTATTCATATCATATCAATTAAAGCATGTATAGCAGTTAAAGCAGTGATAGTGACAAACTGGCACCCCATCCAGAGATTGTTCCTGTCCTTGCTTTTCTTTGTCCAAGTATCCATTCGCCACACAATCATCTCTGTAATAGACGTTAAGCCATCTGTAAGCTTAGAACTCAGATTTTTCAAAACTTTTAAGAAACATTGAAATATCTTCGTAGTACATGTTTAATTATTCTATCCATCTATCCTTCCAGTGTTGCGTCAACCCCAGGAAGAATACAGAGAGAGGCAGGAACAATCCGCGAACGGAGCGCCAACTCCTTGCTAGCGCTGCAACACCGTGTCCTCACATGTTTAATTATTAAAAATATAGATTATTTAAATGATGTTAACATTTTATCTGTATAATGTAATAAACATATTTTGCTGCATTTCATCTTAAAAATGATATCGTCATCATATGTAAATATGCTCTTTATAAAGTGGCGCAGGTTGTGCAATATTATAACTGTATCGCAAGTTTACAGTGAGGTAATTGTACTTATAAGTACAAACAGTTCTACAAGGAGCACTTGATGGACTGATTAATTGCGTGTATAGTTGTTGGGATGAAACTGTTTCTGAACCGCGTGGTCAGTACAGGAAAGGCTCTGAAGCGTTTGCCGTATTAGAGCAGTTCAAATAGTCAGCATGGCTGAGGCAGCGTGTGCTAGATGCTGCATACCGATAATTCTCTTTCTGATCAGCTGCTGTAGAGCTGTGATTTCACACTCAGATACAGTGATATAAATACTCCAAGTGGTGCAGTGAGAATAATATGGAAAAAGATGATCTGCTGTGGCAACCCCTAACGGGAGCAGCTGAGAGAAGAAGAAGAAGGTGCTGTGAGAGTAACAATGCTAAAGCAGCTATGGTATTTGGAATAGTTTTTCCATTCCGTGGACCATTATATTGTTACAGGTTAATTACAGTCAGATGCCTTAAACTAATAAACAAAATGTGGTTAATTTCAGTGTATATGATATAACCGCATCAGGGATGTGGATCTTAAAAAGAAAGGGAAACCACACTGGAACAAAAGCACTGCTTTGACGCTGAGTACCGCCAGTTTGCAACACTGAGTGGAGATGTTGCGTATGCCAGGTTTTGAGCAAGTGTGAAAATGTGTGTGGCTTTACATTTTTGTGCGTACACACCGTTTATACATGAGGCCCTAGGTCTGGATTTAAAACACAATTAAAGTCACCAGCCATTATAATTTTATGAATATTCAAATTAGAAATTGAACATATGCAAATATGTTTTGGATGAAGTCCCTATCATCCACATTTGGTGCGTAGATATTTATCAAAATCACTTTACACTTATATAAATTACCCATGATAATCACATATCGCACTTCAGAATCAGATACTACATCTGATACTACAAATGAAATTATTCTATGTATAAGAATTCCCATACCTCTACTTTTCTTTGTATAGCTGGAGTGAAATATTTGACCAGTCCAACCTGTTCAACCGAAACTCCTGTAAAAAATACTATTTTGCCGTTTAGGCATGTTAGTTGAGAGCTGCTGTTGAAGGTGAGAAATCAGGGAAAATATGAATGCTGTTATTTTCAAATAAAACCTCTTGTTTCTGCCTAAGAAGTAACATATTTAGGGGATTCAATGACAGTATATGCAAGCATACCTCAGGATGATAAAAAAAAGGAAAAATAACACCGCTGCTAATGGTGCCATGTTTGCTTTCTGTCACCACTTCCTTATAACTTGCTTTATGCTAGCAGAGAAATGCTAGCTCTTGGTGGTCAATGATGTTTTGCTGATGTAGCTCAGACTTGACAAACACCACACTGATCCTAAAAGAGAATGGACATTAGTGCATGTGCAAAAATTATTGAACTAGGAATTCTACATGAGGCAAATTGTCACATACCTTTAAGGAGTTTACCTAATTACTTTAAAATAGGTTATATTTCATAATCAAACAATCAATCACTTAATCCCTCAGTCAGTCAATCAATATGTGTCTTATATACTGTAGTAACATCCTGGTTGTAAATACAGTTATGCCTGAGTCAGACTTGGGGTGATGTGTAATGATGTGCTTTGTGGGGTTAAGCCAGAATAATTCTCGTGACAGTATTCTGCTTCCATCTAGTGGATGAAAGAAAAATAATGCTGCAAAAAAAAAGAATATTTTATGTGTTCTGCTACTATGTGGTACCTCTAGGTATCACATCAATATTAATGAGTGGGTGCTGTTGTAAACTAGGAGTTCCAAGCATTAAAGTGTTCCAATGCGCATAGTTCCAACCTTTTCTATTAATGTCCACATTTGATTAGGATATCACTGCCAAACCCAGACTAGTAATAACGGCAAGCACAAAATCTTTATTTAAAAAAAAAAGATTTATTCATCACAAAAGGCATTTCAAATACAATGAAGCTCTGTGGAGCACAGAGGTAAAATGGAATTGCCAGAAAACACAAAAGCAACTTAAATCAAACAAGTCCAAATACAGATTCCAAAAATAAGTTTATGAAACATAGCGTAAAATCAAAAAATCAGAAATCCATATAATTTACAGAAATCACAATAAACATAAGTACACTCACTAACTCCCTAGCACATTCATATTGGGCTGCAAGGAACTGTGGATAACCCTCCAAATTTACAAGGTGGAGGCCACTTCCTTGCAGGAATTGGCAGGTGGCGCACCTCTTGGGGGATTACCCTTGAAACACGTGGATTATAACAAAGGCAGCTTGTATACATAGATGAAACCAAAAATCAGGGAAGATGCACACAATCACAATGATAAGAACCAAAATAAACAAAGTGACAATAAGAGTGAATTTGAAACCCAGCCAAGTATCCTGCCCTGGTTGAGACATTGACAGGTGTTGTCTTCGGCCAAAAATGCAATGGTAAACGAAAAGCCATAAAGCCAGTTTTAGAACAAACCGAAACTGAACCATTTCTCAAATCGAACAATAGTGGTTATGATGATGTGAATTGGTAATCAGAGATTGACACGGACAGTGAAACTGACAGCAGTTTGGTAGACTCCGACCTGCCAAGTTTCATTAATGTTTGTATTTGGTATTGGTTTCATACTAATGCTCACAATCCTGTATCTCCTTATTGCCCATTTATGGGTAACCCTGAACTAAAGATGTCTGTATATAGTCCATATAATCATGGTCAAAAATCTTTCAATAGTTCTTGAAAAAAACTGCTAATCTGAGCAGTGTCGAAAAAGTCACAGTAATCTACTGCTGTGGCAGTCACTGGCAGCCTGTCGCTATAGACAACATTTGGGTGTTTTTCAGTCCCCTCATACTGCAGGACATAGTGAGAAAGCCTGTCCAGAAATGGTACTGATCCACAAACCGGTTGTTGCAGACACTCAAAATTATAGGCGAATGTCATTTTTCATTTATTATGAAATACCTGCATTTCACCAATAACAATAACTATGATGAAGCCAACCAGCTAGCACTAAAACTGTACAAACTGTAGGATGTGTATCACGTAGTCATCAAAAATATGCAGAAGGTGTATGTTCCTGATTGTGACATAAGTATTGATGAAAGTCTCATGTGTTACAAGGATATAGTACATCACATCTAAATAGGCATGATTCAATATCAAGTTCTATAGGCCATACAAAACACGCTTTGGGTACATCTGTAATTTGATACTTTATAGCGGTAAAGGGACCAAGTGGGATTTCAAGTACAGTGAAAATGGTGTTGCTACTTCATTTGTACTGTCATTGCTTTTCTTGTCCAAGTTTAATGTATAACGATGGACATTTTCTGTCCCTCACTTGAACTGCTTGAAATTTTACTTTAAAAGAAAACTGAAGCATATGGTACTGTAAATTATTAAATTATTATTAAATTATAATTAAATTATTACATTAAGAAGAAGGATGCCTCATGCCTGGACAAACTGGTGAGGAAGGCAGGCTCTATTGTAAGCATGGAGCTGGACAGTCTGACATCTGTGGCAGAGCGACGGGCGCTGAGCAGGCTCCTATCAATTATGGAGAATCCACTGCATCCACTAAACAGTGTCATCTCCAGACAGAGGAGCAGCTTCAGCGACAGACTGCTGTCACTGTCCTGTACCACTGACAGACTGAGGAGATCGTTCCTCCCCCAAACTATGCGACTCTTCAATTTCACCCGGGGGGGTAAACATTAACATTATTCAAAGTTATTGTCTGTTTTTACCTGCTTTTTTATTACTCTTTAATTTAATATTGTTTTTTGTATCAGTATGCTGCTGCTGGGGTATGTGAATTTCCCCTTGGGATTAATAAAGTATCTATCTATCTATCTATCTATCTATCTATCTATCTATCTATCTATCTATCTATCTATCTATCTATCTATCTATCTATCTATCTATCTATCTATCTATCTATCTATCTATCTATCTATCTGTATGACCAAACCTCCACGATATCCTAATGACTCCAGTCACGTGATCAAGTGGAGTCCAGTCAAGCTGCAGTATCTTTGTGTCAAAAAAGCAAAATGATTGTGATCAAGTGGAGGAGAAGAAAGATGTCTGCTTCCTAAACACTGTTCACAATACAGAAACTGTCAATGTTGGTGTAAGGGGAAATGTGGCAATCACTATTGCGAGCAGGGGGGCTGAACGACACGGACGCTCCTCAAAAAACCCCTCTTAAAAACGGTGATAGACTACCTACACATTGCTCCCTTACTTGCTGGGCTTACTTGTGGCTGCTCTGTTGCGTGATATGCTTTTCATGCGGCACTCTGCATACTTAAAAGCATGAACAGCACCTGTCCTTTTTGGCTGATAGCTTTGTTTCTCTCTCCTCTGACCAGACATCCTCTGCTCCTGTTGGGGGTTACGATCCCGTTGTGCACTCCTATGATGTTTGTCTATTCTTTTAATCGAGAACTTACTACATACGAAGTTCATTTTACCTCTGAAAGAGACATGTTTGTTTGAAGTGTTTGAATAAAGTTCCTGTCTATACAATCTCCTGTGTTTCTGTGCAATTCTGTGACCCAAGCATGATACTATGTTGTGTGTTGTGCTAGGCTACCAACCTTGGACAGACAGCCGTCTGAATGGCAAACCCACACCCACCCACACATGGCTATTTTGGAGTAGGCAATTACCGTAACTTAACCTGAACATCTCTGGGATGCAGGAGGAAAACCAGAATGTCTGGAGGCAGACATGTATAACATGTAAATTCCACATAAGCCATTCAAGGGCTTGGATTATTGAACTGCAATTGTGGTCACCCACTAGACATTACCAGATATATAAATCAATCATCCATCTCTCCATTCATTATCAAACCCATATAGTCTAGTTTAGAGTTTTGAGGGTCAAGACCCATCTTGGCAGGATTACTAGAATAAAAATCAAAAATGGAAAATACAAGTCAAAACAAGGAAATACAACACAGACAGATACCAGGAAGTGCTCAGAAATTTTAACATTGCATATCCCCAAAAGGTGCTTTACAAGTCAAACCCAGTTACAGTGTAAAACTACAACAAACATGAGATGGCAAAAGTGAGTGAATTTTGTATTATTACAATTACAGTAAACAGGAGAGATTTTAGGAACCCGTAGAAAAGGGGAAATTAACTAAAACAGAGAGAACAGGTTGATCTTCAGTCTGCATATCAATGTCAAGACAGAATCTTACAAACACACCTTGTAAGAGAGTTCAAGAGTGTAGGGATCTCCAAAGTAATTCTGGTGACAAAGAACTCGCAAGAATACTGCATGTTACACTGTTCTGATTAGCCTGAGGAATTAGATGAAGGAATTAGATTAAATTAGATGTCGGAAAAAATTATCAGTCATTAGAATGCAGAATAAGGGTCAACAATGCTAAAAATTGAGAGACAATAACTGAGATTTAGGCAGTATGCAAGCACAAGACATATCATAAGAGTACAATGAGACAAAATGACAGAAAAAGAACAGGAGTGTAAAATTGTGTTCAACAGACAGTAAATGTCAGTGTTTGGTAATAATAAACTTTTTTGAAAATAGAGACTACACTTAGCTGTAACATGTACAATGTACTGTATATGCAATATATATGAAATTAAGCTGAATAAAATTGAATTGGATAACAAGACAAAAGAAGCAGAAACAAGATAGTAATGCCATGAGTGACAGATAGGAAATGTTGTTACTCAAGATATATGGAAGACACTATAAATGGTTATGAAGAAGTAAGTCCTGCATAAACTTCGAAGATTAGTAATGAGATTGTTAGTCACAAGACTATGACCTACTACGAGTTGTTTTTTTCTGGTGTTTTTCTTGGTGTTGTGCGACCAAATTTAACTTTGAAAGATGATATGGTGAAGAAAGGCTACCCATTCAGGCAATCCAGCAAACATTGCATTTGTTTTTTTTACAGCCAAATTCAGGCTGATTGCACAGAGTTGATGACCCCACTCTACACCCTTACTAATATTCTTACAGCTCTCAGCTTTGCCAGAAGATCTGCTCCTACTGGTCTGGTTGGAAGCTTCTAGACAAATCAATTTTCTCAGCATTTTTTTCAGTAATTTGATCTCTTGGCCATATGCACACTAAGCTCACATGGTGTTTGGTAGCCACTGGTCAATTTCCTGACTTCTCAATTACCTGCTCTGTAACAGAGCTGTGTCATGAAATATTACTGAAGGCTTAGTCATATAGTCTTTGGCTAAGCTGGGAGGTGTCCCATAAAAGCTGTCTGCTAATAAATGTCATCATTGACAGTGAAAGATCAAGTTAGGGCAAGCAAACAAAACCTGAAATTATAGTCTGAATCTACATAGCATCATTCATGGTTTATGATTTTGTTGTTCTAAGCTGCTTGCACACACACCAGCCAATAGAGTGAGCCAATAGTTGTATTGCTTGTTCATAAGAATTGGCATAAGGGCTCCTGCTAGTGAAGGAGGCATTCATTTTGGACCTGGACCTCAATGATGAGAGTGGGCCTGCTGAAGCACTGTACCTTTGGCTGCTGAAAGCCCATATAGGCACTAACCTTTATCCTCAGCAGAAACATGAGTTGGGAAAGGGCATCATTTCCGTCACTGGAGTGATGAACACCAAGTCGAACAGGATGACACTAATCCATCATGATATAGTGACAGAGCCTGGGGGTCATAGTTAGGGTATGACCATATTGCCTCCCAGGGCCAAAGCAAGCAGAGGTAGAATTGGAGATCAAACAAATGCTAGATTTGGGGGTTATTGAAGAGAGTTATAGCCCCTGGTGTAGTCTTATCGTTCTCATGCACAGACTTGATGGTATTGTGCACTTCTGCAATGACTTCTGTCAGATGAACCTAGTCTCCTGTTTCATTGCTTATTTCATGCCCCGGGTGGACAATCGCCTGGAGTGTCTGAGTACTGCCCAGTACATATCCATCTTGGATATCACAAAAGGCTATTGGCAGATCCCGCTCACCACATCAGCAAAAGGATAACACAGCATTTAGCACTCCTAGTGGCCACTGGTAGAATCATGTCATACCCTTTGGACTGCACCTTCCAAAGTCTGGTGGACAGACTGCTTTGACCCCATAGCACCTATAGTGTTGCCTACCAAAATGATGTTATCATCTATTTGAGCACTTGGAAAGAACACATATAGCATGTCCTAGCTATCCTCCATGACAACTGTGATGTGGGTCTGTGAATCAATCCCAAAAAGTATTATTTTGGGTTGACTGAGGCCAAGTATCAAGTATATGTGGTGGATGGAGTATGCTTTAAACTACAATGCTCCAAGGTTGCAGCCAAATGGCAAGTGCAGGCCTTTCTGGGTTTGGTTGGGGACTATCAGAGGTTTATACCTCAACTATCAGGAAAGGCTGTGCCTTTGATGAATCTTACAGGAAAGAATACCCCTAACACATTGGTATGCACTCTCCAGACAGAGGCAGCATTCAGTGACCTGAAATCAGCAATTATGTCAGCTCCTGTTGTTATAAATCCTAACTTTAATTTGCCCTTTATCCTTCAGATGAGTGCTTTGGATGCCTGCCTGGGTGCCATGTTGAGACACATGGCTGAAGGAATAGAACAACCCATCACTTACAACAGTTGGAAACTTCTGGACCAGGAGATGAGATATATGGCAGTTGAGTGTGAGGCCATTGCCTTCAAGTGGGCTGTGATACAACTCCAGTACTACCTTTTGTGAGAGGAGTTAATTTTAGTTGTGGACCACTCGCCCCTGCAGTGGGTTTGTTTATATCGGCACACCAACCCTTAAATGACACATTGGTTTTTGAATTTACAGCCCTTCAAATTAGTCATATAGCATCAACAAAAGGTACTCCACATCAATGTCAATGCCCTCTGTTTGGCACACGACCTTATGGGTAAGTCCACCTGCCCATTGTCATGCATAGGGACCATCTTTCATGCTCTGGGAAGGTATGCAATACCAACTTGGGACGAGAGGGGCACTGACACTAACCATTTCTTCTCTCTCCACTTCAGTTCCAAGAGGATATATGAGGATGGTGTCTAGCCTGACCTGCAGCTCCACCCCTTCCTGTGACACTTCATATAGTAGGACACAGGGCACCAGACTACACACTGGGGGTCTTGCAGTTTGGGACTGATTGGAATCAGAATTGAGAGGTGTTAGAACAGGAGGCAAAAACACAAAAATAATGTATTGCACAACAAAAAGTGGGTTTTTATTTACAGGTTCACAAAAAACAGTATCAGGACGGGTGTTTTTACACTGTCCTTACCACAAGTGACACACAAAACTCAAAGAAGCAAAGTGATACTGTACAATATTTACAATGTGAATTGCAAGTCCCCAAATGAAAAAGAAATAAAATCAATAATGTATACAGTATACAGAAAGACAAAACATGCACCAGAAACCCAATTTATACAAATAGCTCCACCAAAAATATACTATAACTAAAAAATATTTATATCTACAGTATATATATATGAAAAGAAAATATGTACAAAATAAGGCACAATCTGCTATGCTTGATGTACTATAAGGATTAAGCTACACCAAGCTCTCACTCATGACCATGACTGAGACAAAAGATGACCCCTGCAGTCAGGAAATGCCTTTTATACTGCCCCCTTCCTCCAATTGTGGATGACACCGGCACGTTCCACTTTCGTGCTACACCCCACCACTGCAAGGCCTGTATTAAATTACAAGGCAGCCTCATGCGCTCATTCATGATGTGCTTCAACTGAGCAAGCTGATATACTCTCTGGAATTACTACAGTAAGTTGCTTTTTCATATGTTTATCTCTGGATCCCCTTTCCTGAACCGGCATCTGCCCAGTCATCAGAGTCATACAACACGGTCTTGCTGGAGCAAAAATCAAATATTTGCGGAAGCGCATGTTTGCACTTCAACTGTTTGAAAAGGTAACAGTTTGCTCTCAGTAAAAGCTATTTTGCACTAATCTCAGAACTTTGTTCCTTTAACTCAGTCTCAGGACACCACAAAATGGGCAGATGCCAAGAAGAGGCATTCATTTTGGACCTGGACCTCAACAGTGACAGAGCTCTCGCTGAACTGCTGTACCTTTGGCTGCTGAAAACTCCAGTAATTTGAATGCTGAGGGCACTAGGCTTTTTATTTTTCTTTTTACAATTAAATGGGGTTGGTACCCAAATGTTTCTTTTGTCATTCTTGGTTTGTTCACCCTGTCACACTATCCATGGCTGCATTTTATTTGTTATTCAAGCACATGCCTGTATTTCTCTGAATCCTACTCACACCCATACATTTGTAATACATTTTTGTGTATATGTCTATTCTTCTCCTAGACTACATACACATTTATACTTATATTAATTCACCTACACACATTCTGCTCCCTCAGCAACAACATTGTCTATGTAAATCACACACCTGCAGTTTCTGTGTAATTGTAACAGACCTGCGCTTCCTAAGTAAAGCCTACACAGACCTGTATTATCCATATAAATCAAGCACATGCCTGCAATGTCCTCCTGCATGTCCTGCACACATCTGCCATACTCTGTCCAGATTACCAGTTCCCCTGCTTTACGTAACCCCATCTTCATCTCCTCTTGTAATAATATAAACATATCTGCACTTGCTTGGTATATTTAAACACACACAAGCACACACACTTCTGTGTCTATCATTGAAAGATCTACAAACTACTACACTTGAACTACCTGCAAAGATCCTGCACATCCTCTTTTAATATCTGAGCACAGTTTCATTTTCTTTTGTAATAGATAAACACATCTGTACATCCTGTTTTAATATCTAAACACACCTGCATTTTCCACATTCTACCTGCACTCACACCTATTTTGGCTCTGAAAGATTTACTGTAAATGTAATTGCACTTCTTGCAGCAGCAACTGTACACATGCATGGACTTCCCCTGTACCATTTACAAACCAGCATATCACCCATAATGAATACCTATCTATACACTCAACTTGCACACCTAAAAAACTACACCAATCCTTGTGAAGCCGTCTCACATCTTCACAGACTTCCACAACTCATCTGCTGCCTTTGCACAGCTACATTTCTTGAAAAGCCCACACAACTAAACTTACTTTGTGATACTTAAAAGGTAGTATTTATCATTAAGACACATTTGCTTTCTCTTAGGAAAGCCTTTATGAAAATAAATGTGATGTACACCTCAAGACTAGAATGAGTAGGATGGCATTTATCTGTTGCCCAGCTCTTGATGTCTCAGAACTTCTGACAGCATCCATAGAGTCCAGTATTGGTACTCATAAATAAAGTGGCTCACCTGCTTTTTTAATCTTAAGAATGTCTTAGAGAGTGTAATCTATAATGGAAAGTGTCTATTAAACTGCAATTAACAGATGTCTGAGTCAATTGTCCACACAATAAAGGTGTGTATCCCTATGGAACTTGTGTAATTTGCTTAAATGATACAGGTGCAAAACAGAATAAGAAAACTGAAGAGAAAAGGGAGGGTTGTGGGTAGGGGTAAGGGCATTGCTAGAGCCAGAGATAGAGATAGGGGTTGAGGAAGGAGAAGGGGATGGGAAGGAGGAGTAGAGGAGAAGAGAGGAGATGAAAGAAGAAGAGAGAGAACAGCACGAACTGAGCATGGGCTTTAAGCGCTTCTTAGAACTGTGGACTGTACTGCGTGTGGTAAGGACTAAATTGGGGTTCACAGTATCATTTGTGCATGAAGACATGCTTGATAGAACTGCAATAAGCAAGAACAATGTTGAGGTTTATGTCTGTAACTGTGCCTGAGGGGGCCACCTGACTGAGAATGTAGGTGGTAGCCAGACATGGTGACATGTGGCTATAATTCCAGGTTCTTGGGAATCTGAAAAAACTAAGCAGCTCTTTTGCTGTGGCTTGTGGAACTCCAAACTAATATTAAGATCAGTGCCCCCTTTAGTCTTCCCATTAAAGTAAAAGAATTGAGCTGCTGCCCAGCTTTTACTTTAACTGATTTGTTTTATATATTTTTTATACAAAAATACATTTTTGGGTTTATTTTTCCTTGGCTCTAGTGGGGGAATTAGTGCAGGTATTTACTTCACTGTTTTGCCTGGGGTCATTGCGTTTTATTGGTTGTTTCATTGTCTTGTTTTTTTTTTTTTGCAATTTTTCTTGAGTGTTATAAGTTAATGGGAAAGTTTATTGAGTGTTGTGGTATTATTATTAGTTAAAATGGAGAAGGAAGGTGTACGTTCTTGCATGAAATACCTGTTCAGACAGCTGTTTTGTTTGTTTTTGGGATTCTTTTTAATATTTTGCCTAAATAAAGGACATTTACTAGAAAAAGGCACTAGTAAAATGAAGCCAACATATATTAGTAATTTTCCTTAAAACCGCGATAGACTGTGCTTTAGGTGACGTGAGCAGTAAGGCTCAGTATATGTACCAAGTAAAAATTAGAAAGGTATCCAAACAAAGGCAGGTGTCTTCGTGTTACTTCTCCTCATGTTTCAAAAAGGTGTGATATTTCTGTGTTCTTCTCTGTTGATATTTCAGTCTGTTGGTTGCTGCACACTGGACTACCCGTACCAAGAGCGTGTACAAGCGGTGAGTGGATCTCACACCCATCACGAAGGATCATGTATGATTCACAGCTTGTGAAATTCATCATTCATCATTCAACAGCACATGTTGCTTCTCAAAACGCTCACACAGCCTGCCTTATACACTGAAATCTGAACGGTACATTCTGAAATGATTACACTGTAAATTGAAATGCATATATTCAATAGTGAAACATTGATACATTGATAAAACATACACAGTGCACTCATACAAGTACTGAATTACATACTTAATGGTACAAAAACACAATGAGAAACCTTTTTTGTACTGAAATAGTCTACAAGCTGCAAAGAATACACAGTAAAGTGTTAAGACATGAATTCCACCAGAAAATGAAATGTATTTGTTCATACTGAATATAAACTGAGTGTAGTTAAACTAAGTTCATAGAATCTATAAGTCGGCTTATGCTTTGAGTACCATAGAATAGATGAAAACACACCCAAATCCCGGCGCAGCTGTGAAAACACAATGGAAAAATATGTAATTAAGTTTACTGATTTTACAGGATAAATGCCAAGAGGGTCTGTTATGGTCTCAGATGCTTTCATGTTCCAAGTCACAAACAGACCCTCAGAGGCACAGAGGTTCTTAAACATTTTAATCTGAGCACCGAAATAAGAAAATATGTACTATACAGAGACCCACGATTATTAACTCAAAGGCAACAGAGCCTTAGGCCTGAATATATATGATATATATATATATGAAAATAGAAAGTAAAAAAAAAAAGTTTTGTTTCCATTTAATCATACTTCTCCCATGAATATTACCAAACGACAATAATGTAGTGGTGGCTGTGTGGCTAAGGATATGAGCTTGTAATTCGAAGGTTGCTGGTTTGAATCCCAATGGTGAGAGAAGAGGATGGTGGTGAAGGGACTCTCTTGGGCCCTTGAGCAAGCCCCTTTAGCTGCAATTGCTCCAGGGGCGCTATACAAATAGCTGACCCTGTGCTCTGACCTTAGCAACTCTGACAGTGGCGACTGCTCTAAGACTACAAGGGAAGCTCCGCTTCCTCTATTATGTCAGAAAATAAATGCTCATATATGCACTGTTGTATTTATATTGGTTTTAATAAAAGTGCGCTAGAACGTGTTCAACTTCATGACTAGCTCGTTCAGAATCAGGTATTTATTGTAGATTGTTTGACGCGATTTTCTTGTTATACATTTCCGTGCAGCACAGCACGTTAAACCCTCCTGAAGCCCAGCTTCACTGGAGCTCTATGGGCAAGCGCAGAGGAGCTTTTTTCACTGCAGAAAAGCTGGACGGTAATTGGATAAATGCACCAAAATCGTCACTTCCAGGGAAGCTCAGCTTCTCTGGGGGTGAATGGAGCAGTGCGCGGGCCAGGACACTTGGCTGCTGCATGATGATTGAAGGAGCTGTTTAAAGGGCGGAACCCCTTTTTTGATTGACAGCATGTCTTAAGTATACATTCAGCACTACAGAGATTCGAGTTCAGTCCCATGCGGATTTGTCAGGTGAAGTCATACATTTACATTTTACATTTACAACATTTAACAGACGCTCTTATCCAGAGCGACTTACAACAGTGCTTAGTAGTCTACGACTGTTCTTCAGTCTTTTTAGGCTAGGATTAAATCTACTGTCATTAGACAACTGCTGCACTCTGTATTGTTTGCTGGTGATATAAACCATTTTTGTTTATACAAATCATTCTTTAAATAATAAAAAAAAACATAGCGTTCTTGACTTTGCTCCTTGTTTCAGCATTGTAAAGTTAGTTCGTTCATTTAATTAAAGTAGCTCGTGGAAGGGGAAACTAGCCAGCTAGCAAGCTGTGCATAATGGCAGACGCAGACGGTGCTAATATTGTTGACCTGCTTTTGGCAAAACCATGTAGTAGTCTTCCTTACGAGGAGAGACTCAGAATTAAACGGCAGAGCAGACCAACGCCCAAGATTGATCTGGTGCAAAAATTGGGAAAAAATAACAGGTCTTTTCAGCTCTCCTGGTATGACAAGGTGAACTGGCTGACTGGAAGTGCTGTGACAAAGAAAATGTACTGTTGGCCATGCCTCTTGATGAATCCTTCTCAGGGAATGGGATGTGTTTGGTCAAACGTGGGTTTTGGGGATCTGGGTAACTTTGACAGGGCATACAAAAGGCATGAAAAGTGCAAAGAACATGTGAGTTCATGTGCAAGGTTAAGTTGTCTGGGCAGGGTCAGGGTTGAACATGCAATCAATGAAGGTCTTCGCATTCAGGTGGCAAAACATAATGAAACAGTAAAAAAAAAACAGGGCCTTCCTAAACCGTCTAATTGATGTGACTTCCTTGCTTGGCCGTCAGGAGCTGGCATTCAGGGGGCATGATGAGAGTAGTGAATCAGCAAATAAGGGGAATTACTGGGAATTTACAGAAACATTAGCTAAATATGACTCTGTCTTGGCCACACAATTTCAGTCATCAGCTGTGTTTTCTGGTATGTCCCACTCAATCCAAAATGACTTGATCTCTGCTCTCGCAGCCACTGTTTCTGATCATATAAAAGGTGAAATTCAGACTGCTCCTTTTTTTGCATGGCAGGTGGATGAAGCAACTGACATATCCTGCCATGCCCAACTGTCTGTCATTGTTAGATATGTGGATAGTGCAGGTAAAATTCAAGAGTGCTTCATTGGATTGTTGGATGTGTCAGGGGGTTGAGATGTTCAGTCTGTGTTTGAAGTTTTAAACGAGAACATGCAGGGCTACAGTTTTAGAGAAAAACTTGTGGCACAAACCTACAATGGGGCTGCTGTCTTTGCTTCATCTCTCAATGGCCTACAGGCCAAAGTTAAAGTAATAGCCCCTAGTGCAGTGTTTGTGCATTGCTATGCACACAGACTGAACCTGGTGTTGTCCCAGGGTACTAAATGCTTGCCTGAGTCAAGAATATTTTTTGCATCTCTCTCTGGGTTCACCATATTTTTTTCAAAGTCCACAAAAAGGATGTCTTTTCTTGAGTCTGCAGGGTCTTCAAGATTGCCCAGAAACGCTCCTACTCGATGGAATTTCACATCACGGATAGTGAGCACTGTGGCAAACAATTATGATGGCCTCTTGCAGACTTTTGACAAGATTACCCAGGATGAGAGCATGGATGATGACACATTAGATGCTGCCAAAGGCTTCATAATGAAACTGGAGGATTTTGAGTTTGTGTTCATGTTGTACACATATGAACAAATATTCTCTGAGACAGATGTTGTCTTTGATATTGTCCAGCAAAGGGCTATGGATGTTCTTTACTGCAAAAAAAGAATTGGGTCTCTCCTTGCTTTTGTCAAGGAGAAGAGGTCAGAGGAGGCTTATCAAGCAGTTTATGCAAAAGCAGCAAATCTCACATCAGACCCTCGACATGAACCTATTAGAAAGCGCCGTCTGTCACAATTACAGGATCCCCAGGACCGCTACAAAAATTTGTACGTGGCCATCCTAGACAATCTCATGGAGCAGATTTCTCAGTGTTTTTCAAATTTGGAAAGCATGAGCTTCTTAGAATTAATCAGTCCAGGGAAATTTGATGAAATGAGACAAGTGTTTCCAGAGGAGGCATTTGAAAGTGTGCTGAAAAGTTATGGCCATTTCTTTGACTCAGGGAGACTGAGATCTGAACTTCAAGTACTATATTCAGATCATGAATTAAAGGGGAGCAGGGGTAAGCTGTGTGATTTCTTGGTGTTTTTTAAAGACATGGAGTTGGATAGTGCAATGCCTCAGCTATACAAGCTGTTGTCGTTAGTGGCAACAATTGGCACTACATCAGCAGGTGTAGAGAGGAGCTTCCCCTGTTTAAAACGGGTCAAGTCATACACCCGCAACACGATGGGCCAAGATCGTTTGAGCAACCTTGCTCTCCTGGCCATTGAGAGGAAACTGGTTAAGTCCTTGGAAAAGGCGGCCAATTGGTACGACAGGGTCACAGACCATTTTCTGCAAAAGGAACAGAGGGCAGAATTTACATACAAATAGCATAATGAATTTTATGATGAAGGCCTAATATGAGCTTCCCCTGTTTCAAAAGCTAGCAGCCGCCTCTGAACTCTGAGTAAGTTGTGCTATGCGAAGAATAAATTCCGTATACAAGAAATTGTAAATGGCAGATAATAGTACATTATTATGTAAAGCAAATATAAAACTATAATTATCATTCAAAACAGGGAATAGATTCCTTAGGTTTATCATTTCCACAGTAAATGCTTAGTGTAAGCTTCAGTAAAACAGAGACTAATAAATGCTCAATCTGGAACTTTCACTTCATAAAACATTGATTTGATATCAGCCATTAATGCAACTGGCTGCTCTCTGAATCTTGTAAGAACTCAGATGAGTGTATAAGTTAAATCAGATCCTTTCAGCAACTGTTCTTTCAGTGAGAAGCCTTGGTAAGTGGCTGTATAGTCAAAAAATACTCTAATTTTATTGTTATTTGGATGACATACTACGTGGTGAGGGACAGCTTTTGAGTGACAGCTGTGGACCGGAGGGTGTGTTCCAACTACAGAGGGATCACACTCCTCAGCCTCCCTGGAAAAGTCTATTCGGGGGTTCTGGAGAGGAGGGTCCGTCAGATAGTCGAAACTCGGATTCAGGAAGAACAGTGTGGTTTTCATCTTGGTCGTGGAACAGTGGACCAGCTCTACACCCTTAGCAGAGTCCTGGAGGGTGCATGGGAGTTTGCCCAACCAGTCTACATGTGTTTTGTGGACTTGGAAAAGGCGTTCAACCGTGTCCCTCTGGGAATCCTGTGGGGGGTGCTCCGCGAGTATGGGGTACCGGACCCCCTGATAAGGGCTGTTCGGTCCCTGTACAACCGGTGTCAGAGCTTGGTCCGCATTGCTGGCAGTAAGTCGAACCTGTTTCCAGTGAGAGTTGGACTCCGCCAGGGCTGCCCTTTGTCACCAATTCTGTTCATAACTTTTATGGACAGAATTTCTAGGCACAGCCAGGGTGTTGAGGGGGTCCGGTTTGGTGGACTCAGGATTGGGTCACTACTTTTTGCAGATGATGTTGTCCTGTTTGCTTCATCAGGCCATGATCTTCTGCTCTCTCTGGATTGGTTCGCAGCTGAGTGTGAAGCAGCTGGGATGGGAATCAGCACCTCCAAATCCGAGACCATGGTCCTCAGCCGGAAAAGGATGGAGTGCCCTCTCAGGGTGGGAGGTGAGATCCTGCCCCAAGTAGAGGAGTTCAAGTATCTCAGGGTCTTGTTCACGAGTGAAAGAAGAATGGAGCGTGAGATCGACAGGCGGATCGGTGCGGCGTCTGCAGTGATGCGGGCTCTGCATCGGTCTGTCGTGGTGAAAAAGGAGCTGAGCCATAAGGCAAAGCTCTCAATTTACCAGTCGATCTATGTTCCTACCCTCACCTATGGTCATGAGCTATGGGTATTGACCGAAAGAACGAGATCGTGAATACAAGCAGATGAAATGAGTTTCCTCCGCAGGGTGTCTGGGCTTTCCCTTAAAGATAGGGTGAGAAGCTCAGTCATCCGGGAGGGGCTCAGAGTAGAGCCGCTGCTCCTCTGCATCGAGAGGAGTCAGATGAGGTGGCTCGGGCATCTGATCAGGATTCCGCCTGGATGCCTCCCTGGTGAGGTGTTCCGGGCACGTCCAACCGGGAGGAGGCCCCGGGGTTAGGACTATGTCTCCCGGCTGGCCTGGGAACACCTCGGGATTATCCCAGAAGAGCTAGAAGAAGTGCTCGGGGAGAGGGAAGTCTGGGCATCTCTGCTCAAGCTGCTGCCCCTGCGACCCGACCTTGGATAAGCGGAAGAGGATGGATGAATGGATGGATGTTCTGTGGGTACCTTAATAGCATATCCTTTTAGTAAAATGTTCTTCATGAAAATTTTGGAAGGTTGGATACTTTGTAAGTTTTCTCCTGAGGCCAATAGCATGCTGTTCAGCAATGCAACGATTGTTTGGCACTTTAAGTGTCTCATCTTTAAAGGGTAGATTAATGCAGTAGTGTCCATCCACTAACATGGCTGACTCTGAGGCTATGTGCATGAACTTAATGTCTTCCTGTGACATTTCCTCCTTCTCCTCACAGCTGTGCTCTGGAAAGTCTCTATTGTATTGCTGGAGGAACATTTGTTGTATTTCCATTATTGACACACGATTGACTATGAAACTTTACAGTCTTTCATTGTCTGTCCTCTTTAGTAGGGCATTAACAATCCATCCAAGACCCGTTTTCACAGCATAAAGACCTTCACCTCTACTGTTTATAACTTGCCTTGGCTCTTTGGCTTTAAGGACATTTGTACCCTTTAACAAGCCTACTTCTGCCTTTATTTGGGGTAGATGCACATCTTTGAGATAAGACCTTCTGGTGACATCTTCTTGTATAGGGATGTTTCCTCTTTTCAATGGAATAAAGTTCAGTGTGTAAACCTCCGGCAATTAGCTAAATATGTTTTTTTCTACTCCACGGACTTGTAACTCAAATAGAACAGAACATTTTGCTGGTTTCTGTTTATTTACTTTGTCCCTTTCTACAGTGCTTATATGGACTTGAGCCTTTCTTTCAGGAAGATTTAATTGCTCTTTCAAGCTTTCTGTGCAAAATGTAACTATACTACCAGAGTCTATTAAAGCATACATTTCTACACATCTTTCGCCCATTTTAGACTTAACTTTAACTGGGGCGGCTAGGACACACTCTCTACCAGCCCTGGTAGCAATACACGTTTCTATTGGTTCCACAGTAACACATGAAGAAGAAATGTTCTTCTTTTCTGACTTAGCATGCTCCTTTTTAGGTGTTGTGGCTTTATCATCGGTACCCATTTCCTTATTCATATGCAGAATGACTGGATGTAAATGAGAGCATATTTGGCATTTAGTTTTTTCTACACAGTCTTTACTAAGATGTCCTTGTTTAAGGCACTTAAAGTATAAGCCCTTAGATTTCAAAAAGTGAATTCTACTTTTGGATTTTAGTTTCTGGATTGCACTACGTTCAGCAAGATCGTGAATTTCATTGCAAAAAAGACAGGGCTTACCGCACACACAACCAGCCGTCCCGCCTTTTCGACTGAGGTGTCTGTATTCCCCTTTTCAGGAGCAATAGCAAAGCTTGTAGCAAAACTGCTTTTTTTTAGACCACCTTTCAGAGAAAACTTCTCTTGATCAGTCTTGACCTTTTCCTTCTTGAAGATATGGCTTTGAGGAGCTGAGCCCTACACAGGATCCAATGCTATTTTAGGCTGTTGTTCCAGAAAGTCCGCTAACCCAGCCACAGGGGAAGCACAAACCAGTGTGTTACTTTGTGCCGGTCCCAAGCCTGGATAAATGGGGAGGGTTACGTCAGGAAGGGCATCCGGTGTAAAATTTTGCCAAATCAATATGTGGACAACAATACAAATTTCCATACCTGATTGGTCAAGCCCCGGGTTAACAAAGACCACCACCGGTACTGTTAGCCAACAGGGTGCTGGCGGAAATTGGGCTACTGTTGTCGGAAGAAAGAGAAGAAGAAGAAGAAGAAGAGGGGGGAGACGTGTCCGGAGGCAGGATGAAGGTAAACAGAGTGAAACTGAGGGTAGGAACTTTGAATATTGGCAGTATGACTGGTAAGGAGAGAGAGTTAGTAGATATGATGGAGAGAAGGAAGGTGATATATTGTGCGTGCAAGAGACTAAATGGAAGAGGAGTAAGGCTTGGTTGATCAGAGGTGGATTCAAATAGTTCTATCATGGTATGGATGGGAGGAGAAATGGGGTAGGGGTTATTCTGAAGGAACAGTATGTCAAGAGTGTTTTGGAGGTGTCTGCAGATTTCAATGGACATGTTGGCGAAGGGAAAAGAGGAGACGAGGAGGTGATAGGTAGGTATGGTGTCAAGGAGAGGAATGAAGAAGGTCAGATGATAGTGGATTTTACCAAAAGGATGGACATGGCTGTGGTGAATACATATTTTAAGAAGATGGAGGAACACAGATTTACGTACAAGAGTGGAGGAAGATGCACACAGGTAGATTACATCCTATGCAGAAGAGTCAATCTGAAGGAGTGGCCGGGGAAAGTGTAGTTAAGCAGCATAGGATGGAGGTCTGTAGGATGACGTTGGAGATCAAGAAGAGGAAGAGAGTGAGGGCAGAGCCAAGGGTCAAATGGTAGAATTTGAAAAAGGAAGACTGCAAGGTTGGGCTTAGGGAAAAGGTGGGACAGGCACTGGGTGGTAGTGAAGAGTTACCAGACAGTTGGGAAACTACAGCAGATGTAGTAAGGGTGACAGCAAGAAGAGTGCTTGGAGTGACATCTGGACAGAGGAAAGAGGAAAAGGAAAGTTGGGGGTGGAATGGGGAAGTACAGAAGAGTATACAGAGGAAGAGGATGGCAAAAAGAAGTGGGATAGTCAGAGAGATGCAGAAGGTAGACAAGCGTACAAGGAGATAAGGCGCAAGGTGAAGAGAGAGGTGGCAAAGGCTAATGAAAAGGCGTATGATGAGTTGTATGAAAGGTTGGACACTAAGGAGGGAGAAAAGGACCTGTACCGATTGGCTAGACAGGGGGATCGAGCTGGGAAAGATGTGCAGCAGGTTAGGGTGATAAAGGATAAAGATGGAAATGTACTCACAAACGAGGAGAGTGTGTTAAGCAGATGGAAAGAGTACTTTGAGTGGCTGATGAATGAAGAGAATGAGAGAGAAGAGGTTGGATGATGTAGAGATAGTGAATCAGGAAGTGCAACGGATTAGCAAGGAGGAAGTAAGGACAGCTAAGAAGAGAATGAAAATGGAAGGGCCGTTGGTCCAGATGACATACCTGTGGAAGCATGGAAGTGTTTAAAAGAGATGGCAGTGGAGTTTTTAAACAGATTCTTTAATGGAATCTTGGAAAGTGAGAGGATTCCTGAGGAGTGGAGAGGAAGTGTACTGGTGCCGATATTTAAGAATAAGGGGGATGTGCAGGAATGTAATAACTACAGGGGGATAAAATTGATGAGCCACAGCATGAAGTTATGGGAAAGAGTAGTGGAAGCTAAGTTAAGAAGAGGATGATGATTAGTGAGAAGCAGTATGGTTTCATGCCAAAAAAGAGCATCACAGATGTGTTGTTTGCTCTGATGATGTTGATGGAGAAGTATAGAGAAGGCCAGAAGGAGTTGCATTGTGTCTTTGTGGATCTGGAGAAAGCATATAACAGGGTGGCTCGAGAGGAGCTGTGGTATTGTATGAGGAAGTTTGGAGTGGCAGAGAAGTACGTAAGAGTTGTACAGGATATGTACTAGGGAAGTGTGACAGTGGTAAGGTCTGCGGTAGGAGTGACGGATGCATTCAAGGTGGTGGTGGGATTACATCAGGGATCGGCTCTGAGCCCTTTCTTATTTGCAATGGTGATGGACAGGTTGACAGACGAGATTAGACAGGAGTCCCCGTGGACTATGATACAATATAATACAATACAATTTATTTTTGTATAGCCCAAAATTACACAAGAAGTGCTGCAATGGGCTTTAACAGGCCCTTTCTCTTGACAGTCCCCCAGCCTTGACTCTCTAAGAAGACAAGGAAAAACTACCAAAAAAACCCTTGTAGGGAAAAAATGGAAGAAATCTTGGGAAAGGCAGTTCAAAAAGAGACCCCTTTCCAGGTAGGATGGGTGTACAGTGGGTGTCAAAAAGAAGGGGGTCAATACAATACAATACACAACAGAACAAATCCTCAATCAAGTAAAAAAATAAAAATTTTACAAATACGGACCAGAATTTAACAGTAGATGATATCACATAATATGATTTGGATTTGTTTAGAGTCCTGGAGACCTCAGCCATCAAGCTGCCTCCCCCATTTGGCCATTTATTCCACAGCTGAAACATCGCTTGGCCAGCCAATCCGATGAAAGGACTCCTCTACCCCACGATTCCTGCGATCCTCCATCAGGGACGACTTTACCTTAGGCAGGCAAAACAACTTGGCTGGAGGGCCATGGCACCAAGTGCCACATTTGAGTACCGAGAAGAGAAAGAGAATAGGTGAGAGTAACAAATTATAACTATCATGTTACTTATATTTTAGTGCTAATGACTAACAACAGAGATGCATGTCTTTACAGTTAATCAGCAGCTCTAGTCAGGATATGCTAAACTGAAGTAGTGAGTCTTCAGCCGGGATTTAAAAGCAGGGGCCCTGTAACTAAAAGCTTGACCTCCCACTGTTATTTTATTAATCCTTGGAATCATAAGCAGATCGGCATCTTGAGATCTTAATGTGCGCTCTGGTTTGTAAGTCATGATAAGTTCAGACAAGTAAGCTGGACCTTGGCCATTTAATGCTTTATATGTTAAAAGAAGGATTTTGAAATCTGCCCTAAACTTAACCGGGAGCCAGTGTAAGGATTTAAGTACTGGAGTTATGTGTTCGTACTTTCTTGTTCTTGTAATAATTCTTGCAGCAGCATTTTGGATTAACTGGAGGCTGTATAAAGAACAGTTTGAACATCCAGTGAACACCACATTGCATTGCATGATGTTTGCTGATGACATTCTGATCTGTAGTGATAGTGGGGAGCAGGTTGAGGAGACCCTGGAGAGGTTGAGATATGCTTTAGAGAGGAGAGGAATAAAGGTCAATAGGAACAAGACAGAATACATGTGTGTAAATGAGAGGGAGGTCAGTGGAATGTTGAGGATGCAAGGAGTAGAGTTGGCAAAGGTGGATGAGTTTAAATACTTGAGATCAGCAGTGCAGAGTAATGGGGATTGTAGAAGAGAGGTGAAAAAGAGAGTGCAGGCAGGGTGGAATGGGTGGAGAAGAGTGACAGGAGTAATTTGTGACAGACGGGTATCAGCAAGAGTGAAAGGGAAGGTCTACAGGATGGTAGTGAGACCAGCTATGCTATATGGGTTGGAGACAGTGGTACTGACCAGAAAGCAGGAGACAGAGCTGGAGGTAGCAGAGTTAAAGATGCTAAGATTTGTACTGGGTGTGACAAGGACGGACAGGATTAGACATGAGTACATTAGAGGGTCATCTCAAGTTGGACGGTTGGGAGACAAAGTCAGAGAGGCAAGATTGCGTTGGTTTGGACATGTGCATAGGAGAGATGCTGAGTATATTGGGAGAAGGATGCTAAGGATAGAGCTGCCAGGGAAGAGGAAAAGAGGAAGGCCTAAGAGGAGGTTTATGGATGTGGTGAGAGAGGACATGCAGGTGATGGGTGTAACAGAACAAGATGCAGAGGATAGAAAGATATGGAAGAAGATGATCTGCTGTGGCAACCCCTAACGGGAGCAGCCAGAAGAAGAAGAAGTTCCAGAAAGTCCACTAGGTCGGCGAGTTGTGCCATCTGTCTGTCTTTTTTACCTTCAATATTCCTAGCCACACGTTGCCACTGTCCTCGCAGTTCTTGTGGGAGCTTGGAGATTATAGTACGAATGTTATCACTACTTTGAAATTCATGTCCGTCCATCACGCTGGAAATAATGTTCATACAGCTATCAAGAAAGACTGCATAATCCATCAGACCTTCTCCATCGTCTGGCTTTATTTGCGGCCACATTTTGGCTTTCTTCATGTATGTATCTGCTATCCTTAGTTGGTTTCCATAGAGACTTTCAAGCTTCTTTCTGTCCCTTTTATAACTTTCTGCCAGTGGTAGGTATATACCGCCTTTAACAATTTCATGGGGTGGGCCTTTGGTAAATTGTGCTAAGAAGTCCAATTTATCTTGGGGGTTCTCCATCACCTCATTGATAGCACGATAAAATCTATACTAATAAAAGGCAAAGCCCTCACTGACTCACTTATTCACTCACTGACTGACTGACTCACTCATCACTAATTCTCCAACTTCCCGTGTAGGTGGAAGGCTGAAATTAGGCTGGTTCATTCCTTACAGCTTACTTACAAAAGTTAGGCAGGTTTCATTTCGAAATTCTACGTGTAACGGTCATAACTGGAACCTCTTTTTTGTCCATATACTGTAATAGACTGCAGCTCGATGGCCGTGGGAGGCGGAGTTGCGTATCTCGTCATCACGCCTCCCACGTAATCACGTGAACTGACTGTGAATGCAGTACGTAGAAAACAAGGAAGAGCCCCAAAGAGCGCTGAAGAAAACATTCATTACACATTTGAGAAGGCAGCGAAACAATAAGAAGCGAGCGAGTGACGCATACAAGCATATTCATAAGTGCAGCTACTGCGGAAACAAAGCACGGTGTAAACCGTAAGTTTAAATTAAGTTTATAGAAACGCTCCCGCTGCTGTTTGCAATACCATATTCGTGACATACAAGTTTAATGAGAAGACATGAGGTATAAACGAGACTTTGGCTCACTTTGTAACAGAGTTAAAATTGCTGTAGCGAGAAACTTTTAAGTGCCGGGTCTTAGCTAACATTAAATAAAGCCGTGGACATCGCAACATCACACAAGAGAGTGGCTCACGTGAATTGACTGAATGCAGCACGAGTGATCACTCATTACACAATTGAGAAGGCAGCGAAACAATAAGAAGCGAGCGAGTGATGCATACAAGCATATTCATAAGTGCAGCTACTGCGTTAACCGAAAGTTTAAATTAAGTTTATAGAAACGCTCCTGCTGCCGTTTGCAATACCATATTTGCGACATACAAGTTTAATGAGAAGACACGAGGTATAACCGAGACTTTGGATCACTTTGTAACAGAGTTAAAATTGCTGTAGCGAGAAACTTTTAAGTGCCGGGTCTTAGCTAACATTAAATAAAGCCGTGGACATCGCAACATCACACAAGAGAGCGTCTCACGTGAACTGACTGAACGCAGCACGAGTGATCACTTCGATGAATCAAACCTGTTCAAAAAACACATTACACAATTGATAATGTAGGAAAAGAATATGAAGCAATTGACGCATACAGACATATTCATGAGTGCGGGTACTTTGGAAACAAAGCATCGTGTAAACCTAAAGTTTAAATTAAGTTCGTAGACCTACAAAAGGTTGCCATTGATTTGAGGCAAGATTGCTTTTCTCCTGTACAACTATACGTTGCATTCTCAACAGTAAGCTTGCACCGCTTGGTCATTTTACAACCGGAGTGCTGAACTGACATACAGTATACAAAGAGAACTATAACAATCGTAATAAACAAACAATAAAACAGCACAGAACCCGTGAATTAAATAAAAAGGCTGCTTCCTTGGTGAAGCAAGGAAAAAGGATGGGCTTTTATGGCGTTCGTTTATAAAACAGCGGAGAACCTGTGTAAAGGCTGCTTCACAAAAAAACAGCAGAGCGCCTTATATGAGCAGGCAGTCAGCTAAAGAAGGGAATCAATAAATAACTATAATCGTAATAAACGAACAAAAAATAGCGGAGAATCCGCGGATAACATAAAGGAAATGGGTACCTGAACAGAAAAGTGAATCTCAAATAGCTACACAATAACTATAACAATCGTAATAAACGAACAATAAAACAATACAGAACCGCTAAGCAAGGAGAAAGGACGGCCTTATATGGCGTTCGTTTATAAAACAGCGGGGATATATATGTGAATGTATGTATGTATATATGTATGTCTATATATATATATATATATATATATATATATATATATATATATATATATATATATATATATATATGTAGATATGTATATATATGTGTATATATATGTACATATGTATATATATGTGTATATATATGTAGATATGTATATATATGTAGATATGTAAATATGTATATGTATATATATGTGTCTGTATGTGTATATATATATATATATGTGTGTATGTATGTATGTATGTATGTGTGTATATATATGTATGTGTATGTATGTATGTGTGTATATATATATATGTGTATGTGTATGTATGTATGTGTATATGTATATATGTATATGTGTGTGTGTATGTATGTGTGTATATGTATGTGTATATATATGTTGATATGTGTATATATATATGTATATATATATATGTATATATGTATATATATGTATATGTTGATATGTGTATATGTAGATATGTATATATATATGTATATATGTATATATATGTTTACATAACCTCTTTAACACACTACTTCTCCGCTGCGAAGCGCATGTATTTTGCTAGTGCTCTAATAAAGTTTACTAAGTTCATTGGGTCTCCATCAAATACTGGGACCTTTCCATACTGCACATGAGGTACCTGTGCCTTATTTTGCTGTTCATAATGTGATAATGAGGCTTATATTTTTTTTTTCTATATAAAGAGCTACAAAGACTTGCCTCATATGGCTCTTCATTCTTCTCATCTGTTTTTTCAGGAACGTTGTAGGGATTTGGTTTACTTGTAGATAGATAGATAGATAGACTTGTAAGGTGGCTGTGTCCTTTAAGAGCTCTCAGTTTTGCATTGCATTCTGCAATTGCAGCTTCTAACTCCAGCTGATCTCTTTTAGCTGAGCTTTAAACTGTGCTTCTTCCAAGTCTGGAGCCTGCTGCCTCTTTTGTGCCTCTGCTTTGGCTAGTATCACTGCATGTGCTGTCTCTTGTGCCCTGATGGCACTAACAGAGGTAGCTGCTGAACTTGCTTGAGTTTTAGTTTTTGCAGAGACTTTAGAGACACTGCTGGCAGGAGTGATATTGTCAATAAATGTATACCCCTTGAACTGGTTTCCAGAATCAGGAGGCTGCTTGTTGAGGCTTTTATTTTGACGAGCTTCCATAACTCAGTCTGTAGTCTTTCCAAAAAACGTGTGTAAACTCTTTAGTTTAACATCGAAATCTCTATCTAGCCATTTTCATTTGTCTTCGTCGCTTTGCCTGGAAAGTAATTAATCAGTTATCCTTTTATATTCCATTCTCATGGTGTAGAAGTCTTTCTCAATAATTGTGTTTATTTTTTCACAGATTAATTTTTTGTAAATCCTTTAAGTACTTCATTAGGCTGGATAACTGTCAGTATATTTTGTCTACTGAGCTGCTTGCTATCTTCATGGAGATGATCCCACTCTGTTGCGTCACAGTTGTCAGGATAACCACTCAGGCTTCCGTATGGAGTTTGATAACCCTTCGGGCTTCTGCGTGGAGATATCATGTCGATCATGCATGAGGACAGGTTCCTTTTAAGGTATTAAAGCTCCTTTATCTTAGTTTATACCATCACACTAGGAGCGCTAGCAGTTCCCTTAAATGTTCAACTCCAGTTGTTGCAGAGGTTGAGTTTTCAAAGTTCCTAAAGCCTTACTGTCTACCATGCTACTTGGTAGCTTATTGCAAGTGTCTGTGGTTCTCTGTGTAAAGAAAAACTTCCTAATGTTTGTATGAAATTTTGCCCTTACCTAGTTTCCAACTGTGTCCCCTTGTTCTTGATGAACTTATTTTAAAACAACAGTACCGATCCACTGTACTAATTCACTTCATAATTTTAAACACTTCAATTATGTCACCTCTTAATCTTCTCAGGCTCAGCTCTTTTAATCTTTCTTCATAATTCATCCCCTGTAGCCCAGTAATCAGACTAGTTGCTCTTCTCTGGACCTTTTCTAGCACTGCTATGTCCTTTTTGTAGCCTGAACATCAAAACTCCACACGGTCCTCCAGATAAGGCCTCAACCAGTGCATAATAAAGTTTGAGCATAATCTGCTTGGTCTTGTACTCCACACATCTTGGTGTTATATATCCTAAAATTTTGTTTACCTTCTTAATGGCTTGTGAAACCTGTCTGTAAATTCATAGTATAGAGTCTACCACGACCCCTAAATCCTTCTCATAAGGATTTTCAAACCTCCAATTGTGCATTAAGCCTATCATTTTTACTTCCTATGTGTAATACTTTATATTTACTTACATTAAATTTCATCTTCCAGGAATCTGCCCAAGCCTGTTAGCTGTCCAAGTCCTTCTGTAATGATTTAAAGGATTCCAAATTATCTGCCAATCCACCTGTCTTTGTAGCATCTGCATACTTAACCAGCTTGTTACTTATATTCCTATCTAAATCATTTATATATTTTAAAAATAGTAGCAGCCCTAGCACTGCCCCCTGTGAAACACCACTCTTACATCAGCCAGTTCTAATAAAGTTCCTCGCACCATCACCCTCTGTTTTCTGTGTCTGAGCCAAATCTGCACCCATCTAGAAAACATCACTCTGAACTCCCACTTCTTTTAGTTTGATGCCCACCCTCTTATGTTGCACTTTATCCAATGCTTTCTGAAAGTCAAGATAAATAATATCATATGCTCCACTTTGATCATATGCTTTTGATGCTTCCATAGAATTCCAGCATGTTAATAAAACACATCCTCCCTCTTCTGAACCCATGCTGACTGTTCAGAAAAACTCCTGTACTTGCCATGTGTTGCTCAATCTTATCCTTAATAATTCCTTGCTTTAATTTTCCTGTGATAATTGTTAAGCTTACTGGCCTATAATTGCTTGGATCTGCCTCTTCACCCTTTTTATATAACAGGATAATATTGCCATTTTCCAGTCCTTCTGAATTTCCCCAGTGCGCAGTGACTTCCTAAAATATGTGTCAAGGGTTTATATATGTATTCGCTAGCCTCATTAAGAACTTGAGGGAAACTATTATCTGGTCCTGGTGATTTGTTTGATTTCAGCCTATTTAATCTGAGCAGTACTTCTCCCTCTACGATTTCCAAATCCTTCAGTACCTCCTTAGTAGTCCTGTTTATCGCTGGGAGGTTATCCACTTCCCAACTTGTAAAGTGAGAAATGCAAGTTTAGAGCTTCTGATATTTCACTGTCTATATCTTTTAATTCCCATTTACTATTTCTGATACACTTCACATCCTCTTTGACTATTATTTTACTAATAAAATACTGAAAGAATCTCTTAAGGTCATCTTTCACCTTATCTGCTATATTCCTCCTGTCTTTTAGCCTCACAAATATCCTTCTTAATGGTTGCCCTCATGTTTCCATACACCCTGTGATTCACTGTGGAGTTATTAGTCTTATATGCCTTATAAAGCTTTTTTTTCCTTTGCAGCTTCTTTTTAAACTTTTTATTAACCCACTGTATAGTTTTTTTTTTTAATTTCCTATTAATTCCAAATTTAGGTATGTACCTGTCCTGCATTACATGTAAAACGTTTTTAACACTAGAATCCCTAAAGCCTACGAAAAACTCATAATCCCTGGCCACCTAAAATTCCTTCGCACCTCTTTATCGGCTCTTTTGTTTTCCAAATGTGTCAAGCAGCACAGGCAGCAAGCAGCCTGCTATCCCATCCCCCCACCAACGCAGCTCAAGTCACACAGAAGATTCTTAGAGCTCAAATCTGTTTATCTGGAATTGTAGAGGTTAAATAATATATCATCATTTGGAATACATACTGTACATTTCATGTGTGTTCCGTGTCTACAATGATCTATGTAAATGTAGGATGACAGGAAATGTGAGGTAGAAATTGTTGAACACATAACTAAAACAGAAACATTTTTCATGTTTTAGTAACAATTGACAAAATGTAGACAAGTGTATAATGTATGTATATCAAATAAACACTTTCACAAAAGGTATAAGTACTGTATAACAAAACAAGTCCACTTTTATTCAAGAATATAACCAAAGAAAAAGAATTTGGGTTAGGGTACAATGCTGATATGACTTCTTGGGTGGTGCAGAGGTAAGAACTGCTGATTCATAATCAAGAGGTTGTGGGTTTAATTTTGGGCCCTTCCTAGATTTACCATTTTGAGTAGTGAGCAGCTCTTGTTGTTACCATTATAGAATTAAAATATACGTTTGATTTATTTGAGTCTGTAGCAGCTGGTGTAAATTTATGGTACTTGTAAAAGTGTTTTTTTTTATTATTCAGTTTTATTCTCTCAGTCATGTTCACTTTCCCCCTTATCTGAGAATGAGTGATCTACATCGGAGAAATAGAACAGAAACCCTCCCCGCAAAAAAGTCCACTCACACATAAGAACAACACAGCTGCACCAGACATAAAGGCGAAAGATGACACCGTTTGGATGCAGAAAGAGGTTGGGTGACATCCTACCAGTGAATCTGCCACTCGCATGTCTTTCAACGAAACAGCAGAGCATACCAACCTCACCATGGTATTGTGCAAAGTTCAGTTTTTGATTATGTTTTGTGATGGTCTTTATATAAAAAACATCTATATGTTACTTATATAAAAGCCAGATTGAATGTTATTTATCTATTTACCTTGATTTATTTACTTATCTTCCTACAGCGTAAAGTCACAAGTAGACTGCAGAGCATTCCAAAATATAGGATGGAGTGAGATAATTTAAGGCTTTGTAAACCATTAACAGTATTTTAAAGTCAATTCTGAAAGGCATGGGTAAACAATGTTATGAGATCAAAATTGGAGAGAAGTGCTCAGATTTTCTTTTCCTGGTTAAGATTCTGATAGCTGCATTCTATGCTTGTTGTAACCAAATTACATATTTCTTGGGTAGTCCTAAAAGGAATGCATTACAGTAGTCTAGTTGATTCTAGTATGAATCTAGTATGAAAACAAAAGCATGAACTAACTTTTCAACATCTTGCAAAGTTACAGGGTTCTAACTTTTACTATTTTCCTTAAGTGAAAAAATACTATCCTGGTAATCTGATTAATATGTAATTTAAAATTTAGGTCAGAGTCAATAATTGCCCCTAAATTCTTTACTTTCATCTTGACTTTTAAGCCTTATGGATCAAGTTTATTTCTAAAACCCTCACTATATCTGTTTCTTTGAATAACATAAGATTTTTGCTTTCTCCTTATTTAATTTGAGAAAATTACTACTCATCCATTCAGAAACATAAGTATGACATTGGATCAGTGAACCAAGAGAGTTGGGGTCATCGGGCGCTATTGATAAATACAGTTATGTGTCATCAGCATAGCTGTGGTAGCTCATGTTAAGCCTTGAGATAATCTGACCTAATGGAACAAAAAAGAGCAGTGGACACATGATAGATCCTTGTGGAACACCATATAGAATATCATGTGTCTTCGAAGTATAATTACCACAATTAAGAAAGAATTTTCTTCCTGTGAATAAAGACTCAAACCAATTTAAGATATTGCGAGAAAGGCCCACCCACTGACTAAGGCGATTTATAAGAATATTGTGATCAATGGTATCAAATGCTGCACTCAGATCTAAGAGGATGAGAACACATAAACGGACTCTCTCTGCATTTACCTGCAAGTCATTTCCTACTACTACAACTTTTACTACATTTACTACTATTTACTCATTTACACACAGTATATACACAGTATAAACATTCATATATAACAAACACTCATGCAATTATCAGTATAATGGGCTTTTAGGTAGTCTTATTATGCCTAATTAAAGTGCCAGTCCTGTACTGTGTCCCAAATGGAGGAAAAAGAACAGTGACTTTGCAGGATTTCAGAGCAGCTTTTTATGAATTTTTGTAGATTTTACAAAATGTAAGGTAGCTAGAGCTGACTTAGAATGAGTTGGAATATGTATAATGTTTTCACCTTCAGAATTCGTTATTGGCTGTTTACAGGTATAGGCTATCCAACCTGCGAATGTCAAACTCATAACGGAGAGGTCAACTTGTTTGCATGCAACCTGACATATACTTAATCACAGAACATTGCAGCTGTGGTTTACTGACTTCCCATAACACTCCAGTGACCCCAGGCATCTCCTTTATCTAAGCAGCTAGTACTGTTTCATGACAAATGCTATAATTTCCATTTCCTCTTGGAGCAAATAAGCTGCAGAAGATTCAAACATCTCTCAAATACTGTACAGAAGTTATTCTTGTTTGGTTTTCTTTTCAACTTGTCTCAGATACAAGGAAATTTATTTGAATTCCATATGCACTGTAGGTTTTCAGCTTTTCTCCACAGTGAATATATGAACAGGGCCCTTTAGATGATTTTACCAACTGGGAAGTCTGCAGCATAATGAGATCTCTCCCTGGAAAACATGATTTGATAGGTTGTGAGTTTGTGTGACCGTCTGACTCCCAGTGAAATGACTTGGGTCACACCTGCCTTACTGAATTTCAGTAACATGCTGAATAATCTGAGGATGTTCATGAATAAAGTTCTTGTCTCTATAAAAATTTTGAAAATAAAGAACACAGTTAATTTCAGCATATATAGGTTTTAAAGAATGCTTCTTGACTTGAGCAAGAGGATCAAAGAGGTTGCAAGAAAAGGGATTAGCTCTCTGCAGGTTGGTTCAATGAAACACATTGTTGTTATTATATGTGAATCAAAAACTAACTTGTCCAGTTATCAATGGTTTGAAGTTGTCTATCAAGTTTAAACAATCTTTTCACAGTTTGTGGTACCTCCTGCTTTCAGGTTCCACCTTACAGAGTTTCATCTTAAATAACCTGCCATTGCACCAAGTGAAGAAACTCCATTAAACAAAAGAAGAAGAAGAAGAGGCAGACGTAGCAGTGATGAAACTCCATTAAACAAAAGAAGAACAAAAAGAAGAAGAAGAAGAAGCGACGAAACTAATTGCTCGTTGTTTTTGACAAAGGAAGTAAGTGTGCTTCAAAATGAAAAGGTTTGAAATTTGCAGTAGATAAGTTTTCTTAATTTTCTTTAAGGTAAATTAATTCTTGCATGCTCAGAATCTTCACAATGAGATCATTGTGCAGTTAAACAATGTTACCTTAAAAAGGATGATTTTTTAAAAATTGGGACTAAATGAAGAACTGGAGGCAACAGTAAGAAAGTAAGGTTTTCTTGCACAATTTATCATTGGTTTATTTCAGGAAATGCTATTGACACTTTCATTTTTTCCTGTCTTTGACAGATTGCCAACTGCTGATTATGGCTAATCTGTGAAATTGGCAGATTTCAGGTATATTTTTCTTTTTTATTTTAAGGAATGGTTACTGCTTTGCTTAAATAGAAACTGGATTTGCTAATGTAAGAGTTTAGTAAGGGAATGAATGTTCAAGTTGTAGACGCATATGTGGTTGTAACATAGAAACCACCTTTGAACCAAAATCTTTTTTTCACCCTCCCAGTATCTTCTTAAAATTATTTTCTAATTAGAGACATAATGCCAAATGTGTACTATTCACCTAAAGCAATATGAAGTTAGTTTGTAAATATTTCTCTTTATTTCCCAAAAATTACTGTAATGCAGCCAAATGTTCAATAAAAGCATGCCCTTTTACTTCCAGCTTGGCAGCCAGGACACTATGTGATTTGTTTGAGTTTATCTAGACAACCCAGTACAATTCTACTTCTGCACATTAACTAATGATCAATTGCTGTTGATTTTTAACTTTGTTTACCATTTTGCTCTGATGTATGTTTGAAGCATGCTACGTGTTTGTGGGGAAGCCTTCATAAAATGTACTTTTGTAGGTCACAAGACCAAAAAAGTGAAAAATGCACTTTATGGATTCCAGAAATCCCTTTTATTTTAAAGATAACAGCTTGGACTTGTTCCAGAGTTAGAAGTTCAAAATGCCCTGTTCCAGTGTAAAAGTGCATTGTTTTTTTTTTTTGATTATTCATTGTAGGCTTTATGTAACCTTACATTTCTGTTTAGATGGTACATGATTTCAGTATTTCTCTTATCCTCTGTATGCGGTTTATCTGACCATGGAGGAGCCCTTTGATGTTACTGCTGTTAAGTCTTTTAAAGATGCTGCTATATATAGCTCTGTGAACAGCATATATATATATATATATATATATATATATATATATATATATATATACAGGTGCTGGTCATAAAATTAGAATATCATGACAAAGTTGATTTATTTCAGTAATTCCATTCAAAAAGTGAAACTTGTATATTAGATTCATTCATTACACACAGACTGATGTATTTCAAATGTTTATTTATTTTAATGTTGATGTTTATAACTGACAACTAATGAAAGTCCCAAATTCAGTATCTCGGAAAATTAGAATATCAATTAAGACCAATGCAAAAAAAGGATTTTTAGAAATGTTGGCCAACTGAAAGGTATGAACATGAAAAGTATGAGCATGTACAGCACTCAATATTTAGTTGGGGCTCCTTTGGCCTGGATTACTGCAGCAATGCGGCGTGGCATGGAGTCGATCAGTCTGTGGCACTGCTCAGGTGTTATGAGAGCCCATGTTGCTCTGATAGTGGCCTTCAGCTCTTCTGAATTGTTGGGTCTGGCATATTGCATCTTCCTCTTCACAATACCCCATAGATTTTCTATGGGGTTAAGGTCAGGCGAATTTGCTGGCCAATCAAGAACAGGGATACCATGGTCCTTAAACCAGGTACTGGTAGCTTTGGCACTGTGTGCAGGTGCCAGGTCCTATTGGAAAATGAAATCTGCATTTCCATAAAGTTCGTCAGCAGCAGGAAGCATGAAGTGCTCTAAAATTTCCTGGTAGACGGCTGCGTTGACCTTGGACCTCAGAAAACACAATGGACCAACACCAGCAGATGACATGGCACCCCAAACCATCACTGACTGTGGAAACTTTACACTGGACCTCACGCAATGTGGATTCTGTACCTCTCCTCTCTTCCTTCAGACTCTGGGACCTTGATTTCCAAAGGAACTGCAAAATTTACTTTCATCAGAGAACATAACTTTGGACCACTCAGCAGCAGTCCAAAGGCGAGACGCTTCTGACGCTGTCTCTTGTTCAAGAGTGGCTTGACACAAGGAATGCGACAGCTGAAACCCATGTCTTGCATACATCTGTGCGTGGTGGTTCTTGAAGCACTGACTCCAGCTGCAGTCCACTCTTTGTGAATCTCCCCCACATTTTTGAATGGGTTTTGTTTCACAATCCTCTCCAGGGTGCGGTTATCCCTATTGCTTGTACACTTTTTTCTACCACATCTTGTCCTTCCCTTCGCCTCTCTATTAATGTGCTTGGACACAGAGCTCTGTGAACAGCCAGCCTCTTTAGCAATGACCTTTTGTGTCTTGTGCAAGGTGTCAATGGTCGTCTTTTGGACAACTGTCAAGTCAGCAGTCTTCCCCATGATTGTGTAGCCTACAGAACTAGACTGAGAGACCATTTAAAGGCTTTTGCAGGTGTTTTGAGTTAATTAGCTGATTAGAGTGTGGCACCAGGTGTCTTCAATATTGAACCTTTTCACAATATTCTAATTTTCCGAGATACTGAATTTGGGACTTTCATTAGTTGTCAGTTATAATCATCAACATTAAAAGAAATAAACATTTGAAATATATCAGTCTGTGTGTAATGAATGAATCTAATATACAAGTTTCACTTTTTGAATGGAATTACTGAAATAAATCAACTTTGTCATGATATTCTAATTTTATGACCAGCACCTGTATAGCAGTGATATTCATTTATATTTCCTTTTTACCTTAGGATGACATACCAGCTATTAAAAGATACTGGTGCTTGCTTCCCCTGGAGAATTGCTTGTATGGGTGGTAAACATTTAGTATTTAATTTTTTTTATGTAAACAATTTTTCCCATAATTTTATGTAGCCAGCTGCTATGGACTGGCATAGGGTGTGCCAAATGACATGTGCCTTTTCAGAATAATTTACAGTTGTTGGTACTTGTTCTGAATGTACCATTGCTGACTGCAGGTACCCTGCTTTTGGAGCTGATCCTTTTGGGATGCTTGGACAATCTAAGGTGACACCTCACATCAACTAGGGAAAACAGTCAGTTTAAATTAACTTGGAATTTTAAATGCTCTAGTATTTAAATGTGGTCAAATAGTGTTACATTAATTACACCAGTGTGTATTTTGGTATTTACAAGTAATCTTTTACTGTTAGCTCTATTTTTTTTTTTTGTGTTAAAGGTATAACAGCAGTATTAAAGTCTTAAAGTCAGGACCAAGATGAACATGGCAGCAGTGAACTCCTTGAGGAATATACTGATACAGCCACACCAAGGTATTAATGTAGAGCTTAGTCTAATCAACGTAGTTTGATACTCAGTTTGACTTAAGCAAAAACCTTAAAAGTTAACATGGTATGAAGCTTTGTCCCCGGGTGAAGTGTTAGATTGGTTATTTTGATGATTAGAATAAAAGTATCTACAAAGCTTTTCAATGACTTGCATTTTACTTTAACTATTTTCCAGATTGGTGTAATCATAATACTCTGAAGTAATAGATGTATTCTAAAAAACTATTGAGATAAATTCCAACAGGAATTTTTGTATTGAACAACAAAGTAATTCTTATAGTTTGAACTATATTCCAATGTGTCCACTTTTCAAAGGAAACAGAATAGTTCAGATCAAAACCAGATAGCTTACACAAGACAAATACCACATTTGACAATTTTATGTAATATTTGTGTTGGTCCACAGTGTAGGAGAGCATGCTCTCTGTGTGGCTGCAGTAGGACATTTGACTCCAGAGCAAATGGCTCGGGTTTTTGTGGCTGCATAGATCAGCAGGGCTTTCAGGAGGACTCAGCAAGAAAAACTGTTGTATTACATAATAAAGGACCACAGAGTAGATGATCACTTGCTGGTGACTTAGTTCAGATAACAAGTACAACATTGCTATTGTAATTTATCAAGTAGCAAAGAGCTTTGATTACTTTATAGTGCCAAACTGTTGCATTTTCTTGTCCAACAGGCTGTTATATATATATATATTGTGATGGATGGCCGGTGACCTTACCCCACTGGGAGGCCTGGAGAAGCAGGGGACTGGGAAAGGGGCAATTTCTTCCCCAGGACGCAAGAGGGCAGCCATCCTGGATTGTGTGGGAGCCAAGGAAATGGAAGGCTCAACCCTGTGGGGATCCTTGGCCACCGCCAGGGGGCGCCCGAAGGACTAAGGAGCCTTGGACCGCAGCACTTCCGCCACACCAGGAAGTGCTGCCGAACCAGGAAGCAGGTACACCCAGAGTGCTTCTGGGTTCCCATGCAGCACTTCTGCCACACCAGGAAGTGTCTGCGGGGAGATAATCGGGGAGCACCTTGAGCACATCCGGGTGCATTATAAAAGGGGCTGCCTCACTACATTCAAGGAGCTGGAGTCGGGCGGAAGAGGACGGAGCTTGTGAGGAGTGGAGTAGAGGCGGCAGAAAAAAGGGAAGGTCTGTGAGCATTGTGGCTAATTCTGCACTGTGATATTGTGTTGAGGAATAAAACGTGTGTGGATTGGACATCTGACTGTCTCTGTGTCTGTCTGTGTCCAGAGCATCTTTCACAATATATATATCAGAGTATAGCATCAAGTCAATGAAACTTATAGGAAATTGATCTGGTCAGTTAAGTAGCCGAGGGGGTTGTTAATCAGTTTCAGCTGCTTTGGTGTTAATGAAATTAACAACGGGTGCACTAGTGGGGCAACAATGAGATGCCCCCAAAACAGGAATGGTTTAACAGGTGGAGGCCACTGACATTTTTCCCTCCTCATCTTTTCTGACTGTTTTATCACTAGTTTTGCATTTGGCTATGGTCAGTGTCACTACTGGTAGCATAAGGCGATACCTGGACCCTACTGTTTATGCAAAATTTACACTTAACAAGTTTCCAACTGTGTCCCCTTGTTCTTGATGAACTCATTTAAAAAAAAACAGTCACAATCCACTGTACTAATCCTCTTCATAATTTTGAACACTTCAATCATGTCTCCTCTTAATCTTCTTTTGCTTAAATTGAAAAAGCTCAGCCTCTCCTCATAATGCATCCCCTGTAGCCCTGGAATCAGCCTAGTCACTCTTGTCTGGACTTTTTCCAGTCCAGCTATATCCTTTATGTGGAGACCAAAACTGCACACAGTACTCTAGATGAACTCCTAAACAACTTCATGCTTCCACAGATATGTCATCTTGACCAACGACCTTTCCATTTTCATCCTCTTCATAGCTGTCCATACTTCCTCCTTGCTAATCCGTTGCACTTCCTGATTCACTATCTCCACATCATCCAACCTCTCCTCTCTCTCATTCTCTTCATTCATCAGCCTCTCAAAGTACTCTTTCCATATGCTCAACTCACTTGTGAGTACGTTTCCATCTTTATCTTTTATCACCCTAACCTGCTGCACATCTTTCCCAGCTTGGTCCCTTTGTCTAGCCAATCAGCACAGGTCCTTTTCTCCCTCCTTAGTGTTCAACCTCTCATACAACTCATCATATGCCTTTTCTTTAGGCTTCGCCACCTCTCTCTTCACCTTGAGCCTTATCTCCTTGTACTCTTGTTCACTTTCTGCATCTCTCTATCCTACTTCTTCTTTGCCATCCTTTTCCTCTGTATACTCTCCTGTACTTCCTCTGTCCAGATGTCACGCCAAGCACCCTTCTTGCTGTCACCCTTACTACATCTGCTATAGTTTCCCAAATGTCTGGTAACTCTTCACTACCACCCAGTGTCTGTCTCACCTTCTTCCTAAACTTCAACCACTTGATCCTTGGCTCTGCCCTCACTCTCTTCCTCTTCTTGATCTCCAGCGTCATCCTACAGACCACCATCCTGTGCTGCTTAACTACACTTTCCCCTGCCACCACTTTGCAGTCTTCAATCTCCTTCAGATTGACTCTTCTGCATATTATGTAATCTACCTGTGTTCCTCCACTCTTGTATGTAACCCTACGTTCCTCCCTCTTCTCAAAATACGTATTCACCACAACCATGTCCGTCCTTTTGGCAAAATCCACTATCCTCTGTTCTTTTTCATTCCTCTTCTTGACACCATACCTACCCATCACCTCCTCGTCTCCTCTGTTCCCTTCACCAACATGACCATTGAAATCCGCTCCAATCACCACTTTCTGTCCCTTTGGTACACTGTTCATCAGTTCATCCAACTCACTCCAAAATTCTTCTTTCTCATCCATTGCACACCCAACTTGAGGGGCATATGCACTAAAAACATTCATCATCACACCTCCAACTTCCAGTTTCATAATCATTACTCTGTCTGACACTCTTTTCACCTCCAAAACACTCTTGACATACTGTTCCTTCAGAATAACCCCTACCCCATTTCACCTCCAATCCACACTATGATAGAACAATTTGAATCCACCTCCGATCCACCTGGCCTTACTCCCCTTCCATTTAGTTTCTTGCGCGCACAATATATCAACCTTCCTTCTCTCCATCATATTTGCTAACTCTCTCCCCTTACCAGTCATACTGCCAACATTCAAAGTTCCTACCCTCAGTTCCACTCTCTTTAGCTTCCTCCTCTCCTCCTGCCTCCACACACATCTTCCCCCTCTTCTTCTCCTTCTTCGGCCAACAGTAGCCCAATTTCTGCCAGCACCCTGTTGGCTAACAGTACTGGTGGCGGTCGTTGTTAACACGGGGTTAGACCAATCCGGTATGAAAATTTGTATTGTTGTCTGCATATCGATTTGGCAAACTTTTACACCGCATGCCCTTCCTGATGTAACCCTCCCCATTTATCCGGGTTTGGGACCGTCACAAAGAAACACACTGGTTTGTGCATCCCCTCTGGTTGGGTTTTACTTATATTCTGTAATCTTTATACAGCTAAAAAACTGGAATATGAAATCCACAGGCAACAAACTCACTAGAGCTGTTGGTATGTTGAGAACAGATATGAATACCATAGAATATTTGACACATATTAGCAAACAAAAAACAGAGGCTGTTCTGCATGTTGAAGGGGCTACAATGGAATATTAATAATACTTAAATAAATAAATGTTCATAAATAGTAATAAAAGTAATAAAACTATTTTTTAGGATTGTGTATTCTATAAGTGAAGATTTAACTTAGCCATTTTATTCAAAGTTTAAAATTGTAATATGTTTATAGCCCATCTTTTATGTGACTTGTTTAATGTAGGCAACTATTTCATTTGGACATTCGCATAAACAACAACAGTCAAATATTTGTTTTAATTTGACAGACTCAATTAAGTATAGCCCACACTTCAGTCTACATAAAACCATTAAAATTAGGCGGACACAAATCTGTATTCATATGTTCATTGAAATACTAACTTTCTTCAGATGTTTATTAGTAATAAGTATTTCATATCTAACCTTTTGTGATCATTATTTTCAAAAGAACTAATCATAAATGATGGTGGTAAAATTGCACTCAACAGAGAGCTATAGTGTAAGATATTGGCTATGTACATTACGAATATGCACTCTGTCTTTTAGAGTTACTTTTGCTTTCCCGTCCTCCTTTAGAAATTACTCCTGCGTTTCTTTTTAAATATCAGTAAGGCAACTGGCTGAAGTAGAATATGAATGACAAGCAACACTGATTGGCAATTTGCTGAATGAAAAAGTGATCGACCATGACGTTTTAATGTGCGATTGGCTGAGAAGTGCTTGATGTACAAAAATGTAATATATGATTAGCTGAAATCGAAAATGATATGTCATGCCCACTTTACTCCGGTCTGTAGCAATATCTACTTGCATCATGCTGACTGATAAGCCTAAGCTTAGTTGCAATAAAAATGTAATTGTAGGAAGTATGCCCTTCACTGTGATATTTTCTTTTATGATAATTCATTTTAAAATTGTGAAATTGTGGTTAGATACAATTACTCACTCCTTTGTGGAAAGAATCACAATGTTAAATAAAACAAATTTAATGTCCCTCTGGGCTGCATCTAGTTAAATACTATAATAACATTATTCAACTTGTTTGAATTTCAAATTGATGTAAAATACAATTACTTGGTTTGTTCGTGTTGACAGGTAATTTTATTATAAAGTAATCACATTAACTCAATATCTAACTCAAGGGAGAGTAGCCCCAACAATAATTTGGGTTCAAGTCTTCTAGGGGGTGTGGGACTTTGGGACTAATGTCCCATTGTGTTACAAGACTGAATGACCACACCTGGCTTTGGGTCATTTATGAAGTGATGTGGAAAAAGGAAAACATGAGTTTGTACTCAGATCTTGGCAGGTTCTCTTTATCATACATGACAGACCAGGGAATAATTTATATATATAGAGAGAAAGTAAGTAAGATAAATCAAGAGAGAAAACCAGACCTTCCTGATTACCATAGTTTTCTAGATTTTTGTGTTCAATTTTAAAGGCTATGCAACTTGAAAAATCTTGCAATCCTGTTTCTCACAGTTTTTTGATGATTAATTATGATGCACTGGGGTTTCAAATTGCAGCTGTATTTTGAGGATTCTTTTTTTTTTAATAACTTAAATAAACTACAGAAAATATTGGTAAATTAATGGATAGCCGAAAATGATGATTGGTTGCCTCTACTTCTTTGGACCCGGACTTGATTCCAGATTAAGACATATTCTACATTCTTATTGTAAGTCATTGTGTTACTTACATTTGAGGACTCTGGTTTCCTGCCACAGTCCCCACAGTTGATATCTATATCTTCTTGTCTTGCTGTTTTTATTGTCCCTTGCAAAGGTTTGGGATTATGTTTCTGGCCTTACTTGGGCTCTGCTCTCCAAACCTAGTTAGATAAAAAATATGTATTTATTGCATTATTTACAGTATATTGCCCAATATTCCTTTCAGTGAAAAAATGAAACAAATGGAAGCTTGTTAAAGTGAAGAATTGAAAGCAAAACAATACATTGTTTATTGCCATATGTAATATAGTGAATACAGACAAGTAAAAACAGCAATTTAAAAGTCTTAAGTCTAGTGCACTATTGAATACTATAAGGACAAATATAACTGTAGCATCACAGTGACAACTTAGTCTCTCATTTCTGTTAGGTCACACCATTTTATCAATGTCACACCTGAAGTTTTACTTTCCAATGTATAGAGAAAATGTTTTAACATGCTTCAATGAACTCCGGTAAATCTCGGTAATTATGTCATCAGGACCAGAACCCTTAGTCTCCAATAAAGCCACCTGGTTATACCTTTCACCTCCTCAGTTAGGTTCAGAAAGGATAAATAGGGTGTTAGGAACTTCATTGACATTCAATGATGGTTTGCTAACCATACCCTGACAACACAAATGCAGTGTAAACTGACATTGTCCCAAAGTACCATGTAAATTGGCAAGTCTGGCCTCACCACTCTCCTCTCATTCTCAGAACTTACAGTATTGTAAAGACCACTCAGGAATTCAAGAAGATGTTCTGTGTTATATGATGCAACGATTGGAATACTAAGAATTATGCCATTATCAGATATTACAATACATACATTTACTGCATATTACCTTCCCTCTACTGAGTCAATGCCTTAATGTGACAGAATGGTTTGCTTGATCAATGATTCCTTGAGCAATGCTGAAAGTAGTTGTTTTCTCCTGGTAGGAACCACCCGTGGCAGCAAGGTTAGAAGTGAGGTCCTGGCTAGGACTGACTCAACCACCCAAGTCCCACCAAAAGCATCCAATATTGTCCAACTTACTGCTATTCCTTGTTGTCCTGCACATGACTTGCCACGTGGATTCCTACCTCATCCTTTTTCCTGTATAAAAATCCTACAGCAATGGCAAACTAACAGAGAATTACCATTGGGTGATGATGTATGTTTATAATATGGAATCCAAAAGTATGGAGGCATTGATGTGATGTCAATTCAGAGGCACACCTGGGACAATTGCCTCATCCATGTCCTGCAGGCTTGGCTAGGCAGCCTTTTCAAGGATAACATTGAGTAAATTGTCCTAAACAAAGCTGTCCCACCTGCACACTGCCAGGCAACTGCACCTGGCAAATCACCCCTCTATATGCAGTCAAAAAACTTCAAAATCTTTTATCTTTGCTTCTTGGAATTATGCACACTCATGGATTCAACCATTATGGACAAACCAGCTCAGAAAACAGACTTCATAGCCTCAAAGCTCCAAAGTTACAGAGTGTACATTTGTACCCTCAGTAAGGATCAATCCCCAAAACTACAGCCACGTATACATTCTTCTGGAAAGGCTGGACACAGTCAGAGATGTGGATCAAGAGAACTGGCCTTACACTCAAGAATGAACTCCTCCTGAAAATTCCATAGTCCCCTATAGGCATCATCTCGTGCTTAAAGCCCTTGTGTGCTCCACTGGGGAAAGGTTCCCATATGGCAATCATTTGATTATATGCTCCTGCACTGGAATCTATAGAGGGAGAAAGGGACAACTTCTATGTTTCCCTTGATGAAGCAGTCCTAAATGTTCCCCCCTCAGACATGATTGCCTTATTTGGAGACAAAAGCTGGAAGCAGCTCTGATGCCTAGAATGATATGACTGAGAAACTCAGAACCGGAACCATGAACGCTAATAGACTGTCTCTTATTCTTCAGCATAGTGTTTCAGCCCCCTAAACAAACACAAGAACAATGGGATGAATCCTCAACCAAAGAACTGGTACCTTCTTGAATATATCATTGTCTCTAAGCGTGATCTCCAGGATGTCCTGATCACATGAGCGATGTGAGGAGCAGAATGCTGAACATACAGTACCAATAGACTTGTCTGGTTCATTCTTCAAGCTGTACTAGAAGACAACCTCCCCCAGCCCCACCTCAATGTGGCATCCTTTTACAACCATCGACACTAGAGACGCACTGACAAGACATCTTCACACTTAGATTGAACATATCCCAGTCCCAACTACCAGTGGTGACATAAGAACTACAGATCCTAATGTTGATAAACTGTGGGTCTTGATGCTCACTGTCCACCAGTCCTCTTAAGAAAACCCTTGAACTCTCCAGACTGGTTCAATGAGGCCACTGACAAGATTCTCCTCCACCTGGAGGCTTAATATATTGAATTTCAAGCTCTCCTTGTGTATCCATCATCAGTTTCCCTCTTACAGAAGTGGAGAAATATTGGATTACACAACACAGGCTAAAAAGCACAGAATGACTGACTGGTGGATCAACAAAGCTGCCGAGATCCAACACTGTGCCATTGAGAACAAAGCCTATGAATTTTACAATGCCATCAAAGGAATTTACGGTATTTTTTAATGCAACATGGCTCCAGTCCCGACTGTAGATGGTGTGACACTACTCAAGAACAAGCAGCAAATATTGGATCATTAGGCAGAGAACTTTTGGGAACTCTTGAACCAAATCAACCCACCAGATCTTTTGCTCCTTGAGGAGATCCACATACTCCCCAGGTCCCTGAACTAGATGAGTGTCCAAATCTCCAGGAAGTCCAAACTGCCATCCAAGCCCTGTAGAAAAAGAAGGCTTCTAGTTAAGAAAATATTCCTGCGAAATATATAAATATGGGGGACTTAATTTTCTTGTCAATTTGACTAATTTCTTCACTCTGGAATCTTGGCAAGATTACAGACTCATGGAAACATGCTACATTGTCGCCATCTACAAAAAGAAGAGGGACAGATCGGTGCTGGGAAAGTTAACAACAATAACAATTTATTTCTTGTATAGCCCAAAATCACACAAGGAATGCCCCAATGGGCTTTAACAGGCCCCACTTTCTGACAGCCCCTTGCCTTGACTCCCTAAGAAGAGAAGAAAAAATTTCTAAAAAGTAAACCTTGTAAGGAAAAAAATTGAAGAAATCTTGGGAAGGGTAATTCAGAGTGAGACCCCCTTCCAGGCAGGTTAGGTGCATAATGGGTGTCAAAAATGAGGTAAATACAATACACAAACCAGAACACAAGTAATTCTCTTCACAGAGCTAGATAGCTAGATGGAGAGATCTATCATTACTACCTCAGAAATAGAATACAATAGTGCAAAGTACTTTTTACTTGCACAGCACTCCTCACCAAGTGCAGGTGCAAAGCCTTGTGACAACTCTCAAAGCAAAATGCAAGAACAGGTAAAGGATAAGGCAGTTAAAGTTCCTTCAAAGTCTAAACCGGTTTTAAGTTCACAGAGAATGACCTGGAACAAAAGGGTGATGGAATAGATCGGAGATCTGTCAGGACCTGGCGCTGCAGCATCAGCTCCAGCAGGGGGCATAAGTGGGAGCGAAACTGCAAGCGAGGCAGATAAGGACACATTTGTCAATTCTAGGAGGATGATTGTATTCAAATATGTCATTTTTATCTCCTCTGTCAGTTACAGCTATGCATATAGAGTGCAGAGAAGACCAAAACACACTGTCCAAGCTGAATGTAATATTTGCTGCACTCGGGGGGCATAAATAATATAAAGAGTGATATAAAGAAGGATAAAAGGGATATAAAAAAAGATATAAAGGACCTAAACAAGAAAAATGAGAAACAGCTTCAGGATATAAAAGTCCTCATGTAGAAATGGTGCATACACACAAAAATGTTGCCTACGCCTGTTTCCACGCACACATCACAATGTATAAAAACTAAAGGCATGCACATTCTCACTCCAGCCTTACCCTATATGTACACAAGTTTCCACTCGGTTTTGTAAACTGGCGGCACCCAGTGTCAAAGTACTGCTATTGTTCCTGTGTGGTTTCCCATTCTTTTTTAGATTCACACCCCTGACGCAGCTTTATCAAATACACTGAAATTAACCCCATATTGGTTATAAATTTAAGGCATCTGATTGTAATCAACATGTAACAATATAATGGTCCACGGAATGGCCAAACTATTTCAAATACCATAGCTACTTTAGCGTTGTTATTTTCAGTGCATCACTCAAAGTATCTGAGTGTGGAATCACAGTTCTACAGCAGCTGATCGGAAAGCTCTACGGCAGGCTGTGTTGAGAGCACAGATGATTATCAGGATACAGCATCTACCCTGGAGAACATTTATAGCACATGATGCCACAGCCATAAGAACAGTCTATTTGAACATCTCCCATTTGGCAAACACTTCAGAGCCTTTCCTGCATGAACCTCGAGGTTCAGTAACAGTTTCATCCCATGATCTATAAATGTACTCAATCATTCCATCAAGTGTTCCCATTAGAACTGTTTGTACTTAGAGTTATATTTACCTCACTGTAAACTTGCACTACAGTTGTAATATTGCACAACCTGAGCCACTTTATGAACCATTTGCACTATCTTCACTATATGTACATGTATATTGTACTTATACTTTCATATTGTATATTTTTCATTGTTTTTTATTGTATTATTATTATTGTTATTATTATTACTATTGTTGTTGTTTTTATTTTATTTTATAGGAAAATAAGTTTATGGAGGATTTACATATTGAATCTCATTGTACTATACAATAACAAAACAAAAAATTCAATTCAATAGAAGAGAGTGCATATTTATGGATGATGTTGACCAGCTTCTAAGTCGATTTAGATTTCCAGGAGCTAATCTCTTGGAGTTCTTGATATCATTTTAAGATGAAATGCATTAAAGTATGTATATTACATTATGCAGATAAATTTCTAACTTCATTTAAATATTGGATACTGTTTATATTAAATGTGTGGGCATGTCCCATCCAGGGATTGTTCCTGCCTCGCGTTGTATGCTTGCTGGGACAGGACGGATAGATGGATGGAATAATTAAAAATGTACTACGAAGATATTTCAATGCTTCTTAAAAGTTTTGAAGAATTGGTGTTCTAAGCTTACAGATTGTCTGACATTTACTAAAGAGCTTATTGTGTGGCGATTAGTTACTTTGGAGAAAGAAAAAGAAGGAAAGGAATTGGGGGTTGGTACGTTTAAAAGAGACAACACTGCATCATTAAATTATTTAATCAAGGGTCACACACATCCCAGCTAGCATGTTGCTGGAGGCAGGAACAATCTCTGTATGGGGCGCCAGCTCATCACTACCACTGCGCCATCGTGCCCCCATGTTTAATACATGCTTTAATTCATTTTATCATGAAAAGGATATTAAGTATACATCTTAGTATTTAAATTGTTCAGAGAGCTGTAATATCATGAATGTAATATATTCTGTGTCCTGTCGGCGTAAGAGAAAGAAGCACATAGTGATTCACACACGTAGAGCATATAGAAGAACACATAGAATACGAAGCATTTAACATGCTACTTTAGTTACGATAGAATCTGAGAAACTCTAGCAAATTTAAAATTGATTTTAAGATTAAGTTTACAACGTTCTACTTTAATGACAAAATAAACTACTGTACAAGATTAAAATGGCAATTTCAACCTCTTTTTTTACTGTGTAAGACACCCAGATGGTGGGTTGTGACTCACCTTTTCACATTGACTCTGATATCTGACCACTTCTTATTTATTTCTGGCACTGTGTGACTTTCTGAACTTGAACTTTTGAGTTTCTCCACCACTCTGTACCATTCAATCAACTTCCTTTTGTTGTTTATACCACTGCTTAAGCCAACAAATAGTACATTTTTCCTTGCCTCCACTTCGCATTCGCTGAAATTCTTTTTTCATTTGTATTTGCCATTGTCTTTTAACCAAACGCTGAATGGGGAAGGTGATATTTATGTTAATTTACATGTTAAAATATGCTAAATTATTCGAGGAGTCAGGGTGGGGCAGCAGGCACGTGTGTTACTTTTAACGCAGACCAGGGGCCTCATGCATAACGGCGTGCCTAGAATTCACACAAAAACATGGTGTACGGACAAAAGCGGAAATGTGCTTTGAAAAAAATCTGAAAAAATCCAGATGCATAAATCTGTGCTTTTCGCCAACTTCCACGTTCTTCCGCTACATAAATCCCGGTCAGCGTGAAAAGTAACGCACGTGCACGCGCCTGCTGCAACTCCCCAACTCCTCCCAGAATTATGCCTCTTTGAATATGCAAATCAATATAAATAGCCGTTAAGCTCAGCGTTCTGTGAAAAGCAATGGCAAAAGCATGGGGGAAAATAAAATGTAAACGAATACCAATTGGAGGCAAGGAAAAACGTACTATTTGTTGGTTTAAACAGTGATATAAACAACAAAAGGAAGTTGATCGAGTGACATAGAGTGCCCAAAATAAAAAAGAAGTGGTCAGATATCAAAGTTGCCGTGAAAAGGCGAGTTGTAGCCCACCGTCTGAGTGTCATATGGAAGCTTATTAGGGTACAGAGAAAAGAAAAAAAAATAGGAACACAGTGGGGAAAAATGCTCAAAATGTCAACTTTAATCTCAAAATTTCCACTTTAATAACGTAGTTTATTTTGTCATTAAAGTAGAACATCATAAACTTCATCTTAAAATCGTTTAATTTACTAGTTTCTCAAATCCCTTCGTAACTAAATTAGCACATTAAATGCTTTGTTCTGTATGTGTTCTTCTATGTGCTCTGTGTGTGTGAATCACTACGAGCTTCTTAAATGGACTTCCTCTTCCTCAGACAGGACACAGAATCCATTACATTCATGATATTACAGCTCTCTGAATAATTAAATACTGAGATGTATATCATTTTCATGATGATAGGAATTAAAGCATGTATTAAACATAGGGACATGGTGGTGCAGTGATAGTGATGAACTGGTGCCCCATCCAGAGATTGTTCCTGCCTGCTGCAAGTACGTGACCTTCAATGAAATAATTTATTGCAGCAGTACTGTCTCTTTCAAACATACCAACCCCCAATTCCTGTCCTTCCTTTTCTTTCTCCAAGTACCCAATTGTCACACAATCAGCTCAGTAATAGATGTTAAGCCATCTGTACGCTTAGAACTCAGATTCTTCAAAACTTTTAAGGAACATTGAAATATCTTCGTAGTACATTTTTAATTATTCTATCCATTTATCCATCTAGTGTCACACCAGCCCCAGCAAGAATACAGCACGAGGCAGGAACAATCCCTGAACAAGGCTCCAGTTCCTTGCTAGCGCTGCGACACCGTGTCCTAACATGTTTAATTATTAAAAATATAGATTATTTAAATGATGTTAACATTTTATCTATATACTGTAATGTAATAAACATACTGTATTTTGTTGCATTTCATCTTAAAAATGATATTGTCATCAAATGTAAATACGCGCTTTATAAAGTGGTGCAGGTTGTGCTCTGAAGCGTTTGCTGTATGAGAGCAGTTCAAATAGGCAAGATGGCTGAGGTAGCATGTGCTAGATGCGGTATATCGATAATTCTCTTTCTGATCAGCTTTTGTAGAGCTGTGATTCCACACACAGATACAGTGATATAAATACTCCGAAAGGTGCAGTGAGAGTAATATGGAAAAAGATGATCCACTGTAGCAGCCCCTAATGGGACCAGCTGAAAGAAGAAGTAGAAGGTGCAGTGAGAGTAACAATGCTAAAGCAGCTATGGTATTTGGAATAGTTTTGCCATTCCGTGGACCATTATATTGTTACAGGTTAATTACAATTAGATGCCTTAAACTAATAAACAATATGTGGTTAATTTCAGTGTATTTGATAAAGCCACGTCAGGGATGTGGATCTAAAAAAGAAAGGGAAACCACACTGGAACAAAAGCACTGCTTTGATGCTGGATGCCGCCAGTTTGCAAAACTGAGCGGAGAACTTGCATACATCAAGCATTTAGCTGGCATGAAAATGTGCGTGGCTTTACGGCAAGTTTAGGTTTTATACATTGCGATGTGAGCATGGAAACGGGCTTTTGCAACATTTTTGTGCATATGCACCGTTTATACATGAGGCCCCAGGATTTATAGAGCTGGAGTGTGTGGAAGCTGGCTTACGCACAGTTTTGTGCATATGAATTTTTTTGTGCATACGCACATTTCTACTTTTGTCCATAAGCCCTGTTTTAGTGTGAGTTCTATGCATGGTGTTATGCATGAGGCCCCTGGAGAGATGTTTCAGTACTAAGTTTATTACAACCTTTACAGAAATTCTAGAAAACATTGATGAAAATCAAGTCAGAGAGTAAAATTAGAGTACCTGCTGCTCAACTTAAAGATTATAAGTAAATATTTATGACTCATATTGAAATAGTTGAACAATCAACATCCACCACTGACAAAAAAGCAACGGCAGCAAAATCAGAATTCAAAGTACTTGAAGACAAACTGGCTGCACTGGAAGATAGATACAGAAGGATCAACATCAGAATCGAAGTTCTTCATGAAAATGTGAAAGTCCAAACCCAGTGAATTTCATAGCTGAACTATTCTCTAAAATAACTGGAGAGGTCTTTAAGTTGGACACGAGATCTCAGCAGCTTACCATATACATGGATCGAATGCCTCAAAATCGAGAAACCTGATTGTCCGTTTTTGACAAACTACAGGTTAAAGAAAACTTAATGTCTCTCCTCAGACTGATATATGATTATATTTGAAAATAACCACATTCATATTTTCCCAGATTTCTCCTTTGAAACAGCTGCTAAATGCATCACATTCCACAGCAAAAAAACAGCACCTACACAGAGCTGGAATCAGATACAGTCTCTTGTACACTGCCAAATTGAAAGTGTTTATTGAAGGTCAGTTTTACATTTTTAGCTCTCCAGATGAAGCAGAAAAAGAGCTAAGAGGACTGATTCTGACATCCTTTTGAAACAAGATCATGAGTCAAACTATGTTCTGGCAAGGCAAAGAAGATTCCACTTGCAACTTGGTCCATTTGTAATGCGACTTTTGCCATAACTACATATTCCATTTCCTTCTCGGACACTTTTCTTTTTTCTTTTTGCTTAAACTTCAGTTATTATATTTCAGTTTCTTCAATTGAATATATGTACATTTTGGCAACCACAAGGTAACTAGCTATTTACAGTGTGTGTATGTTTTTTTTCCACATCATACCCTTGGTTTATTGTATCAGGAATGTACTATAATATGTTATCTCAGTCTCTATGGGAACTTTTTAACGTCACTCTCTAGGTTTATTGTATTGGGACTCTTTAAGATCATATCCCAAGTTTATTGTATTTGGACTGTACTTTCATAGGATATCTCAATTTTAACCTTTTCTACACTTCTGGGGGGTAGGGGGGGGGGTTTGTGGGGGGGTGGGGGGGTCATTTTATTCTCAGCATGTCAGAGGACTGGGACTTTGTGAAGTGTGGTCGCCTCACTTGGGGAGGAGGGTGGGAGAGAAAGAAAGCAATGTCATTTCTTATTTATCCTTTCAAACTCAATAACTGTAAGTACCAACATAATAATAGGCTCCATAGCTATAACACCTGGCAATAATATGAAATTTAGGTTAAAGCTATCATATCTAACAATGTACTATCTTAGCTTAAGACTACAACATGTCAACAAAAGTTCAGAAGCAATGTCTCTATGACCAAACAGTGAACTTTGTGAGCTGGAATGTCAAAGGTCTGAATCATGAATTAAAGAGAAAGAAATTATTTTATCACCTAACAGCTTTAAGTGCCAAGATAACATTTTTACAGGAGACTCAGTTAAAAAGTAAGGACCAGTTTTGGTTGCAAAGAGAGTGGATTGGCCAACTTTTTCACTCCAGCTACACAAAGAAAACTAGGGGTGTGAGAATCTTAATACACAGAACTATTTCATTGGTAGTATCAGATGTAATTTCTGATCCTGAAGTGCAATATGTCATGGTGAAGGGAAATTTATTTAATACTAAAATGATTTTGATAAATATCCATACACCTAACGAGGATGACAGAGATTTCATCCAAAATGTATTTTCTTCTATTCCTAATACTGAACACATAAAATTAAATGGCCAGAGACTTTAATTATATTTTAAATCCAGACCTGGATAGGTCTTCAGCTACAGCAACGATAACATCTAATACTGCAAAAAATAATTACAGAATTTGTAATGGATCGTAAATTATCAGACCCATGGAGATTTTTAAATCCTAACCTAACTGCATATTCCTTCTTCTCACCAGTGCATTACTGTTACCGAATTGATTATTTCTTTATAGGCAATCATTTTTTGCCCATTATCAAATCTTGTAAGTACAACCCTACTGTTATTTCTGACCACACCCATCTGATCATGGAGCTTAAATCACTATGCCGTACATACTCAACATTTTTTAAGAGGACAGATTATTTCATATCTTTCTTACAAAAATAAATTGGAAACCAAGAAGATGTCTGAGTTGATCAGCAAAATTACCATGTGCACTACTCTATACTAGTCCAAGAGCCTCAATTTGTATTAAGAACATTATTTCAGAATACTTCAAAATAGATCATGGTACTTGACAAGGATGTCCCCATCACCATTGTTTTCTGCAATCACCATTGAGCAATTGGCTGTTTACTTTCAAAATGCATCAGATATAATGGGGATTTTCAGAGAAGGACTTGAACGGAAAATATCACTATATGCAGATGATATGGTACTTTATATATCTGGCCCTCAAAATTCCGTGCCAACAATCCTAAAAGCACTAGCAGATTTTCAAAAGATATCTGGACTCAAAATCAATTAAAAAAATGTGCTTTTTCCAGTGACCACTCTAGCACACAATATTAGACTGGACACCTTAGCAGATCAGTTTAAATATCTAGGGATCAATATCACAAGTAAACATAAAGGTCTTTTTCAACAAAATTTTGTTGTATGCATTGAAAAAATTAAACAAGATGTGAATAGATTGTCTACCCTCCATCTCAAATTAGCAGGGAAAATCAACACTGTCAGGATGAACATCCTTCCCAAGCTTCTTTTGTATTTCAAAGCATCCCCTTATACATTAATAAGAAATTGGTATGGTATTTGGTATATTTTGACAATTCAGTGCACCATTATATGGTTACAGGTTGATTACAATCAGATGCCTTGAACTAAAAAATAATATGCGGTTAATTTCGATGTATTCGATAGAGCCGCCTGGGGGAGGTGAATCTAAAAAATAAAGGCAAACCACACAGGAACAGTAGCACTGCTTTGATGCTGGGTGACGGCAGTTTGCAAAACCGAACGGAGAACTTGCGTACGCAAAGGATTGAGCTGGCGTGACAATGTGCGTGGCTTTATGCCAAGTTTAGTGTTTATACATTCGATGTGAACGTGGAAACGGGCGTACACAACATTTTTGTTTATTCATGAGGCCACTGGACTTTGACACAAATTGATGAGTACAGTAATCCCTCCTCCATCGCAGGGGTTGCGTTCCAGAGCCACACGCGAAATAAGAAAATCCGCGAAGTAGAAACCATATGTTTATATGGTTATTTTTATATTGTCATGCTTGGGTCACAGATTTGCGCAGAAACACAGGAGGTTGTAGAGAAACAGGAACGTTATTCAAACACTGCAAACAAACATTTGTCTCTTTTTCAAAAGTTTAAACTGTGCTCCATGACAAGACAGAGATGACAGTTCAGTCTCACAATTAAAAGAATGCAAACATATCTTCCTCTTCAAAGGAGCAAACAAATCAATAGGTCTGTTTGGCTTTTAAGTATGCGAAGCACCGCGGCACAAAGCTGTTGAAGGCGGCAGCTCACACCCCCTCCGTCAGGAGCAGAGAGAGAGAGAGAGAGAGACAGATAAAAAAATCAATACGTGCCCTTCGTGCTTTTAAGTATGCGAAGCACCGTTCAGCATGTCACTTCACGAAGCAGCTGCACAGAAGGTAGCCAACATGAAGATAATCTTTCAGCATTTTTAGACGAGCGTCCGTATCGTCTAGGTGTGCGAACAGCCCCCCTGCTCAATCCCCCTACGTCAGGATCAGAAAAAGTCAGCGCAAGAGAGAGAGAGAGAGAGAGAGAGAGAGAAAAGTAAGCTGGGTAGCTTCTCAGCCATCTGCCAATAGCGTCCCTTGTATGAAATCAACTGGGCAAACCAACTGAGGAAGCATGTACCAGAAATTAAAAGACCCATTGTCCGCAGAAATCCGCAAACCAGCAAAAAATCCGCGATATATATTTAAATATGCTTACATATAAAATCCGCGATAGAGTGAAGCTGCGAAAGGCGAAGCGCGATATAGCAAGGGATCACTGTATACACAAGCCTGGTCTGCAATAGAATTAAAATCCGGCAGCTCTTAATTATATTTCCTGATCTGTACCCCAGTAAATACAAATTGTTGTCAATACACTAAAAATCCAATTACCCTTCATTCACTCAGAATATGGAACCAATATAGGAAGCACTTTAAGGCAGAGAAGCTCTTATCTGTTGCACCTCTACATGACAACCAACTTTTTCAACCCTCTCAAACATACACATATTTAATGTTTGGAAAATGTCTGAGATTATGACATGTAGAGATTTGTACATAGATAATGTCTTTGCATCCTATTAACAATTAAGCTTCAAATTTAACTTCTCATCAACACCACTACTAGCATGCAAACATAACTTGCTCAACTGGAAGAATCCCACCCCACCACTTTTAAGTCAGTGGGTCATTGATGTTCCACACTGTTCTACACTGATGTTGTACACATATTTTAAAAATATGGCAGGATACTCTTTCTTCCTTGATGCTTTTAAAGATTTGCTCTGGTTGTTGGATCTCCTTTCTTTCTCTTGGGAGGGGGTTGAATTGAATTGTTAAGTTTGACTTGATTTTACAAAATGTTATCTGATTCTATTTAAAGTCAATATAATTTTTATAATTATATATGTTATATAATTATAAAAATAATAATATAATTATAAAATTATATTTTTTTATAATTTTTTTTAAAAGCAAGAACAGATTACACCACTCACTAAATTCAGAACAATCACTTAAAAGAATACAGATTTGTTTAAATACATTAAAAGCAAAGTAGAAACTGATTACCATAAATGAAAAGCAACAATATCGTCCATCAGCTAATTGCAGAATTATGATTGGATTCTAGAAAAGGAGTCTGACAAACAAGACATAGTCAGAGTCCTGGAGACCTTGGCCAAATAGCCACCAACCCCCATTTGTCATTCTACAGCTGAGTGAGTGCTGGAGCAGCCAATCTGATGGAAAGGCTCTTCTACCCAATGATTCTAGTGCTCCTTTATCTGAGATGTCTTTTCCATTGCAGCAAACAACTTGGCAGTAAAGCAGTGGCACCAAGTGCACATGAGGATACAGAGAAGAGAAATAGAATAGAGGAAGGTTAGTAACAATTTATACATATTTTAGTACTAATGACTAACAACAGAGATGCAGCATGCAGAGTTTATCAGCAGTTCTAGTCAGGGTATGTTAAACTGAAGTAGTTAGTCTTCAGCATAGATCTAGAAAGCTGAGACTGATGGGGTACTTCTTATATTAGCAGGCAGACCATTCCACACTTCAGGGCCTTGTAACTAAAAGCTCCACCTCCCGCTGTTATTTTGTTCATCCTTGAAATTATAACCTGATGGCATCTTCGGATTTGAATGTGTGCTCTTGTTTGTAAGTAAGCAGGGCCTTGGTCATTTAAGGCTTTATATGTTAAAAGGAGGATTTTGATATCTGCCCATAACTTATCTCGGAGCAGTGTAAGGACTTAAAAACTCAGAGTTATGTGTACATTGATTTTGAATTAACTGAAAGCTGTACAGAGAAAGATTTGACCATGTCATGCTTCTCTGGCTACCCCATCATTTTGGCCCAAATACAACATGATCAGTCTGATTGGAAACCCCAACCCCCACAGACTCTTCAGACTGTGTTCCAACACACAGAACTTCCAATGGACATTAAGACTGACACTGGGAAACTTGCAATCCTTCCCTTATCTTGGAAGCCATAATCTGTAGCGATACCTCTGTGACTAAGGAGATTGAGAACCATCTCTACTTAGCCTCCTCTGCAATTGGCCGCCTATGCAAGCATGTTTTCTTTAACCAAAATCTCTGCTTGGCAATCAAGGTTGTGGTCTATCACAATGGAATGTACAGGTATATTAATGCTGCCGTCTTACCTACAAACAGACCTGACATGTACACTGTAGATGAGACACTGTTTGGCTTAGTTCAGGTTGACTCCTGTCTCATCCACATATTCAAATTAGTGTGGATGGTTTTACATGCTTCTACTTCCATCACTCTCTGCAAAGGTCAAAAAGAATAAAAGCAAAACAATTCAGAAAATTAATTCATTTGCCAGGTCATGGGAGCAAAAGTCCAGCAAGCTCTGGGTCTTCTTCCTCAGGGTCTCCTCCCAGGTGGTCATGTCTATAAATCCTTCACAGGGATGGTTCCAGGAAGCATCCGTATCAGATGTCCAAACCACCTCAAATGGCTCTTCTTGATGCAGAGAGTTAGTGGCTTTGCTTCTCATCCTGTCTCTAAGGGACAGCCCATCCACCCTGTGGAGAAAGCTCATTTCAGCCGCTTGTACTTGCAATCACATTCTTTTGGTCAATAACAAAAGCTTATAACCATAGGTGAGGGTAGGGATGTAGGTTGACTGGTGATTTAAGAGCTTTGCCTTCTGACTCACTCTCTTTCTTCACCACTACAGATCGGTATAGCGACCACATAACTATGCTAGCTGCCCCTATCCATCTGTTGATCTCACTATAATTTACCCCTCACTTGTGAACATGACCCCGAAGTACTTAAACTCCTCCACTTGAGGCCTTTTTCCTACTGATGACCATACCCTCAGAATTGGAGGTGCTGATCTTCATCCCTGCCACTTCATACTCGGTCACAAACCATTCCAATGAATGTTGGAGTTCACAGCCCGATGAAGCCAACGGTACAAGGTTGTCTGCAAAAAGCAGTGACACAATTTTAAGGCCACTAAACCAGACCCCCTTTCATTTCCTGCTGCTCCTTGATATCCTGTCCATGAAAATCACAAACAGGATAGGACAAAGTACAACCATGGCAGAGTCCCACACACTGGAAACTGTGCTGAGGCTTTTCCAAGTATGCAAACACAGCTGTTATTTTGGTTATAAAGAGACTGAACAGTCCTTTTTGGGGCCCCCACTCATTCTCCAAGACAGACAAAAGATATACACTCCCACCCGATGCCTTTCCCCCTAGGCAACTTCAGAGTAAAGAAGCCTTTTTCGAGAGGTTTGGTTCTAGAACCAAGTGAGTAGGTGGATGGGAGCCCAGCTATATTTTATACCCACCAACTCTGGCTCCTCCCTCCCAAAAGAGGCGCCTTTCCTCATACCAAAAGTCACTTTGTGTGTCTGGGTTCCAGTCCGCCAAGGCCTCTGCCTTCGAATGCTTTCCAGGTCACATTACACCTGGCCCCTATTTCTCCATCAGGTGGTGGACCCACAAGAGAGCAGTTTCATGTTGCAATTTTGGGCTGTGCTCTGACTAGGCCCCATGGCAGGCCCAGCTGCCAGGCACTCTCCTGTGGGCACTCCCCCAGGCCTGGCTCCAGGAGAAGGCCCCAGTAAGCCCATACCAGGTGGGGTATTCTTTTTAAATTTATGGCTTCATCAATTTGCCATGGAAAGCCCTACCAGGAGCTTCTGCTCTGGACAACATAGCTCCTATGGTTACTGTGGCACACAAACCTCTCCACCGTGATAAGGTGATGATTCCTGGAGGAGAGTTTAAAAAAGTATTGCTATAAATACAATAAACTAACAGTACATATATATACTACATTTTAGTTTCATTGTCTGAAAAGTATATCCATATATTGAAAAAAAGTCATATTGCATGGCCTTACCCAAACATATTGATATTTCAGCTCCTTCACTCTCTTATATTTCTGTCAAAAAGAAGTCACATGAAGCTGCTGTCTGTGGTGGAGAGACTCACAGAGGCTATATTCTGAAATATGGAGTCATCTTGTACAACAACACTGTGAATTTCATAAAGTCTAATATTATTGTTTGCCCTTATCATGTTGAATGTCTCCCTTTCTTTTTAGTTTTGGCTGTAATTCAATGTATAAATGCAAAACATATTAACTGATTAAAATAGTTTAAGGATTTTACAATAAATTCTGAGATGTTATACAGTACATATAATGTTGAACATTGACCAGATTTTGCAGTTATGTAATCTACTGAATATTCACAGTATGTTGTATAGCACTGTAATCACAATTTTTTTTTCATTGCTGAACACACATATTATTAAAGTGACAAAAGGTCAACGCAGATGAGGTTGCATTCTTTGACAAGCCTCAGCCATACCATGGTTGCTACAATGTCTGTGATTTTGGCCTAACTTGAAATATTCACCTTCTTCTACCATAAAGTTACTCTTCTCCATTTTCTCTCTCACCCTCTATGCTTTCCTCACCCTGCACCACACCACCAAGCATTTGGCCACCCCTTTAAAGCCAGACCCATACCTCTATCTGACAATTGCTCCTTAGTCCATTCTCAGCAACACATTCCCTGGGAATGTTAAAATATAATAGTTGTAGTACTAATAGTATTGTCACAGATTGTACAGAGTATAGCATATGTGTTTTTGAGTATTGATTGCTCATAATCAGCACTTGTTGGGAATGCGACGTTTGGCACAACATAAACTCACATATCACACTATTTTTTGTTGTTGTCTTCAGTAAAAAAACACATTGATTGTGCTTGTTTGTAGTATTTGTCATGTAAGAATTTGCATCATGAACATGTTGCATGTATAACTGCATGTGAGAATGGTCAAATTTAACTTCAAAAATAATATCCATTTTTTTAGCAAAGTTTACTTAATTGATTTTTGTATCACTTGTGTGAGATTTATGCTTATGTTTTCAGATTATACAGCACACAGTCATTTACGGACTTTGTTTGAAAAACTGAAAAAAATTGTAAATTAGTATGTACTTATAAATGCAGCAGAAAGTTCAATTCCTATCAAGTGGATAAAAGGAAAGTGATTCCAATATGAAAAAGACATTTTACGTTTATGGTCATTCATTAATTCTACAAAATTCAAAATTGAGCTCAGGTGCATCCTGTTTCCCCTGATCATCCTTGAGATGTTTCTGCAGCTTAATTGGAGTCCACCTGTGGTAAATTCAGTTGATTGGACATGATTTGGAAAGGCACACACCTGTCTATATAAGGTCCCACAGTTGATAGTTCATGTCAGAGCACAAACCAAGCATGAAGTCAAAGGAATTGTCTGTAGACCTCCAAGACAGGATTGTCTCGAGGCACAAATCTGGGGAAGGTTACAGAAAAATTTCTGCTGCTTTGAAGGTCCCGATGAGCACAGTGGCCTCCATCATCCGTAAGTGGAAGAAGTTCGAAACCACCAGGACTCTTCCTAGAGCTGGCCAGCCATCTAAACTGAGCGATCGGGGGAGAAGGGTCTTAGTCAGGGAGGTGACCAAGAACCCAATGGTCACTCTGTCAGAGCTCCAGAGGTCTTCTGTGGAGAGAGGAGCACCTTCCAGAAGGACAACCATCTCTGCAGCAATCCACCAATCAGGCCTGTATGGTAGAGTGGCCAGACGGAAGCCACTCCTTAGTAAAAGGCACATGGCAGCCCGCCTGGAGTTTGCCAAAAGGCACCTGAAGGACTCTCAGACCATGAGAAAGAAAATTCTCTGGTCTGATGAGACAAAGATTGAACTCTTTGGTGTGAATGCCAGGCGTCACGTTTGGAGGAAACCAGGCACCGCTCATCACCAGGCCAATACCATCCCTACAGTGAAGCATGGTGGTGGCAGCATCATGCTGTGGGGATGTTTTTCAGCGGCAGGGACTGGGAGACTAGTCAGGATACAGGGAAAGATGACTGCAGCAATGTACAGAAACATCCTGGATGAAAACCTGCTCCAGAGCGCTCTTGACCTCAGACTGGGGCGACGGTTCATCTTTCAGCAGGACAATGACCCAAAGCACACAGCCAAGATATCAAAGGAGTGGCTTCAGGACAACTCTGTGAATGTCCTTGAGTGGCCCAGCCAGAGCCCAGACTTGAATCTGATTGAACATCTCTGGAGAGATCTTAAAACGGTTGTGCACCGACGCTTCCCATCCAACCTGATGGAGCTTGAGAGGTGCTGCAAAGAGAAATGGGTGAAACTGGCCAAGGATAGGTGTGCCAAGCTTGTGGCATCATATTCAAAAAGACTTGAGGCTGTATTGCTGCCAAAGGTGCATCGACAAAGTATTGAGCAAAGGCTGTGAATACTTACAGTATGTACATGTGATTTTTCAGTTTTTTATTTTTTAATAAATTTGCAAAAACCTCAAGTAAACTTTTTTCATGTTGTCATTATGGGGTGTTGTGTGTAGAATTCTGAGGAAAAAAATGAATTTAATCCATTTTGAAATAAGGCTGTAACATAACAAAATGTGGAAAAAGTGATGCGCTGTGAATACTTTCCGGATACCACTGTATCATCACTTTCAATAAACATAAGTGCTTTGCAGGTTAATTCCTCTTAATATCTGATTTGGAATAAGTGACTGTATGTTATTTGCAGATAAAAAAATAACATTCCTGGTTTCATAAATACTGTCAAACAGGTTAAACAATAAAAAATAATTTCTGTATGAATGAGAGTGGTTATGTATGAATTAATGGTTAATTGTGTGGTTTGTTGGCAAGCAAATGAACATGTCATAAACCATTGTTTGGTGAAAACTTTAACTTTAGATTTTGTAATTTTATTATACTCAGTATTGGCAGGTCACTTTTTGGACCAATCTGGCAAGTAGAATAATAACCAGCTGGAGATGTTGTGCTGTAAAGGAACTATCTGGCTGCACATTACTGCAAATGGGTGCCATTACTGTTCAAATATACAGTCAACAAGATCACTGTTCCTGACTGCAGATGGCAGTCTAATGGTGAGCTGAAGTAGCTTTACAAAAAAGGTAGCATGCTAAAGCTGACCAAGATTTACAATATTGAACACAGCAAGTGCAGTTAAAAAAACAAAATCAGCAAAAGAGCAATGTGAGATGTCTACCTTGTGTGTTTAGCTCTGGTCAAGAACATATTTTAAGGACCTGTAATCTGGTTCATTAGTAAACTGTTCAGTATATATGTAACATCTTTGCAATATAAATGCCATTTTCACTTCAATGATGTCCTTTATTGTAAATTAGTTACTTCACTGGTACTGTATATAAATGGTCTGTCCATTAACTAGTAGTCTCTCTGGTACAATACTGTCTGCCCATTTGTTTGTTTCCTTTTTCTTGGTGAGCATTATGGTGGCAACAAACTAGTAATACTCAGCAGATTTTACTATTCTGAATAAAACAAAATTATATGAAGGCAGAAGAGAAAGGAACATTTGCTTCTTTCAAGAGACAGAACTTGCATCTCCAGGGGAGCAGATTCAATCACCATGGCTGAAGCCACTGCTGTTTTTACAATTACACTGTTTGATGAGATTCAGTTAAAAAAATTAAAGACACTGGACATGGGTGAAGTGCCTCTTCAATGCATTGCGGGAGGCAATGAAAAATATTTCTGGCCTGACATACTAGGAAAGTGGTCTCTGTCTTTAAGTATCAGGATCAGGGAATATGTTCTGAATTAAAGAGAATCAAACTCTTCTATGGAAAAGCCTGAAAAGTAGAGACTCTGGGGCACGGCATAATATCATATTTAACAGAACCAATGAAGAGGCTGTACTGCCAATTGAACTTTTTTATTTATAAGTTTAATTTTGTAATAGTGACCTGTTCAGTTTGTCAGTAGGCTCTTTGGTATATATTGATTGATTTAGGGTAAGCACGATTAGAGTGCTCCCTAGAATAATGACACCATTAGCATACTTCTGTACAGGTGAATCATCACAAGGTACTTAGCCAGCACTGTTGATGTCTCTCTACACGTTTGAGTATTGGGATGTCCGTAGCCAGCCTGTAATTAATGTAACATATTTCATAGTGAACAACATTTCAGCAACAGAAAAAGTGCCACTGATATTCTCCTGCTTTTTCAAATTAGAAATGAACAACCTACTTCTTACTGCTCATCTTTGTCTATATCCAAACTGATTTTTCTTGACTGCTGTTCTGTATTTTACACTGTTGACCACATAACCGTCCTAAAATGCCTGTGCAACTTTGTCGGATTTGGAAACATACTGCTCAGGAATAATTTTCCTACCTATCTTATTTGTCAAATGTGGCTAATCAAGCATGCTGGAATCACTCAATAGTTGTGTCCCTCAAGTCATTTGCTCAGTATACATGTTGCCAAAAGGATTCTTGATCTGTATGGCATCGTGTTCTGCACATCTGACTGCATGTGAACTGTAGACAGCTTCACAATGACCTCAATGCATTAATGCCTGCAACCTTCCTGCAGCTGAGCAGTTCCTTTGTGATATCCAGCTGATCTCATGATGCTCTGATTTTCCATGCTTAACTCTCATTTCTGCAAACCTATTGCATTGCCCTACAAGCATACTTGACTACACCCTGAACTTTGAATGTAATTTCTCAACTTTTCATACTACTGTATTGCCTAAGTCTGACCTTTTTCTCTGATGCAGAAATCACTGTTACACCTTCATAAACGTCTTGGCTGGATTAACTGCACCTCTCTTTTTATTGTTTTTTTTTCCTACTTAAAGCATTCACAGATCACAAATGCAAAATGTTCAAATTGCATGACATAGAAAAAACAATGAACACGACACCATTGAATTAGCTTGATTACAATGGCTTTCAGTCCAGTATTGAACCATCCTCAGAATTCTGTTATTCACTTTTTAAACTGTAAGTACTCTCACCACAACCCAGCTATCATTATTGTTTGGTCTATTTTAATCTGGCTCACATCTTAGATTCTCTGGTGTTGTTGAAAACTTAGTTTTCCCTTCACTTAGTTTTCTCCGGAAACACTTATTTTCCCTTTGTGTCTCCTACTTTGAACATCCACCTTTTATCTCCTGCATTAGATCTTGGCTATAACTGTGTTTATTTTATTATCCAGTTGGCTATTTTGTACCAACTGTATTAATGATGTCTTTACTGAACTGTTCATTATCCCTCATTGCCAGACAAATTTTACTTTTGTATAATTTCTTAAAAGTGTTTTCTGTGTTTAATCATATATTTTAATGACTGTGTGTACAGTACACCTTCCTACCTTGCATGATTGTGTTATATCCTTGTTTATTTTATGATGTGCCTTTTGACAGTGTTCTCTAGTAATGGCACTGTAAAAAGTAAGCATTGAGCTCTAGATACTTTTTGCTGATGGTGGATTTTGCAGGATCTACTTGTATCTTTCAGGAATCAAGAGGACTCAAACGCATTTTCACGCCACATTGACCTAAAGCTCATTTAGGTGTTGGTATCATTTTCTATGATAGGCTGACTAAAAGATGGTAGACTCAATTGATATACTGATGTTATGGCATCATCATATTTAGGAATGTTAAAAGAGCTTGTACTGTGCTTTTTAATTATCTTGCTTAAACTAGTTTTTATAATTAGATGAAGAGTACAGTCAAGGGAATAATTCCACTTTTTCTAATTGAGATTATCTATAAATAATTTTCATGGTAAATTGGACAAAAAAATCTCCTTCAGGAAAAGTTCCTCTCACTATATTCCATTATTTTGCGCTGTACTGTTCTAATAAGGAGTTTTTACAGATTTGCACTACTAAATGCCTGACACCCTAGGTGACCACTAATCGTATTACTTTATGCAAGCCTGTCTTCTCTTTACTTGGCAGGGCTGATTTTAGACTATAATATGCCTTCTGAAGTGAAGCTCTCTGGGTCAACGGCATGGTAAGTAAAAGTCCTAGAGACACAGAATTCAGGAACCACATAGTGCTCACAAAGAAAATGAAACCTTTGTCTTGCAGGAGGGACACACTAGCAACTGAGGGGTTTAGGGCCACATATGATGGTATACTTTACCCATGAGGACCATGTGAAAATGTTGTTCTTATTTCAGGCATCACCAAGTGGATGGGCTGTATGACCCTCAAAGTCACGAATGGGGTGCTTCTTGGATTAAGTAATCCAGAATAAAACAGTTATTGGCATACTAGGTAATCCAGAGTGTCAACATGGGTGATGCTAAATTGAAGGTCATTTTACTTACAAATAGCCCAGCTATACTGTAAGTTTATACCATCCTCCATAGAACTGAATACACAAGTTACCAAGAGGGTATCACTTACAGAGTCCCTCCCACAAATGCAGAAATGGTATTGAAAAGGAAAATTCCACACACTATCACCCTTCACACCACTACCACCTCTTTTTTCCAGTACTTATAGAAACGTGCTCAGGCTCTTGCTGGGTTTCCATTAGAGACGCCGAGGTCCTCGTTCAGTTTCCAGGGGTGTATGCTCCCAGTTTACTCCTGCGCCTTCCACCTGCTGTTCTCACCGCTGATTAGGGTCCCGAATGGCAGCGCTCCTGTGCTCCTCCCTTCCCTGTTTGTCATGTTTTTCCTTTGAGCTCGGGCTTCAGGCACGCGCTGTATGCCGGTACTATTAATATTCATGAGCCATCTCATTTAGCTCTTGCTCCTGGGACTGATCAAAGTACGGCACGCTGATCAGCGGCTCGGGTCCCTGTTGCTGCCGCTCGCGTGTAGCAGTTGCCGGGAGAGGGAGAGGCGAGTGCAGTCCATGTGACACACGCTAGAGCGCGAGCAAGCAGGAGAGAGAGAGAGAGAGAGACGGCAGCAGCAGCGCAGCAGACGGAGCCCCGAGCTCCAGTGAAGAGATGGACAGGAGCCGCTTGTTCGCTTTGTCCTTGCTGTGAATTTATTGTCTTGTGCTGTTTGTTCTCTTCCAAGGGCTGAGAACGAGGCGATGGCGTAGGACGCTACAGACTGACATCTTCGCTATGGGCGCATACATCCGCAGCGAAGCCGGTCTGCAGCCCGGAGACTGACAGAGACCTGTGCGCTCCCGCTGTCAACGGCTTTGGATGCTGGCGTACTCTCTTGCTGGAATCTTTTTAAAATAAATTTCATTTGCAGATAGTTGCCTGGTTGGCTTTTTGATCTGGGGCTTCGGCTTTGACAACACAACTACATAATACTTAAGCAATACAAGCAGACATGGGGGACATAAGTAACAGCGATTTTTACGGCAAGAACCAAAGAAATGACGAGAAGCGCGTGGGAGAGTTCGGTTGCACGCTACTCGAGCTGCGCTCCATCATGGAGTTGCGTGGCACGGAGGCCGTGGTGAAAATCCAGGAGGACTACGGAGACACGGAGGGCATCTGCAGACGCCTGAAAACGTCCCCAACAGAAGGTGAGCCGCTCGAGAACGTGTACCTAGTGCCGGGTAGTTGACAACCTCAGAGGGTCAGGTGGCACGGGCATGCAGCCTACTACCGTGCCAAATGCAGGTGAGGGGGACGCTTTCCACTCCTAGCATGCAGTCTCCCAAAAACACCCGATGCTTCTTGAAACCTAAAATCTAACATGTATTATGTCATTCACTTGCTCAACTGGTTCGTTATAACGTTTACCTCCTCCGTGCCTATGCGAGGCACCGCGCCTCTGCAGGACTAGTAAGTGTCCAAGCTGACCTTGTCCACTGATGAGTGTTTTAAGAGGTTGCTGATGACTACACGTGTCTTTCTCATGCACTGCAGATGGATTTTTGCAGTGGCGGCGCTGCTTCATGATTCTTAGTCGGTTAAAATGGAATGCGTTCTCGTGACGACAACTTTTTATATACCTTTCCCCTCACAAATACAACCTTTGTAACCATACATCTGTTATTTCCCAGTTAGTAAAAACTGGTTACTATATGATCCTAGCAGTGGGCACACAGTAATGGTCCTTTAGACATCTACACAGTCCTAATGATGACCAGTTTATCTTTGTGATGCCCACATTCTTTAAACATTACATCACTGTTTTGCCCTATCTATATAAACAATATGCCCTTGTCATGCCCAGTTCCTGTAAATATCATTACCTTTTGAAACTCATTCCTTGCATACATTTTGATGATCTTTTAGGCAATATCTCCTTGTCATGTCTTTATCTCTTCAACATTGTACCATGCTTTTGCCTACTCTAAGCATGAACTGTACTCATTCAGATCAAATATAAACCCTTGCAATGCCTGTTCTGTATAAACACTGTGCTGCTGTTATTCCTAATTTCTGCATTCCCAAGCTTTCTGCAATGTCCTTTTTGTAGAAACAATTAAGCCTGGGTCTGCTTATGCTGTTATGTCCCTGCTGACAGGTTTGCTGCACCAGGGATTCTTCAAGTAGAACGATGTGGCATATCCTGTGACCACATCAATGTTGTTGGCTGCATCATTTTTTCTGATGCAGCTGCTGAGAGAAGCTTCTGATTGGCAGGCTGAGCCTGTGATTGTCTTGGGTGTGCTGGTGTGTTTACTAGGCAGGAGCCTGGCAAAGGTGTCCAGATGTCCCCACACAGGTTGGATGCATGTGCCTGGTTTACCTGGATAAATGTTTATGAAGAGCTGATAGGTTGCCAAATTGTCATAGGAGCTCCTCTGCGTATTGTGCAATGTAGGTCACTGCACTAGTGCTTCGTGTCTCTAGCTGCGGTGATGTGTGTTAGTGACATTACTTGCATTTTTTACGTTTGGACTTTAAAAGGCAGCTATTCTAAAAATCTAGGTTAATCTGAGTTTTGTGCCTACCTGTAGAGGCATGCTTACCCGCTGAATTGAAATGAATGTGTGATTGCTTTCATCCAGCTTGATTAATGAGTGAATGTGAGCAAGTAAAGGGGTGTGACGAAGACAAATATAGAAAATTACGACTCTGCAAAACAAATGACAGTCAGAGTCCATTCTGTTTACATGTGACAGCCTGATTATGAGGAGAAACGTGAGCTTGAAGTCATATTAACTGTGCAGACAGAATCTTCCTCCAGTCTTAGTGGCCTTATTGCGGCATTCTGTGAAGGTAACACCTTTCATATGTGTAGCATCCTCATTCACCAGGAATTATATATGAATATAAAGTTGGTGTAATCTTCCATCTAATTCATTCTTGTTAGCATTTTTGCTTACTTGTATTTTCCAGGATGTGAAGATGAGATAGGGTCAAATTCTATGTGTACCACTGCAATACAGTGGAGTCTGACAAGATCAGACTGACAGAATTTTATATGATTGGACTTCAGGGATTTGCTGCTGCATGATAGTGAGATCAGACAAGATCAGATCAAAGGAGTTAAAAACTGAGGAGAACACCATCAGACAAGATAAGACTTCACGGAGGAAAACCATAGATGACTGAAATCTGATGGAAACAGCCTCCGTCCAGATTAGCATACAAGATCCAAGACCTTACTACCAATAAGGATTTAAAAGTGCAGAATAGGTGATCTTACAGAAAAATCAAACCTAAGGTTTAATTCTGACAGTATCTGTCTCCAAGGAGTATCATTGGCATCCTGAGATCTAACAAGATCAAAAGTCCGGAGATACTAAAATCTGACAGCGGTAGAATCTTACAAGGTAAGCCTAAACACTTTATGATTTCAGTGCAGAAGTGAAGTAGATAATGAGATGTGAGAGGGTCCAGCTCCAGAGATATAGTAGGATTAAGACTTCTTTTGATATAGCTGAAATATACAAGGATCAGAAAATGTCAGAATCCTGGGATAAATTGGTATAATACTAGGATTCAGTTCAGTCACACTTCTCTAATTAAAGATGCAGCATAACAAAATCAGAAAGTGTAATTTAAGAGAGATAAAAGTAAAATTTTAAGAGAATAGTGAGAGATTCCAAGGAGGTAAGGCATTTACAATGGAATGCTGACACTTAAACAGATCACACTACAGTATATTAATATAGTTGCAGGGTATAGAAATCTGATGGCAATAGCCTTTGATGGGAACAGCTACAGGGCACTGAAGTCCAAAATAGGGAAAATTTTTATTCAGTCTTACTGTAATGAAGTGAAACTGGAATATTCCGAAAACTGACAAAAATAGGATCCTTGTAAGTAAATCTGAAAAAACAGATCGTACTACAAAGAAATTAAATGGCAGGATACTGAAATCTGAAAGGAGCAGAATCTCAGGAGCTAAAGCTACAGGACAGTTGTTTTGCTACAGTACAAAATGTTGACATCTGATGGGATTAGACTTCAAATGGCAAAGCAGCATGACAGTCTGACAATATTAGGCTCCCAATAGATAAAACTACAAAAATGTGACATTAAACTTCCAGTAAGTAATACATTGGGACCTTGATAACTGATTAGGTCAGAATGTCTCCGGATGAGACATGATAGAATCTGGATCTGGATCTGGAGTGGTCAGACTCAATTTTTAAGTAGCAGGGTATGAATATTTGACATTCCCAGTTTACAGGGTAAATATTCTTCATATTTTGGCACCCTGCCTGGGATTAGTTCCTGCATTGTGCCCTGTGTTGGCTGGGATTGGCTCCAGCAGACCCTCGTGACCCTGTGTTCGGATTCAGTGGGTTGGAAAATGGATGGATGTTCTTCATATTGAACTCTGATAGAATCAAATGCCTGCAAGTAAAACAACAGGGATACTAATAAGGTATAGGCTACCATGTAATGTAAAAACGTATCCTCCTTGTAGGTTTGAAGATGGGACAGTTTTGTCTGACCCATTCTAACTAGAAAGTTGTGAAACTGGCTCCCAGGTACTATAATTAATCTTCAAGGGAGAGACATCTGAAATGGCTGGGTTTTAGAAACAAAGCTACAGGTCATATGAGACTTGACAAAATCAGGCGAAGGTACATGATGGTGATATCTGTAAAGAGCTGTAGGAAAGTGGCAACATAGTTGTAGAGCAGGGAAATAGCTGTATAGTGACATTTGTCAAGATCTGATTGAGTAAAGGTAAGTGTGAATGCAGAGTCAGGCTTTAATAAAACCAAATAATAACAGTCTAACAAGATCCGACTTCCAGGATTCAGTCATTAGGATATCGGAATCTGACAAATTTGTACTCTGCACAAGGTAAACTCAGGCCCCTTCTTCAGGCAAGATGCCTGAGTTTTCTTGAAAGCTTGCATATTGTAATCTTTTTAGTTAGCCAGTAAAAGGTGTAATTTTACATGACTTCTCACTGCGTTCATAATGGCTAGCACGGTACAACACCCTAGTACTACTCTACACAATAAAGTTATGTGAATCTTCTGAGGCAATGCCTGGAAACAATGAGGAATGACTTAAGAACATTTGTGTTAATGCCCAGTGGGGGCTGAGTGGTCTGTTGGCAGTGAATCTCCTGCAGATTTTGTTTTTCAGTTTATCTGGGGTTTCTTTTTTGTTGTTCTGCTCTCCTGGCCATTGTCATGCTTATCCTTAGAGACTTGTAATACAATGTTACATAAAAAGGACTCTACCTTTCAACAAATTTTATACTGATGTTGTGTACATTTATATTGATTTATTTTTGTTACTTATTTAGTATTATTCTTAACTTATTTAATTTTTTTTCTTTTCTTGTAATTATTTCTTTTACATTTTGTAAAGCACTTTGAGGTATATCCTATGTATGAAACGGTGCAATAGAAATAAATATTGTTTTGTTATTGTTGAAAGGGTCAAGCCCCAAGGAGTAAATATAAATAATACTGACAAATGACAGTATTTGACTATAGGGAGTAAAGCTTATAATGTTGAGTTCTGACTCTTAGTAATTCTTATACTCCGTAAAGTAAAGCTGCAATTGACGTTTAACTGACTCTGACTCCAAGTAAAGTAAAAGGACACAAGGATCTGATTAGATCTTATTCCACACTGCTCACAGGATCATATTCCTTGGAATAGGTACTGAAAAGATACTGAGATCTGAGTGCCTTGGACTCCCAACAAATGATGCTGTAACATACTAGGATCTGATGGAATTGAATTGGCTGCGTTAAAGGAATACTGCGCCTAAAAATGTTATATTTTTATGTTACTTCTCCTATGTACTTTGTAGTGGTGACTGAGAAAAAATAATTCATATTTTCTTGTAGATTGAAGAGAAAAATGTTTACAGTATTATGTAAGTAGAAGTCAATAGTCTCCAATGCTGTACAAAGGCAAAGTGATGTGAAAAAGATCCATGAAAAAAAGAAAAAAAAATCTTAAGTTACTCGTGTCTCATGATACATGTGTCAGTTGCTCCATCATAGGCTGAAAACGTGCAGATTGCATACTTTTTTGCCAAAATGTTGCTAATAGTCACTCTTGGAATTATCAGCGCACATCATAAACAGGAAATCTAAAGCTTCATGGGAATGACTTTTTGAATTGAAGACTTCCCTCTCTACCTCATTTGTTGGTCAAGTGTCCTGTCCCATTCAGAAGTGGTTCCAATGGTCTTTAGATTTCCTGTTTTTGACGTGTACTGATAATTCTGGAATTAACTATTTACCAATATGTTTAGCACTTTTTGACCATATGACAGGGAGACTGACACAGATTATGTGACATAAATAACCTAAGATTGTTCATTCTTTATTTCATGGATATGTTTACATAATTTTGTCATTGTACAGCATTGGTCACTATCTGCTGTTATTCATAAACCTTTTTCACTCCATTCTGTATTAAATATGAGATAAAAGTTTTCTCAGTCACCATTTCAAAGTACATGGGGTAAGTAACATATAAAAATATAATTTTTAGGTGGTTTATTACTTTAATGCAGCCAGCTTAATTCCATCAGATCTTAGTATGTTATACCACACACAAGAGCTATAAGATCTGAGGGGGTTAACCCCCTGTATATACTAGATCTAAAAGGGATAGATTCATCCTAGGGTTAAAAGCAGTACCATCTCATGTTGTGATACTGCAGTGAGCAACCCAGAATAGCAAGATTGAACAGATTCTTCCATGTTTACAGTTGCAGTGTGTAACAACCTGGTAGGGTTTGTGTCCCAGACGTGAAGATTCAGGATACCAAGATCTCATCTGATCTGAATCAGCCCTGCAAAAGCTGCAGATTATTAAAAATACATCTTTTGTTGGTACCGTTGAGGGTAAGTTGTGGGCATTTCAATCTACTGACATTAGCCAGGAGAAAGAGAGCTAGAATTGTTCTATGTTTGCAAAGTCAGTATGAAGGCTCAGCTGGAGTACCTGAGCACAGGCCGCATCCTTTGTAATGAATATTTGATGAGTTACATGCTGCCCTCATTCATGTGCACTTCTTAATGAAACTGGAAAGTTGGGACATCCTGATGTCTGTTGCTTCAGTCACATGAGACAGGGTCTGGCTTCTTTTTTTATTTATTAATGGAACAGCCTTTATATAAACAGATACTTTTGACAATGTACTCTTTTTGACAGTCACCTTTTAATCCTCCGTCTCCTTATGACACAAGGCATAGCTTAACAGGTTTAGGAAATGGATGGCTATAATGTATTCAGGAATTAATTCAGCTACTGTATTTGTTAAATCACTAAATAATGTGAACAACAGAGAATGGTTTTTGGGTTATGCAGCACATGTAGAGCTCCCTATGGCACAGGTTTAGCCTCTGTCGAGGGTACTTGTGGCCTGGTTTTCCTACTGCGTATACATTCCTTATTAACAACATGGGCAAACATGTAGAGAGCTTGCAGCTTGTCATTATTTTAACACAGAATAAGGGGTTTATTTGCTGTGTCTGGTGTCTGTCCAGCCTATATTTCTCATTGTGCTGTTTAGATTTCGTTTACAGACTCATAGGCTCTGTAAAATCTCTATAGTGTACGTGATCTGCCATTTTGTGTCAATTCTTGTGTCATCCACTGGCATTTTAAGCATGTCACTTGCTCTGCATGTAGCCATTCATAATACACCTTGCTGTCAAGACACTAAACATTGTATATATTTAATACCATACAGGAACGTCAAGGGGACTGAAGAGGCTTGCTCTGCACTGGAATTATAATTTCACAAAAGGCCCACTTGACCTCTGGCACAGCAAGATTTAAACAGTATGTCTTCTTACATGGTGGTTTATAGAATGCCTAGTCCTACAGCCCAATGTCCCTGTTGCTAATTACAAAAACTCTAAATCAGGTAAAAATTTACAATGTGTTATAACTTGACACGCTCTCTAATCATCTCCTGGCTACACATTCTGGCTGCCTTGTTTTTCTTGTGCCTCTTATGGACTCTCCTAGTGACGTCAACACACCTAGCAACCCCTTATTAAGTGTAGCAAAGAAAGAGCTACACACAGGCCTCGTTTACAGCCTTATCTCCCTGCTTGTGAAGTCTCTCTGCGCCTTCCTTCATCTTGCCTGTGCCAGCCTTACTTGATTCTTCTATAATTCATTTTGAATTAATATTTTATTAGAAATGTTATAAGCGGAGTGGAAGGATCACACTTTTGGAATCATTTTTCATTGCGACTGATTCGTTTACTGTTTGTTTTTTGGAGAAGAGGCATACAAAATGTTTGCAGGGAGTGCAAAATGCTGCAAAGGTAACTAAAGCAGACCAATGCCTGCCTGCTGCTACCTTATGTCAATCCTGTTCTTTATTCATTATTCATTGACACCTGTAATTAAGACCAGGGCACTCATCAGAGCTCCTTCTGTACCTTTTCAGCACATGATATACTGTACCAGGATTGCCTTCCATTCTGTGTGTATATGTGACTAAGCATTGCCCATAAAGTTTCAGACTGCCCATTCTGTGTATTAACCGTATGTCCATGATGCACCAGGATGTCCTTACCATAGTGTATGTCACCGTGGTTGCCAGTGAACTGTCAGACTATTTATTCTAAATGTGTCTTATATTTTGGATGGCTTTCTAAAATTACCCTTTAAAACTGCACATAAACAATGTTGGCATGTGAGGTATTAGACTGTCTTTGTTTAACCTATAATGCATAGCTGTATGTCCATGAAACTCCACTGTGTGTGTATGACTATAATCACCTGTAACATCTCTTTTGTCCATCGGCCCGTCATGTGTGTGTGTGACGTGTGGACTTGGATTCCAGGTGTCCGCTCATTGAGAGGACAAATTCTCTTCTATTCTCTTTTTTCATTTTTCTATCCCAGACACTGATGTGTTTCAACTCAAGAAGATTCTCAGTGAAAGTGAGGTCAGTACATCATGCTGCTTTCCCTCATGAGCTAATGTTCTATGCTTAAGTAAATGAATTCTTCAATAAGTGAGATGCTGCAACACAGGATAAAGAGCACATGTCATAAGTAGAATGTGTAGTGTAATCAAAAAGAAGCATTAACTTTTATTATTTAGAATCTTCTCTGAAATGAAAAGGCTATTGAGGTTTAAACAAATCTATTGCATGGAGGTGTTTGATTTCAGCTGCCACTGAAGCTCCAACTACTTGATGTATTGTCTCTTAAACAAAAGGAAACTATAAGCTCTGCACACTGCCTGTGTGGGAGCGCTGTCATCTTGCTTTATTAGCCTCCTCTTTCAGATAAAGTGTCATGCCAGGCACTTATCCTGTGCAGCTCGCTGGTACAGCCTGTGCAAAGGTAGCTGGAAACTAGAACAATAAGTACTTGAGACCCCAGGGGCTTCTGTGGCTCAAGTCTGTATCTCCGGCATTGTGAATATCTTAAAATGCTCAGCTCAGATTTGTAGCAGTGCTTCCAGTAGTCCCAGAAACATTTTCCTCATACTGTTTACTCCAGGTTTCTCCTAAAGTAATATTCCGCGCTGCACCATCAAACCTTTTCTTTACTCTTATAGTAATATTGTCACATATAGGACTGTATGTGGACTGCATGTGGAGAAATCCGGAGTAATACCTGACTTAAGTGATGGGAAGATATGCCACTCACTTCGCTGTACTCACTTAAGTGTAAGGTCTTAACATTTTTAATTTAGAGGAAAGACTAAAAAGAGCAAGGAATGTCCAGCTCCAAAGACTATCCATAATATTTGAGGAAAAGAACACAGTGTAAAGCACTTCTGACAAAGCTGCATGAGGATAGGTGAGACAGGCAGACATGGAACTTTTTTCCCTTCCATTGCTTCTCCACTTCTTCTTAAAGTGTGAGTTAGCCCTCTACCCCTTGGATAATCCCCTCATTTTATCCCTCATAAATAATATCCTTGTGGATATTATTGACAACATAAGACATTTTAAGCATACCTGTACAAGTGCTGCACAACAAGGTGCCAGATAATTTTCATATATCAGTATCTTTGTAACCACAGCAACTTTTCTAAATGTCCTGAAGTAACCATTCACTGTTTCCATAGCAGCCAAACTTTGGCACTTACAACCAGAGAAATACAAAACAATTGTAAGGATTAATTGGAGGATTTATAAAAGTGAGAAAACTGCAGAGATCAAAGGGCAGCATACTGGCACAGTGGACACCTCTCCTGTCCTATATTGAACTGGTGTCTCTCCAGAGCTGGATGTACCATTTTTCCATTTGATGGATGCTGGGGTTAAAACATTTTCTGGAAATGCTCCAGAAAACCTTATCTAATGTTCTGAGTCTTATAAACAGTGTGCATTTCAGTTTTTAACTCAAAACAATCTGCTTCTGTTCTAATTGAACTTGTGCAGTTAACATGGTGAAGCCAGTATAAACTGCCAACTTTAGCCATCATATAATGTAACTGCAAAGCTACATTAGTCTGCTTGCTTTGTTTATGCCCTGGCTCTCCAAATACACCCTCAGATTGCCTTTGCATATCTTCTGATCTTTTGGGTGTATCAAGCTCTCTCCATGTATCCCATGAACCTCTATGAATATCTGATAAATCCCACATACGTTTTCATAAATTTTATATGCGTGTTCCATGATTTTAAGTGTGTTAGGGGGCTTTGCCCCTGCTCGCCACCCCCCACCCCCACCCCGGCCTGCGCTATGCGCCAGCCACTTTGCGTCTCTGCCACTTGCGTTGTGAAGAGGGGGGCTGAACACACCCCAAGGAGATGCGGTCACTCCTCTGAAAACCCCTCTTAAACGGTGATACAATGGGAAACAAATACAGGTTTTTTTTTACCTCCTCTTTGCTTGTTGAGCTGCCAGCTTGCTGCTGCTGCTGCCATGCTGCGTGATCTGCATCTCGTGTGGTGCACTTCTGTCATATAACCTATGTCCATATATTCGATCTCTTTTCGGTTTTACCTTTTCATCAATATTGCATTGAATTTTGATTCCGTGTTTGGAATTACATGATGACAATGCAACGTATAACTGCCTGTGAGTGAATATCGTTTCTTTCTCTCTACAAGAAATGTGTCTGACAATAGCATTCACACAAATGAGAAATGATTTCTCTTATGGGATTTCACTTTCACCAAACAACAAATCTTTTAACTCTCGCAGATATGCGTCTTCATTGGGAAGAAACACTACTTTTTTTTCCCCTGACATTCCCAGACGATCTACAAGTCTCAGACTTAAAGTTTAAATCCGAAAAATACAGTGCATCCGGAAAGTATTCACAGCGCATCACTTTTTCCACATTTTGTTATGTTACAGCCTTATTCCAAAATGGATTAAATTCATTTTTTTTCTCAGAATTCTACACACAACACCCCATAATGACAATGTGAAAAAAGTTTACTTGAGGTTTTTGCAAATTTATTAAAAATAAAAAAATTGAGAAAGCACATGTACATAAGTATTCACAGCCTTTGCCGTGAAGCTTGAAATTGAGCTCATGTGCGTCCTATTTCCCCTGATCATCCTTGAGATGTTTCAGCAGCTTAATTGGAGCCCACCTGTAGTAAATTCAGTTAACTGGACATGATTTGGAAAGGCACACACCTGTCTATATAAGGTCCCACAGTTGACAGTTCATGTCAGAGCACAAACCAAGCATGAAGTCAAAGGAATTGTCCGTAGACCTCCAAGACAGGATTGTCTCGAGGCACAAATCTGGGGAAGGTTACAGAAAAATTTCTGCTGCTTTGAAGGTCCCAATGAGCACAGAGGCCTCCATCATCCGTAAGTGGAAGAAGTTCGAAACCACCAGGACTCTTCCTAGAGCTGGCCAGCCATCTAAACTGAGCGATTGGGGGAGAAGGGCCTTAGTCAGGGAGGTGACCAAGAACCTGATGGCCACTCTGTCAGAGCTCCAGAGGTCCTCTGTGGAGAGAGGAGAACCTTCCAGAAGGACAACCATCTCTGCAGCAATCCACCAATCAGGCCTGTATGGTAGAGTGGCCAGACGGAAGCCACTCCTTAGTAAAAGGCACATGGCAGCCTGCCTGGAGTTTGCCACAATGCACCTGAAGGACTCTCAGACCATGAGTAAGAAAATTCTCTGGTCTGATGAGACAAAAATTAAACTCTTTGGTGTGAATGCCAGGCGTCACGTTTGGAAGAAACCTGGCACCATCCCTACAGTGAAGCATGGTGGTGGCAGCATCATGCTGTTGGGGATGTTTTTCAGCAGCAAGAACTGGGAGACTAGTCAGGATAAAGGGAAAGATGACTGCAGCAATGTACAGAGACATCCTGGATGAAAACCTGCTCCAGAGCGCTCTTGACCTCAGACTGGGGCGACGGTTCATCTTTCAGCAGGACAACGACCCTAAGCACACAGCCAAGATATCAAAGGAGTGGCTTCAGGACAACTCTGTGAATGTCCTTGAGTGGCCCAGCCAGAGCCCAGACTTGAATCCGATTGAACATCTCTGGAGAGATCTTAAAATGGCTGTGCACCGACGCTTCCCATCCAACCTGATGGAGCTTGAGACGTGCTGCAAAGAGGAATGGGCGAAACTGGCCAAGGATAGGTGTGCCAAGCTTGTGGCATTATATTCAAAAAGACTTGAGGCTGTAATTGCTGCCAAAGGTGCATCGACAAAGTATTGAGCAAAGGCTGTGAATACTTATGTACATGTGATTTCTCAGTTTTTTTTATTTTTAATAAATTTGCAAAAACCTCAAGTAGTACTAGGGTGTTGTACCGTGTTAGCCATTATGAATGTAGAGACAAGCCAAGCAAAATGACACCTTTTATTGGCTAACTAAAAAGATTACAATATGCAAGCTTTCGAGGCAACTCAGGCCCCTTCTTTTGATTACATCTTGCCTGAAGAAGGGGCCTGAGTTGCCTCGAAAGCTTGCATATTGTAATCTTTTTAGTTAGCCAATAAAAGGTGTCATTTTGCTTGGCTTGTCTCTACAAAAACCTCAAGTAAACTTTTTTCACGTTGTCATTATGGGGAGTTGTGTGCAGAATTCTGAGGAAAAAAATGAATTTAATCCATTTTGGAATAAGGCTGTAACATAACAAAATGTGGAAAAAGTGATGTGCTGTGAATACTTTCTGGATGCACTGTATATTCTATCTCTTTTCACTGTTCCGTTATTTCACTGAGTAATAATTTCTGTTTGTTTGCGCTAATGTGATCTTTACTATCCTTTTTTTAAGACTTTTGAATATTCGTACTTCCATTATCTCTAATGCTTGTATGGACTGGGTGTTGGGCAAGGTCGTGGGGTCCAGCGGCTGTGGGTCATCTGTTGGTGAAGAAAGGTTCACGGATCTTGACTTTGCTGACGATGCTGTGACCTTCACAGAGTCAATGGAGGCTCAGATCGGGGCGCTCAAGAGACTGAGCGAGGAGTCTGAGTGTCTGGGCTTGCGAATGTCCTGGATAAAAACCAAGATCTAGGCCTTTAATGACCTCTTGGGCACAGCCATCAGCAGTATGTCTGTCTGCGGAGAGAGTGTTGACCTTGTCGAGAGGTTTATTTACCTTGGCGGTAACATTCATGTCTCTGGTGACTCTTCCTATGAAGTCAGTAGACGGATTGGGAGAGCATGGGGGGTCATGAGGTCGCTGGAAAGGGGTGTTTGGTGCTCCCGATATCTATGCAAAAGGACGAAGGTCCCAAGTCTTTAGAGTCCTGGTGCTTCCTGTCTTGCTATATGGTTGTGAGACATGGACGCTATCCAGTGACCTGAGACGAAGACTGGACTCCTTTTGTACTGTGTCTCTCCAGAAAATCCTTGGGTACCATTGGTTTGACTTTGTGTCGAATGAGCCGTTGCTCATGGAGTCCCGAATAAGGCACATTACCTGCATTGTGAGGGAGCGTCAGTTACGGCACTACGGCCATGTGGTGCGTTTCTCCCAGGGTGATCCAGCTCGTAAGATTCTCATTGTTGGGGACCCGAGTGGCTGGACCAGACCAAGGGGTCGCCCACGTAACACCTGGCTGTGGCAGATAGAGGGTCATTTCCGGATGGTGGGACTGGACCACGTGTCTGCCTGGGGAGTTGCAAATTGGGATCCCGAGTTGTTTCGTTGTGTAGTGGGTGCGGCAACACACTGTACCAGTGCATGCTCCCCAACTTGACTTGACTTGACATTATGTCTAACCTGCTCTGCATGTGTACTGAGCCAACGTTTTTGAATTCTTCACGATGTTCTACTTTGTCATCTACTCTTTGTTTTATTTCCAGCCCCGGGCATGGTTTCACAAAGACTTTTCTTTGAGAAAATCACGTCTCATCGCCTTCCAACCTTCCAAGATTTTTTTTTATAATAGAGAGATAGCTTTTTCTACTCTGTGTGTCTCCTTTACGCTATAGGTGCATTGATACAGTATCTTCTCGACCTCTTATTTGTCCACTGAATTGTAGTGCACATCACAGCATGCAGCCTCCAGTTTGATATGTACAGTGTCCTGCTTCATATCGTGTATTGTCTGATTCTTTATCTCCTTTCCTTCCTTCTCTTATCTCTTTCAGTCTCATTGGCTGGGCCTTCTTCCACAACCAGCAAATCTCCTCCCTAAATTCTATTTTCAACTATAGAACCAACTTTCCCTCTTTTATGAGGCAGCTTTAATCTCCCTTCTAGAGTCACTTCCAACATAAACTACAGAGATACTAAGCTTGAAGTAATTTATGTAGCTTCTGTTGTTCCTGCACCCTGAACCTTCAAGGTATCAAGAACAGCCTTTCAACTCTCTGTCTTAAAGAAGCTACACTGCCCCATTCTTTTTTCTCTCTCTTTCCCAATGGACACTCAGGAATCTCCACAACCTTTGGAGTAGTGATCCTTGTATTAAAATGAGAAAATGCTACATGTTCCTATGCTGACTGTCTTCTTCTTTCTCTCTCTCTCCGTGCTGCACTGTCATGTTACATATCTAGGTTACCTTTCCACACTAGTATGTTCAGGACCTCTCCTTCACTTAACAATGTGATTCTTTTTCTTTACTGGAGGTCTGTAGGACTTTCTTCTGCCTGTTGCCTCCTTGGTGGAGCCCTTCTCCTGGCAAATGTTTGGTACCCCTTCTCTATATACAAGTGTTATGTACAGTATATACTATTCATTGTGTTGTGTTTTATTTCAACATAATATTCTCAAACCTGCTTAATCCAATTCAGGGTTACACAGCCTATGTACACAGTTGTACACAGTGCTGGGTACAAGGCAGGAAACCTCCTGGACAGGGTAGCAATCCATTGTAGGCCTGACACACACACAGATACAGTTACACAGGGCCAGGTCATTTCTAATCCGTGTAGTATGTACATATTTGGGGTATGTGGGAGAAAGACAGGAGCAACTATATAAAATCACCAAGCATTAAGGATTCAACCCAGGATATAAATTCATGAGATGAAGCTGCTAGGCAATATAAAAACTGTCAAATCTATAAAAATAATTGGATTTGAACAGAATTATATTGCCAGTATATCCCTGTGTATATTCCTTGTGAACAACTGTGATTATTGCATTTCTTGCTTATGCATTGAATCCCAGTGACCATCCTGTGAATCCATGAAGTCTAATCAATCTTTGGTTGGTAGTGTGAAAGGACCACAGAATAATGAGTTGGGGGCAGCCACCCGTATACTTGAAATTGGCTGTCAAAACCGAAGAGTTGGTTTTGTAAGTCTTTTCAGACATCAGTTCAAAACAGAACTGCTAGGCAGACAAAACATGGTGGTTTTTAAGATCATCTGAACTGGAACCGGAAGTGATGTTTTCGGGCCTGGAGCTGGAAGTGACATCATCAAGCCCAGGTGGGATTTCCTGTGTTCAGTCTGAAGAGGAAAAAGAGAACGGATCAGTGCACTCTGTCATCCCTTTTGTCCAGCGTGGAATTATCCTTTTTTGAACCCTGTAGCTGCCTCCTATGTGCACGTGTGTGACAATAGATAGATAGATTTAAAATTTAGTTTTTGATAGAAGCTCAAGAGATATTAACAAGATCATCAAGAAATAACAACAACCCCCTCAAATTCACACAAAAATTACAAAAAAAGAAGAAAAACTCTGCAACTTGGCTAAAGATAAAAGAGCAGTCATATCTTGACTACATCAGCCTGTCATTGATATGGAACTCCAAGTACTTGTAGATGTGCACTTAGTTTCAAATTCTATCTCCTGACACTTCCTAAATATATCAGATAAATTCCAAAAAAAGATCTTTATATCTTTCCAGAATATATCCCCTGATCCTTTAGGTATATTTTGTTACTTCAGATTTGTATTAGTTCATTTTCCATATGTAAAATTAACCCCAAGAGTGTATTCCCTTAGTTCCACTGCATATTGCGTGATTCATCCTATACATACAGTATACAGGTAGTCATTGACTTAAAGTTCCGATGGACTGGTTGTAAGTAAGTAAGACAGACCTGTATATGTATTCAAACATGATCATATGTATAGTACAGTATAGTAAGTCCCCTAAGTCATACTGTCTGTTTTATATCCTTTTTTATCATCGTCTTTTTTGTGTGTAAATAATTTTTTTATTATTCTTTTTCATTATTACTGTTGCTCACACAGGTGCCGAACCTTTAACAGCTTCACAAATTCTTTCTATGTTTGTGTTATGTTACGTCATCAGTGTTCACCTCTCCCGGTGCTCATTACGTTAACTGTGAGAGGAGGAATTGTAATGGCAGAGTCTGAGCACTCATATGTTTTCTGTTTTAACATTTCAGCCTGTTAATAATAAACATTAACAGATAAAGGAATTTAGTGTGATTGCATTACTCTTTCTTGGCAGTTCGTATGAAGCGGCACATCGTGAGTCACAATGCAGAAGCTTTGGAGGTTAACTAGATTCAAAGCCAGAGCCTGCAGCGAACACCGGTTACAATGGAATAACTTAAGGTCACATGCGACCACATTCGCTTTCTTTCCTTCCTCATATTGCTTGATCACCTTCATTTTTATGTTGAGATAAATTGCCTTTTTTCCTGTAATTGTAAGACAAATGTGACTGAATGTTTTCAAAACTGCTGCAAGTAATAAACTTAGATTGAGATGAATGAGTCATGGCATACGGAGCTGGCATGGTGAAAACTGTCATTTGATGTTGATTACTACCTATATCTATTGAATCTCAGTAAGCATCTCTTGAATCCTAACGAGTACCACTTGACTCTCATTGTGCATCACCTGACTTTAAACATATGTGCATTGGTTAGCAGCATGTAATACCTAATGCCCAGTGCATCTCCTGATTCCCTGCATTCACGGCCTAACTCAAGTGTTCTCCTTCAATATGTAATTCCAATCTTTCCTTATGTACCTGTTAAATTTCCTTTGCATCTCTAAAATTCTTCTGTACACCACATGAATCTCAGTGTGTGTCTCTTGATGCACAATGGTAGTTTGCTGTGTAGGAACTGTTGCCGGGCCTACGTTGGCATTATTGAACCACAGGTGCAGCCAGCCATTCAGTTAGCTATAAGAAGGCAGTTATTTAATAGAGCATATGAAGAAAAACACTTAAGTTTCTTTTTGAAGAAGTAGGTGAGGAGAATTAAAATTCTGTCCTTTCCCTGATTCCTAATGCATATCCCAAGTCTCTTTATGTCTCCATCTCTTCAGATACTCCTGTGTATTCCACTCTATACTGCCTAATTATCAGGCTGTGTTCAGTCAATCCTATTGTATACTTCCTAAATCCCAGACCATCCCCAAGTCACCTTCAGTCTCTGCATGCTTGTGACTGAGAATACTATTTACAAGTACTTCTTTCCCATCACACACACATACACACTGTAATGAATGCAAGCTTGTGGGAGTGCAGTTTCCATGGAAACTCAGCCATTTCTGAGATTTGTGTGGTACCAGAGATGCTGTGTGGTTTATTGTCTTGTGATTGGCACACGCACACTCTACAGGCATGTACTGTTCGCATCGCTGCTTTCTCACAAGTGTTTAAATTCAGCCTGTGTCAGACTTATGGTTGCCATGGTAATCTATTTTTAGCTTTGGAAGAGAAACCAAGTGTTAAAATATGCAATCTCTTCTAATCTGGAGGGGCACGCATAGGAAGGGCTGTTTGTACACTTTTGGGATATACCCTTACAAGATCAAAGCTTTCATTTTGGGACATCTGAAAGGTTGATGTCACTGCAAGAGGCAAGGTCAACTAAGTGTTTGTTAATTCTCTTGGTTTAGACAAGAAGCTGTTGCCGCCTTCTGTGATAACTTCACACTCATACATAAAACACACACTGACATTCAGAGACACATACAGTAATTATACATGCTGCCTGTTATATACATATTTTCACATATGGACACTAACTCTCATGCACACTTCCACCAAGGCAGCTTAGAGGGCACAAGACTAGTGAATTCAAGCCTTTCCTTTTTTTTCTGATATACTGATATAATAGTACTCATCCATCCTTTGTCAATATAGAATGGTAGAGCATATCATTGATGCCTCAGGCATAAGATCGTAAACCGCCCTTGAGAAGACACCAGTCCGTAGCTGAGTATGTCCGTTAGTTTACAAGTGCTTTGAGGCTATTGAGAGTGGAAAGGAGTCCAGTATCTCTTCCTCCGAAGGATCAAACTGGAAGGCTTTTTCCTTTGTGGATTTATTTAGTCCTTGCTGTGATGTGACCCAGAAATTATCTCAGCTTTTGTATTTGGTCCAAATCTAGAAGACTGTTTTTCATTTAGATTTCATAATGCATTCTGAGATGCTCTCATGGGGGATCATGTTGCACCCTTGGTTTTCCAGACTGTTTGTCTGAAGTATGACATTACCATAGACAGGAGTTTAGATACATGTATTGACATGCTGCACACTCCAAACATATGATAATTCGCTTAGTTGTAGACTCACAGAAGTACATGCAATCAGATAGATAGATAGATAGATAGATAGATAGATAGATAGATAGATAGATAGATAGATAGATAGATAGATTCTTTATTAATCCCAAGGGGAAATTCACATACTCCAGCAGCAGCATACTGATACAAAAAACAATATTAAATTAAAGAGTAATAAAAATGCAGGTAAAAACAGAGAATAACTTTGAATAATGTTAACGTTTACCCCCCTTGGTAGAATTAAAGAGTCGCATAGTTTGGGGGAGGAACGATCTCCTGAGTCTGTCAGTGGAGCAGGACAGTGACAGCAGTCTGTCGCTGAAGCTGCTCCTCACTGTTTAGTGGATGCAGTGGATTCTCCATAATTGATAGGAACCTGCTGAACGCCCGTCGCTCTGCCACGGATGTCAAACTGTCCAGCTCCATGCCTACAATAGAGCCTGCTTTCCTCACCAGTTTGTCCAGGCATGAGGCATCCTTCTTCTTAATGCTGCCTCCCCAGCACACCACCGTGTAGAAGAAAGCGCTCACCACAACCGTCTGATAGAACATCTGCAGCATCTTATTGCAGATGTTGAAGTACGCCAGTCTTCTAAGGAAGAATAGCCGGCTCTGTCCTCTCTTGCACAGAGAATCAGTATTGGCAGTCCAGTCCAATTTATTATCCAGCTGCACTCCCAGGTATTTATAGGTCTGTACCCTCTGCACACAGTCACCTCTGACGATCATGGGGTCCAGGAGGGACCTGGGCCTCCTAAAATCCAGCACCAGCTCCTTGGTTTTGCTGGTGTTCAGGTGTAGGTGGTTTGAGTCACACCATTTAACAAAGTCCTTGATGAGGTTCCTATACTTCTCCTCCTGCCCACTCCTGATGCAGCCCACGATAGCAGTGTCGTCAGCGAACTTTTGCACGTGGCAGGACTCCAAGTTGTATTGGAAGTCCGATGTATATAGGCTGAACAGGACCGGAGAAAGTACAGTCCCAATCACACATATACTCTAGCGCAACAAGATCATACACAAAGACACTTATATTTAGTTACAAACTGACACTCAACTCACACAAAAGGACATGCAGTCACATACACATTTGCATGATCACATGCTCACTGAGACTTGCTGACAGTGACTTTGGCATTGACATGCCTTTTAGAGCAAAAGATGCACCAACTGCTTGTGGCTCACTTGCATACAAATCTGTGTGAATGGATCATCATGAATCTTGATTTTGACATTATTTAACTCTTAAATCATCTTCCATTGTCATTTCTCTGTTATTTAATTGTGTTAAATATTTATACTTGTTGATATCATGCTGTTTTATTTTGTCTTTTTTATTATTTTTTATTACTTTATTGGCCAGATGTGTATAGAAGTATTAAAGCACCTTAGATGTGAATCAGCAAGCAGGAGCTGTGAACATGTCTGCATCTAACTGACCTACTTACTGAGAATAATGTCTTCTGACACGGAAGATGCAGAGCAATAAAGAAAAGTTGAATGCCTACTTCCCTTTCCCACTCATGTGAAATTCTGGCTTTGGCTGGTGTTTTCTTTCAGTGAGCAGTGCATACTAGTGTTGGATTGGTATCATTGACTTTATTGAATTTGGTATCGATATTAGTTTTCTGACTTCAGTGCTGGTACCAAAACAGTTCCAAAGTAAATCATGGATAACTACAAAAAAAATTCTGCCTCAAAAGTTTACTTCCAGAACCAAAAATTCTGAAATATCGGCACCGTAAAGTTTTAAATTTGAGGTTATTGGTACTTTTCCAGTACTGGTATACTGCACAACCCTAGTGCCTACTTGGTTGACACTCCACACTTAGTCCTGATTTATGGATGATTGGTGAATTGACCACTTAGACTTGCATAGAGGTTTTAGGAGCCCATAATATCCTTTTAGCAGCAAATTGCAGATAATTTCTTCCTGGTCCCTATCACACCCCAAAACCACTCACCCACTTTTAATTTTTCAAACAGCTAGCCTTTGGTCTAATAAAGCAAAGCACCTTGCTTTGTAAGAGTGAAGCCACTTAATGCCTCAACTGCAGAATCAGAAGTGTCAAACCGTTTTCAGGTCCTTGCAGAGCTAGATGGTGTCTCTGATGAATCTCAGGTGGTAGGCAGCGATTTGGAGCCAACCACCGAACAACCTCAAAATCAGCTTCCAGAAAGAGAGAGCTAGTGATAGTTGGGCACTCAATCATTAGGGGGATTGAAGTGCAGGTTTGCTCCAGAGACAGAGATTCTCGCACAGTGTTTTGCCTTCTGGGTGCACAGGTGGGGGGCCTTCCTGGAAAGGTGGATAGGCTCTTGGCCAGAGTGGGGGTGGGTCCAGCTGTCATTATCCATATTGGAACAAATGACATACATAAGGGTAGTCTCTCAGTTCTGCAATCCAAATTCAAAGAGTTACGTGCCAGGCTGAGGAGCAGAACTGACAAGGTAGTCTTCTCTGAAGTTCTGCCTGTGCCACGTGTCAGTCCAAGTAAGATTCTTGGTGCAGGGTAGAAAGGTATAGGTTTATGAGGCATTGGGACTCCTTTTGGAATGGGGGTGGGGCAGGGAGCTTAGAACAGACCATGTTTGGAACTATACATGGAGGAACAAACAACAGTGTAGAATTACCCAAAATTTAAATTTAAATATAGGCGGAGTAACACATTAAAAATACTTTGCCTTAATGTTAGAAGTATCAAAAATAAGGCAAGTGAGTTGGAGCTATATGTAGCAGACCGTAATTATGATATTATAGTAATAACGGAAACCTGACTAAATAACAAACATGGGGATGAGAGTAACATAGAGGGATACAAATTTTTTAGGAAGGATAGACTGAACAGAAAAGGAGGTGGAGTTGTTGTTTATGTCACACAGAATTTAAATGCAAGTCCTCTTCAGTTGGACGATGACCCCATCTTAGTGGTGACACGTGGCTTCTCCTGTAAAGCATTAGTGTAAGAGGCCTTATTTTAGGAATGTGTTATAGACCACCCAATGCAGACAGTAATTTCTACACACATCTTTTTAGTAATATTAAAAAGGCCTAGTTTACAAGGGGATATTATAGTCATGGGGGACTTTAATTATCTAAATATTAACTGGGATAACCTTGCAAATGAAGGAGTTGTTAGAAGTAATCAGTGACAGTTTTTTAAAACAGAACGTTAAAGCACCAACATGGGGTGAAGCCTGTCTGGATTTAGCATTTTGTAATAATTAGGATAGAATTGAGGGGGTAGTTGTCATTGAACAACTAGGGTCAAGTGACCATAATATAATAAATACAGTTCTCAATTTTTTCTTCAATAGTGTAGATGCACAGACTAAAATTGTTAAGTTTAAGTTTGGTAGGGCAACATTTGAGCAGATGCGGCAACGTCTAAGGAGGATAGAGTGGGATATGCTTTTAAGTGTGGAGACAGTTGAGGAGCAGTGGAACAGATTTAAAAATTGTTTTACATGTAATGCAGGACAGGTACATACCTAAATTTGAAATTAATAGGAAATTTAAAAAAACTCCACAGTGGATTAATAAAAAGTTAACACTAGAATCCCTGAAGCCTACGAAAAAAGTCGTAATCCCAAGCCACCTTAAATTCCTTTGCTCCTCTTCATCAGCGTCTTTGTTTTGCAAATGCGTCATTTTGGCTACTTGTAAAAAGCTTTTTTTATTATTCAGTTTAATTGTGTCAGTGACATTCATATGGTACAACGAATTTGCCTCTCCCTCTCTGAGTGATGGCCTTTATCTCCATTCTTTTCACAAGAGCAGCGATGACCATAGTAGGTGCTGGGGTTGAAGCCTTCTCAGAATTATTTGTTGTACCGGCAATCAAAGATACGATGCACCGTGACCGCTATCAGACTATCCTGTGGCTTTTGTGCTTTGACAACAAACACACCCATGCAGAATGTGTGAAAAATGACAGATTTGGATTGCTGCAGATTTGGAGACAAAGTACATGTGTAATGCCACTACTTCTTTAGGAAAAAATCCTAGTCATTTCATGGGAGAAAGACTTTCCAAGACTGAGGTCATAAAGCTTATGGAGCTGTTTCTGGACAAAGGCAGAACTGTAGCAACAGACAGCTTCTTCACAGTGCTTTTGCTAATAGACTGTTGCACCGCAACATAACTCTGCTTGGCACCATAAGTAAAATGGGACGGGAACTTCCCATTGCAGCTAAAGCCACTTTAATACGCATGCAATTCTCCACGCTAGTGTTTAGATCTGGCAGTGCCATACTGATGGTGCATGCAACCAAAAAGCTCAGGGTGTTGTTTTCAAGTGGGTGCAGAATTAGCTCAGACACAGGAAGCAGAGGATTGACTGATGTTAAGAATGGTGTTCCACAGGGGTCAGTGCTAGGGCCACTGCTATTCTTAATATATATACATGATTTAGACAGAAATATAAGTAATAAGCTGATTACATTTGCAGATGATACCAAGATAGGTGGTTTGGCAGATAATTTGGAATCCGTTAAATCATTACAGAAGTGCTTGGGCAGATTTGTGGCAGGTGAAATTTAATGTCACTAAATTTAAAGTACTACACATAGGAAGTAAAAATGTTAGGTTTGAATACACAATAGGAGGTCTGAAAAATCAAGAGTATGCCTTTTGAGAAGGATTTAAGAGTCATAGTGAACTCTACGCTATCAACTTCCCGACATTGTTCAGAAGCTGTTAAGAAGGCAAATAGAATGTTAGGTTATATAGCACGATGCCTGGTGTACAAGTCCAAGGATGTTATGCTCAAGCTTTATAATGCACTGATGATGCCTCATCTGCAGTTTAGTGTGCAGTTTTTGTCTCCAGGCTACAAAAAGGACATATCGCTAGAAAAGTCCAGAGAAGAGTGACTAGGCTGATCCCAGGGCTAAAGGGTATGAATTATGAAGAAAGATTAAAAGAGCTGAGCATTTTCAGTTTAAGCAAAAGAAGATTAAGATGTGACATGATTGAAGTGTTTAAAATTATGAAGGGAATTAGTACAGTGGATCGAGACTATTATTTTAAAAAGGGTTCATCAACATGGGGACACAGTTGGAAACTTGTAAGGGTAAATTTCACACAAACATGAGGAAGTTTTTCCTAACACAGAGAACCATAAACATGTGGAATCAGCTACCATGTAATGTGGTAGACAGTAAGACTTTAGTAACTTTCAAAACTAGACTTGATGTTTTTTAGAAGAATTAAGTGGAAAGGACTGGCAAGCTTTGTTGGGCTGAATGGCCTGTTCTTGTCTAGTTTGTTCTAATGTTTTAATGCCTTTTTCTTGAATGTTGTCACAGCATAAAGGCCAACATTGTCACCCAAATCTTTTCCCTAATGCCACCCCTAAGTGCTCAATGACGTATCCTACCACTTACCACATACTTATTCTTTGCTTTCTTTCACAGGTTTGAGTGGCCAAGCAGCAGATATAGAAAAAAGAACAGAAGTCTATGGACAGAACTTTATACCTCCGAAGAAGCCCAAAACCTTCTTACAGTTAGTTTGGGAAGCTTTACAAGATGTTACTTTGATTATTTTAGAAATTGCTGCCATTATCTCCTTGGGATTGTCCTTTTATCAGCCACCGGGTCAGAACAATGAAGGTGAGTTTACCAGAAGTATGTCTGCTTTCTTGTTGCAGCGTACCCAAATTCTTTTCAGAATAGAGCTGAGTTTGGCTGGACTAATTTTATTTTTTTTCAGCATACCTACATTGATACATTTGAAATGAAGGGCTGCCTTACACTTACCTATCAGTGCCTGCCAGCAGGCACTTTGCTTCTCAGAATGTGGCACAGATGATTACATTGTTCGCCATGACAACCAACCAGCAGAAGCTGTTGAGCCATTCCTTAGCAAATGCCTAGAACATAGGAGACACCTTTGAGCTTGATTAAGTCTTGACAATTCATACCACTTGTTTCTTTTTTGCTGCTGAGGACTGATCATTTATGTTAAGTAGAATGCCTAGAGGGGGCTGGGTGGTCTCATAGCCTGGAACCCCTGCAGATTTTAATTTTTCTCCAGCCGTCTGGAGTTTTTTTTGTTTTTTCTGTCCTCCCTGGCCATTGGACCTTACTTTTATTCTATGTTAATTAGTGTTCTCTTATTTTAATTCTTACTTTGTCTTTTTCTCTTTCTTCATCATGTAAAGCACTTTGAGCTATATTATTTGTATGAAAATATGCTATATAAATAAATGTTGTTGTTGTTGTTGCTGTAAAGGAGCGGAATGAGATACACAGAGTCCCTAAGGAAAGCAGGAGATACCTACATAAACTGAGATATCTGCCATAGTTATAATTTCTTGTTGCTGGTCTTTTCCAGGTTTTGTTTCTAAACCTATGAACTCTATTTTATTGACTAACAATGCATGAATTAACAAAAGGCTACAACAGAAATAGGGCTTTCAATTCCTGCTTCTCCATTCATTGACTGATCTCAGCTTTATAGCAACTTTGCTCATTTCTTTCTGGTGCTTGTTACTTCCAGCCCTTTGCAAGTCTGAACAGGCTATACTGTATATCGAAATGGCAAGATGAATAGGCCAGTTTAACAAGTTTTTTCTAATTCTGAGTTCATTTTGTTGACCCCATTGACCTCTAGAAAAGATTAATGATAATTTTTAACTTTCTGTTTTTTTTTCTTTTTTGCTTTGCGCTCTCCCCCACCATAACCCCCACCAAATCATCTATGGGGGAGGAGTGAAAGCTTTAGATTCATGAAAAATTTCGATCTCTGGCTTTCGATGGATCTTGATATTTTAGGGTCCCCTGAAACCGAAAACATCAATATCTCGATGATGGGTGTGTGTCTGTCTTGTCTGTGTGTGTGTCTGTGTGTCACAGTTTCTTGAGGATGGTCAAGAACTAAAATGGATGGATGGAAAAATACCAAACTCGAAGCTTAAGCCTGTTATGAGATGACAACATGCTGATTAGTTTTTGAGCCAAATCATGCAAGAGAAAGAGGCACTCTAGAGGAACCCTCAAATACCATAATTCTGCTATTAATTATGAATTCTTCAATTGCTATCGTAATGACCTATTTTATTAGAAGGATCATCATCAGAGTGGTGAATAATTACTGAAATGTTATAAAATAGTTTGGGTAACTTGGTTTCTGGGGCGCAAAGCCTACTGACACTCACTCCTAATTTCTTATAGTTAGGGTCTCTGTCTGCATGAATAAGGTGAAATCTGTCCAGCAGTAAAACAATGTCATATATATCAGGTTTAAACCAGCTCTCCATAAAACACAAAATGCCACTGTAGTTGTTTACTCCATGACCCTCTATAGGAGCAGACAGTTCATCTGTCTTATTTGACTACAGTTGAACATTGTCCATTACAACGGATGGTAGACCAGTTCTAAAACCTTTTTGCCTTGCTTTTACTCTCTCACCAGCACATTGCCTTCTTCGTCTGTGGACAAACAGCCTGGGTTTACGTTCATTGCAGTTCATTGGTAAATTTAAAATTTATTTGGCTTAGGGTTCACTGAGTATAAAACCAGCAAGGCTAGTAGGGGTACCTTCCACTACTCTTGGTGGAGGCAGCAGCTACATTCTGGAATGACACATAGTCTGTGTTATTCCCCTGTATAAATGGAGAATCTGTTCATAATTTGATGGAGATAGGTTCAGATGGAGATATGGTGTAGATGTGAAATTAGGCATTGTGTAGAATGCCTAGGAAATCTGAATGATGAAAATGGGATGTGAAACGATTACAATTTCAAACATCTCCTAGGCATTCTATGCAATGCCAAAAGGCAAACTGGCAAGTTGTTGTGTATAATTATATACAATACCTTTGGAAAGTATCCATCCATTTTCTAACCTGCTGAATCCGAACACAGGGTCACGGGGGTCTGCTGGAGCCAATCCCAGCCAACAAGCCAACCCACCGCAGGACACACACAAACACACTAGGGCCAATTTAGAATCGCCAATCCACCTAACCTGCATGTCTTTGGACTGTGGGAGGAAACCCACACAGACACAGGGAGAACATGCAAATTCCACGCAGGGAGGACCCGGGAAGCGAACCCGGGCCTCCTAACTGCGAGGCAGCAGCGCTACCACTGCGCCACCGTGCCGCCCTTTGGAAAGTATATAGCATATTAAAGTAACATAGATATTTCATGCATTGCCTAAAAATGTCATGCATTCTATAGAATTTTTAACACATTGCCAGTAACATATACATTATAAGCACATGCAAGGGTATCCAACTAAATCGGGCAGGGGACGCCAACTAAATTTTAAATCGAAATATAGCCTATGGTTTTCCCTTGTAGAAATGGGGGATCTATGCCAAATTTGCCAGAGATAGATTCAGTGGTGTAGATTTGCATATATTACTAACATACACATATGCATACACATACACACACACATTCATCTTTCTATATTAGATTAATCCACTTTTATAAAATATTGATATATATGTCATATAATGAAGTATTAAGTATTTTGTTTTTTAATAATTAATATGTGTTGTGTCCAACTTTTTTTTCCTTTGTTAAAGTTTTGCTTACTTTTTTGATGTGCTTAAAGTTCAGTATAAACATGTGGATTTAATAGCTGTTAGTTCAATGTTTGGAAAAAAAATTAATTGAGAATATGGCATATTGTTAATGACTTTCATGTGATCATCTTTATATGCTCTTGACATGACATGACCCAGAGTAAATAATGGCAAAAGAATTTATATGAAATATGGAATATATGAAATATTGTTGTTACACATTATCATAGATTATCATGTGGTTATGGGTCACTCTTGGTTGAGTGGATCCATTTTCCCTGTTATATGCTGTCACCCACTTTTGCAAGTTTGTGTTGAAACCTACCATGAATCGCTTAATGCAGCAATTTTTCAGTCACTGATGTGCTGAAGCTGCTTCACGGTAAAAAAAAAAAAAAGATTATAGGAGTTAGCAGGCAAATTGGAGCAAGGTATTTTAAAGTGGTGCCCTTTAGTATTGTGCTGTTTGATTTTAAATTTGCACATAATGTTCTTGGTCAAGACCACTAGAACTAGTAAATTTTATATATGAGTAGTGAAAACCTATCATGGCATTCATTAATGCACGAATGGAACCAGCCATGTATAAGGCACTAATCAATTGCAGTGACAATACAATATTATCTAATGTAATATAAAATACCATGTCATTAATTATGTTTTAGCATGATATATGAGATGTGTGAAGCAATAACATGATGAGATGATACATAGAACATAATAAGACATGGCCTTAGGCACAACAGCAATATAATATGTGATAACAGAAATATCAGAGGTGAAGAAGATCTAAAACTATTGCTCAATATTTACCAAACTCTTGATTGGTAGAATGAGCACAATCAATGAATGATCATAAAATTATGCAATAGAAGAGATTGCCTTCAAGGGTTTTTCCCTTTAGTAAAATATATGAATAACATATTACCAGAGGATTTGACAGGTCAGGCAGTGATGGAGGGAAGGTAAAATCTCTTAAAGTGCATGTCATAGTTATAGGTAATAGGGACAGACATGGCTGTTTAATCTTGACCCAAGCAATGTTATATTTTCTTTACTTCTTTAACTCAAAAAGCTGCACACAATCTACAAGTAAGTCAAAAATAGTAATAGATAAAAAGCAGTACATAGAGCAGGTGGCACTTGACTTAGCAATGATATCAAAACTAGAGCCCAGAACTGGCTGCTCATGATGGTTATTATTATCACAGTTAACTTCCACAGTTAACGGAGTGGTGGCTCTGAGGCTAGGGATCTGCAAAGGCAATTGGAAGGTTGCCGGTTCGAATCCCGCAAAAGGGACTCTGCTCTTTTGAACCCTTGAGCAAGGCCCTTAACCTGCAATTGCTGAGCGCTTTGAGTAGTGAGAAAAGCGCTATATAAATGCAAAGAATTTTTATTAAAGTACTTATTGTACACCAGTAGCCATGTCTTATGACCAGGAGATATAAAGGTACTGAATGTTGTTTTGCATTGTGTATGTGTTTCATTGTCCATGTGCTTCTCCAAATGACACAATAGTCTGCTTACTGTAGTTTGTTGCTATTTCACAATATCCCATATATAGTCAGTTCCAGGACCGATTCTCAAACTTGCTAGTCAGGGAAGGATGCTAACATCTCATAAGCATTCTGAGAAAATTGTGCAAGCTCTAAATGATTAGACATTTTTCTGTTGACAGAAGCCACAAGTCAAGGTTGACACAAAGGTTCATACTCTGGGTGACAGAAAAGTGTTAGTTATCTCTGAAAATGAATTGCTAGTCTAAGTACTTCCAGGTTGCTGGAGTCTGACAGCAGTCTAGATGCACTTGATGAAGGTGAGCAGTGGCAGAAGTGTTAATAGACAGTTTGAGTGAAGAACTAAATCTCTTGATCATCGGTTTGTTATCTGGGGCAATACATTGCAGCAACTGAAAGGTGCTACATATAAGACCAGTCATATCCTTCTGTAGGAATATGAATCTTCAACTATTGCTAAAAACATTCCCTCACTATTATATCAGTGTGGCCAGCATCAGGTATGCTATGTGGAGCTAACTACCTAACCTAACACAGGCTAAGAATTTGTTATTTAGTGAACTCAGAAAAATTGTCTGTTGTTTCTTTCTGTTGTAGTAATAGTAAAAGTATTTCAAAGTCATCGCAAGCCGACCATGTGTGAATGTCATCTTGTTAACACCCTCTTTGGAAAGTCATATATTTAACCCTTTATTAGCAGCATACCCAATGCACACGTAATAATTTGTAACCAATCGTACATATTTTGGAATCTACGGTATTATTATGCACTTTGGAAAAGTACAATTTTTTCTTGTAAGTGGTGCTTATTTATTTACCTCTATAAGCTTTCTGGCCTATTACTGTGTTTGATATGATGTAATAAGTCTGTTGAGAGATGATATGAATAAGTGCATGTAACATGTCATGGCGTGATATATCTTAGTGTAGTATGAATTTGACTTGCTCTGTAATGATATAAATTAGAGATCCAAATTAAAGAAGGAGAGGTGAGAAGAAGGCAATGAAATATGATGCACATATTTATGTCATGTTCAGCTTTGACGGGATCATGGTGTGCATTTATGTTGTTACATTTCTGCTCAGTTTCTGTGGCAAAGTAGGGTATTGGCTTGAGCATTTACCATGTAACAGGAATGATGGTCTGAATGAAGCTGGATGCACCTGTGGTATTTTGAAATGTCAAACACTGGACCATACTTTAACTTTAGCTTGCTGAAGCTGAGTTTTGGCAAGTCTTTATCATCTTCTTGTTTCTAACAGCTGGTGAAAGGTAAGAATAGTTTTGAAAGGTTCAGCACCATGGAGAGCAGTTCAGCTTGTACATTATCTATAGTTCATAACAGTTGTCCTCTTTACAAATATTTTTTAATCTGTCAGTTCATGCAGATAAAGGGATAGTGGCATTCAGTTAGATAACCTGTTTCTGAATAGTTCTTACCAATGTGTGTTTTCTATTTTCTGAGTAAATCATTAAAATGTTATTTAAATCGACGTTTAGAATTGCTCAATCCTTAACTTTTTCATTCTAAATATTTCATCCAAGCTAATGTTTTGTTCTTATTTCATACAGATACAAATAGTACCAGGTTAACTGCTCTGCTCATTTCTGCCTTGCTATTTAAATAAACCTTGTTGTAACTTGGCAACTAGTTAAGGAATAAATGTCATTTTCACTCACTTACCTAAGTAAATAAAAATGAATCAGAGAAGGAAATGGAAAACTGAATAGGCTCATGAGTTTTAAATGTTATAATTTTATACAATAAAGTAAGACCTGTACTCTAGGAAATTTCTGATCTTGCAAATGGACAGCTGTGAGGCAATGTTAGAATCAATTAACATTAGATACCGAATGAGGATAAGCTGGCAGATGATGTCTTCATGACCGCTGGATTGAAGAAAGGTTCCTTAAAGTTTATCTGTCAAGTCCTACAAAAACCTTTGGTAATTCTGTTGTGACCTATAGTTTGAATATGTATGAAGTTATTAATTCTTTTGAATTATTTGATTGTTGATGAGCAGAGATGTATCACATGAGAAGCATCTGATGCACCAAAATTAACTTGAGGCAAAGAGGAATAATTTTGTCAAGGAAGGGTTCATGTGGAAAAACCATCTTAAACCAGAATTCAGATATATTTGTAAAAATTGGGTTTCATATTTGCTTGTTTACCAGTTGTGATGAAGAAGGAAAAAATGTTTTTCAATTTTTGGTATGCTACAAAAAGTTAAAAAAAAGAAACAAAATCTATTCAGATTTGTTAAGGAGGACATTATTAGCAGAGAAAGAAATATTTGGGCTAGCCTAAATGAATATGCCAAATATTTACCCTGACTTTCAGAATAAAGGAATGAAGACTTCCCAAAGTCATTATTGTGTATTGTGTAATACTAACTGACATTAAAGAAATAGTGAGAGTGAGTAAATCATCTGATGGCAAATAATTGTTGATTTAGAACAGGTACAGTAAGTTTGCGATTCTTTCTTCTAACTTGAAGTCCTGTTGTGGGTGGTTTGCTGTTGTTACAAATCACAGCTAAAGATGCAAAGTGTTTGTACTGGTGACAATTTTGATACAGTAGCTGTGACAGCAAATGGATGTTGTGTTATATTCCACTGCTGCTACAGAGAGAAATACAGTGATCATAAATTAATAAAGGCCAGTGAGTCTCTGATCACACTCATGTCTGGATTTGAGGTCTTTACCCAGGCCTTCATCCTAGCCATACTGATCACATCTGTTGATCTGTTTTTTGTTCTGATAAATATTGGCTTTCCTTTATCCTAGTGTGTATACTTACTTTGTCACTTGATATAGGGAGATTTGTTACGGTATTTTCCTAGTGGCACTTATCAATGGCACATGACAAAACAACCTTGTCCTTGGAATAGATTGTATATTTATTTCTAGTGGACAAGCTATCACAAGATAATCTGACTTAAAAATTTGGTGCAGATTAAGCCTCTTCTGGAAATCAAATCAATTTAACTCTTTTTATTGGCATTATTTTTATTCTAATCATCAAACTAGGCATAGATTTAAAGACAATAGTATTTAGGTAAAGTTAAGACATTTTATTAATGCTACTTAGTCAAGAAAGACTAGTATGACAGTAACCTTCTGTTGCCTTTTTTAATGGATATCAGCAGCTTTTACTGAACAAAATGGATGGTAGCCTGCTTTACCTTTAACCTTCATTTAGCCATCTGTGTCCCTCACTCTCCTCTTTAGGCCGGGTTTATGGCATGTACTGTTTATAACTGTGCGCATACTTTATGTAAATCTGGAGGATTCCACTGGGTGGCAGTGTGAGATATCATCAAATAAATTGTATTGTATTGTATATCATCACAGTGAGAAAACAATGTTCGGCGTTGCTGTGTTGTGAATTGCCTGAAACATCCCTTAAATTCCCAGGACATCTTTCCACAATATCTCTGAAAAGGATGGATGTTTAATGATTACATTAAACAAAAAAAAAAAAGTGAGACCTTTAAAATATATTGCGTCATTACAATGGGAAATATGTGATGCTTGAAAAGAAAAACACCACAGATGCATTTGTATGTCAGCATTTATCTTCGCCAAAACAAACCATTCATCAATCATCGAGGCACACACCTTGATCCTGAAGGATTTGCAAAGCGGCTTGCTGTCACATGTTGATAGTAACAGAGACTCATGTCACATTCCAACTTGAACACACTGCACCCCTCAAGTTGGTACAGCAACTTGCACATGTGTTGCGTTAATTTCTGAGGATGAGCTTAGAGGATACATCAAATGAACGCTGGGAACGCATGGCAGCCTTGATGCGTATGCGTACACATTCTGAGCGTGAAGTATAAACAGGCCCTTATTCTGTAGCCATCGTATGTCTAGGTCAGCATTCTGTTGTATACCTGGCAGTAGATTTTTCTTGGTAATTTCCCCTCAGCATCATGGAGGTCACAGTGCTCTTCTGATGTTAGTTATTAGAATCCCCTTATCCTACTTCTGTTACAATACATAGAAATTTGCTAATAAAATGCAAATCAAAATAATTCAAGAGTGTGATTCGTAGTGGGAGAATAAACATGTGGAATAGCTAGAAGTAAAATGGAGAAAGGGATCATTAAAAAATAAATAAGGGAAGTCAGCCCCTAATATACAAAGGAAGGGTGAGATTTCATTTATTGTTTAAACATTAACTTTGAGCCTCACAGGTTGGCTGAGGCAAAAGTGGACGATGATGTCCTTTTTTCAACTACAAGATCGAGAAAGAATCAAAAACTTTTCAGTGATTATAAAATGAGTACCTGCAATTACACTCATGGAAGTATGTGGAAATGTTGAAGGGTGTGGATGATAGAAATAAGTGCTGCTATCTCTTAATTGGTAAGACCCAGATAATAGCAGCTTCAAAAAGTGTTCATCATCTTGTATAATGACCAAGTTGTAAAACAACTCTTTATAACAACAATTTATCTCTTGTTTTATATAGCCCAAAATCACACAAGGAAGGTCTCATTCATTCATTCAGTGAGAAGAACTGCATTAGAAGATCTCAGGTATTTGCTAGGTTGATACAGGGTGAGCAGTAATGATCAGCAGGCAGGGGATTTACAACTTTGTATATCAGCAGCAGAGTTTGTCAGGTGATTTGGTGTTACTCAGGGAGGCAGTTATGTTGAGGTCATTGAGGGATGGCTGGAAAACTTTGAACCAGGTTTGTTACTTATTATTCATTATGTTAAGTGGGCTACTTTTTGCATTCTGACAGAAGAAAGCCACACTATTTGTAGCAAACACACTTTGATGCCATGTTCAAAATATTGTGTGCAATGGTTATGCATTTGTTGAGATGGGTTGGTTTTCTTTCTGATTGTGCTTTCATTTAAGAAACAGAAATATTACAAAAACATATAATTATTTGGTAAGCACTTTTTGTACTTTCCCCCTTACTTTATAAATTAAATAGCAACAAGTATTACTATTAGGACAGCACAGTAGGACAGTGGTTAGCCATGCTGTCTCTCAGCTTCAGAGAACTGGGGTAGAATTTGGTCCCAGTTATTGTCTGTGTGAGGTTTGTCAATTTTACCTGTGCCTTTGACAGATTTGTTTTCCTAGGGAACACTGGTTTTCCTGTCACACCCTAAACAAAAGCATATTAGGTTTTTGGGCTTTACATATGTGTGCCCTGTGATGGACTGACATGCCATCCAGTGTTGGCTGAATTACTGATTTTAACCTTGTGGCTGACTCTATTTAGGTGGCCTTCAGATCCATGCATCCCTACATTTTGATAACGTGTCAAGTCCCAGCTTTAAATTCTAGCACAGTATGCATTTCGCAAGGGCTCCCTGTTTTTGTATGGATTTTTCTTTTGGGTGTTCTATTTTTTTTCCTACAGTCAAATTCATGCTGTGTGATTTAATGTCAGCATGAATGTATCATATGATGATCTGGTAATCCTGTCCAAGTTCCACCTAAATAAACTCTAATAAGTGGTTTGATAATGCCTGAATAAATGTATGTATGGACATATTATTATATAGCTCACTCAACAGTGGTCTGGCTCAAAACATTGCATAGACTACCAAAAGTAAATTCTTCAACTAATATGAAAGTTCAATAAAATACCAAATTACTGTAGCAAGTGAGTGGCATATAGCAGGGGCCAATGACTTAGTGACACTGAGTCAAAAAGTGCTAATCATTTTTATTTGACAAGAGTTGATAAAGCATCTGAGGGAAGAATACTTTTGTTGCACTGAACATCACTGAATATAGGCATATTCTTTAAAAGAGATCATTTTAAAAAATGTTGTGCCTTTCTGCCTCTCACAGTGATCAGTTCTTAAAGAATGATGGCATTAACTTTAGTGTAGAAGTAAAGTGAGCAGAGCACCCCTCTCAGTGTTCACATTCTTCTCAGCAAGGTTGCACAGTCCACTTTCATTAACTATCTGGAACTGCCAAAGCTAAAGATGGTAGGAGAGGACATTGAATCCTTCCTTTGGTTTTCAGATGGGAGTTGTCTTTACTTCAGAAACTGCAGTCGGGTGTGACTTTATGACCTCACTTGATTAAATTACAGACAAGCCACTCAGATTACAAGCTGCTCAATAGGTATCTCAGCTCTGTGAGAAGGCAAGTGGCTGCTAGGGCTTATGAAGGTGCTTTCAAGGGCAGTTGCACTAAAACATTTAATCCTATTCCCAGTGATCACTCATTCTTTCCAGCTAACAAGGCAGCAGGGATACATACATAACCAAATATTAATTTAAATTGCTCATTCATCAGTGATTTGCACATGTTTACGGCCTTTGCCGTGCTTGAGAAGTAATTGGCATGGCTTACATCTGCGTTCAGTTCTGACAGGAGTGTGCACACCATGCAAAACAAGTCAAGCTTCCTTCTCAGAACAACTTAACTTCACTGTTCCACATGTATCATGATATGTTCAGAGATGGAGTCTGTTGTTGTTTTCTGAGAACAACTTTGACAGAAATTAACACTGTCAAAAACAGGCACTCATTCTTTTTACAGACCCCCAATCTTGCCACCATACTACTGAGGTTCAGGTCATTTGTATATTATCTATGTCTTTGAACCACTGTCTTTTTTTCACCCTTACCCAGGTGCTGCACCTACAAGCCTTATCTGTCAGAAGGCAGACACAGAGGTGATGTGCAGGAACAATGGTCTGTCATTTAGTAATACCTTTGTTATGTATTTGCAGCGTGTGGAACTGTGGCTGCAGGAGCAGAGGATGAAGGCGAGTCTCAGGCTGGTTGGATTGAAGGTGCTGCTATTTTACTGTCTGTTGCCTGTGTTGTGCTTGTTACTGCATTTAATGACTGGAGCAAAGAGAAGCAATTCCGAGGTCTGCAGAGCCGCATTGAACAGGAGCAGAAGTTCACCGTTGTGCGAGGTGGTCAGGTCATTCAGATTCCTGTGGCTGAAATTATTGTTGGCGACATTGCACAAGTCAAATATGGTAAGTGAGCACTGGCGTTTCTACAGCAAAGGGCAATTTAGTCTGGAGCCAGTAAGAGAGGCACTTGATTAAAAGTAAAAAAAAATATTTTAACAATGCATTGCTAAGCCATAGAAGAGTAAAATGCATCCAGCATCCTGATTATTAACTGAACCTCCATTTCCAAATAGGTGATCTACTTCCAGCAGATGGAATTTTATTACAAGGCAATGACTTGAAAATTGATGAAAGCTCACTGACGGGGGAGTCTGACCATGTGCGCAAGTCTGTGGACAAGGACCCCATGCTTCTCTCTGGTAAGGAATTTTTCTTTAAACAGTTGAGGCTGTATGTGGGAGTTATTGTCTTCTATGCAGAATCTTTAAGTGACTGATGACCACCAAGTTAAAGAAAAGCTGATGAAGTGATTAATTATAGATAACGAGACACAAGCTAAAAGAGATGAGGCAAAAGAAGAAAGGCTGGAAAAGTCAAGCAGGTGAAGAACATCAGCTAGGTGAAAGAGATATAAAGTGGCAGGTGGACCAATATGAGAAAATAAGAGGCAGGTAAAGTAAGTCAGATGACATGAGATGAGCTTAATCAGTCAAGTCAGATGAGTGTGATGTGAGACAGTTAAAGTGTGTAGGTAAAGACAGGCAGGTGAAGTGAAGAATATAACAGAAATGTGGGTCAAAAATAAATGTGGGGCAAGTGAACTGAGAGACGAGATGAGATGAGATGAGATGAAATGAAAAGAACTAGGTGCAAAGAAGCAGGCATGCTGAGGCAGGGAAAGCAAGATGACACAACAAGAAGCAGGCAAACAAACTCGAGCAAAATGAGTCACGGTCAAATGAAGGTGATAAGAGTAAGGTTAAGTACAAAATGAGGAGAGCAATGGTAAAAGATGAAGCAGACAGGTGAATGAAAGTTGACAAGAGGCAAGTAAACCATAAGGCAGTGAGGAAGGGAACTTGAAGCACATGTGTTAGTTGAAGCAGACGGATTGCAGTGAGATGAGGATAGTCATGATAGATGAAATATTTGAGGGAGCCTAGTAGAGTCTTTCCACGTGAACCATATAAGAAAAATAAAACATGTGGACAGGCAGATGAAAACAGCTTAGAAGAGGTAGCTATATCACATTACACAAAATGAGTCAGATGCAACGGGGCAAGATGAAAAGGGGCAGGTGAAGTGTAGGTAATGAGAGGTAGGTGAAGTATAGAGTAAAGAGTTATAGGAAGTGAAGTGGAGCGGATGAAGCAGGTCAGTAGGGTGAGGTACTATAGATGTTAAGAAGTAGATGAGGTGTAATGAGATGAAATGAGAACCTGATGTGTGCATGCTGTTGAGTAGAAGCAAGTGAAACAAAATCTGAGACAGATGAAGCAAGTCAGGCAGAGTAAGCAAAATGACATGAGTTTTAATGAAACAAGCAGGTCTTGTAAGGAAGGTGAGGAGAGGCATTTAAGAGTGTGTGAGGTGAAGCATAATTTGATCAGACAATGCAGTTAAAAGGTGTAGTTTGTTATAAAATTCAAATGAAATGAATGTCACATGTTGAGGCAAGGTGACACAGGTGAAGCACTTCAGGTATGTGAAGCAGTTAACACGTGGAATGTGAAGTATATTTGATAACGATGCATCTGGAAATTATGAAGACTGATGAAGCATAGTTTGTCAGGTGAAGAAGGAAAAGATAGGCACGTGAGATACTCTGAAAGGATTTGTGCAAGGTTTGCAATTTGTAGAGGCAGGAAAACCATGATAGGTAGATGGAGCCAGTGATGTCCAACAAATAAAACATGATGTAATGAGATGATGAAGGTGGAGCTTGATGCAGCGAAGCATGTCAGTCCATTGAGGAGAGGCAGGATCAGTAAACTAAGTATGACATGATAACAAGTAGTTAGGGGGAATTAAATCAGGCAGGTAAGGTGAGGCAGGTAGTGTGTTCGATAAAAACACTGGATTGACAATGTCTCAGTTTACTTTTTAGTCATGAGAGGACTCGTCAAAACTTTTCATAGCAAATGTGCTTTGTGGTGGTGAAGAATGAAAAGAAAGTAACCAACACAGAATGCATGAGTGCCACTGACACAAATGCTTTTCTCATTCCAGGAACACATGTCATGGAGGGCTCTGGGAGAATGGTAGTGACTGCTGTGGGAGTCAACTCCCAGACTGGCATCATTTTTACTCTCCTTGGAGCAGGCAGCGAAGAGGAAGAGAAGAAGGAGAAGAAAGGTAATTTCAGAGTGACTACAGGGTGAACCAGTGAGTGATAGGACCTTTACTCTTTTTGTATAGTAAATAAATAAGAATGTTGCCCATCTTAGTTTGATCAATGGGCACAAAGACTTTGTCTTGAGCAGAGTGGCCATGAGAAAAATGTCTGTATAGTCTTTTGCAGCCACACAGATAATACTGTTGTAGTTTTTTTTTGTTAAAGTGCCCAAGCACAACAAAGTGCCACTTCATGTTTTCCTTCTGAAAATTTTAATGCAGGTGAAAAAACAAAGGATGAAACTCAGCTCTCAGGTACAGTGCTCATTTGGCTAGTGGGAGTATAGAGCTGACACAAGCAGGCATGAGAAGGTGCTATTAGGGGGCTACAAGTATCGTTTTTTCCTTCTCTGCCCAAGTTCTGACTGATACTTTCTTGCAAGTGTGAGGGAGATAGCAGCTGGGTGTGCATTGCAGTACATATGCATGGGCTTTGGTGGGTGGCTTGGCTAGTGTATACCCCTACAAACATCCTATAATGGGAATGATTGACCCCTGCAAGGAGGCTGAACTAGATTGGCTGAAAAGCACAGTGCCCCAATTTTCCTCACTTTGCAATTGCAATGGTGTGAAAGCAACCTGTGAGACTCATGTTATTCATGCTGAGTGAGTTTAGAGTGGAACGGGGGATTAGTGGAGTTGTGCTGCGCAGGCTGTTGGATTCCTTTGGCATTCTCTTGTGTTCACTGTTGTCCTTTTTTATCCATTGCTGCTCGCTAGATCCCTCCCATCCCTCCTCTCATCCCATCTCAACTATAACCACAGATGGCGCAGCAGGTACAAACGCATCAAGTAATGCCAACTTAGTCAATGGTATGTTTACAACACAAAATTTGTCTGTTTGTTTTTCTGTCTGCCTGCCTGCCTGTCTGTCTGTCTGCTGGCTTTCTCCTCTGTCTTTCCCCCCTGACAGTGGTGTGCATGTTTCTAGACCTGTGCTTTCTCCTATCCTCAACAGCAGCAAACGTAATACAAGGCATGTTGAGTCTTCTTGTGTCACATGAAGCCAGCCACACCAGCAGCAGGGAAAATTCTGAAGCTGCCAGGGTAGTCATAGCCAGTGAACACTTGTGAGATGATGCACGTGGTAGACTGTGGCAATGCCAGCCACTTGTTGAATTTCCTTTTCTTGGACTGCATGACTGTCCTTCTTTATGAAATCTACAGTCAACATTCAATTAACAAGTGGAGAGTTACAGTTTGTCACCCTACTGCCATTCAAAACCAATACCAATTGTATTTGAGAGTATCTTACCAGTATTTTACTTGTCTGCTTTACTCAAGGTTATCTCCTTACATGCCTCTTATGCCCAGCAGTAGGCTGAACAGCAAACAGGACACCATGCTAGTTGGGGATTACAGGACCATTACTCACTTATTAGTGTGCCTGAGGTATAGATAGGTATAGATAGTGTTCCTACATTTTTTCTTGGCAGAAGTTATGCTTACAAGTACTTTAGGGCCTTTACTGGTAACAGAGTGTATAAATTCTTCACACAGTAAGCTAGTAGCCATGTCCAATTAGAAGGGTGCAAAATATTAGCACAAAGCTATAGAAAATGTGGCAGATAGAAGTGCCGCATTAAAACACATTCATTAATCAAAGGCTGCTGCTTTGGGCCACTTGGGAGGGGCATGAAGGGCAGGGGTCTGGGGTTAACTCTTCATTCTGTGTGTTTTTCCTTTTGATTTGAATTCACTGTAATGTCTTTGTGATGAATGCATTCTGTCTGTTCTGTCTGTTGTATGTCCTCATCACAGGTAAAATGCAGGATGGGAATCTGGAGGCCAATCAGAACAAAGGTAATTCACTTTACCCTTTCCCGGCCATGCTGCCCTTTTGTTTTGCCCTTACCTTGGTTTGTGTTCCTTTCCATACCCAGCCACAGAATCTGTGTCTTTTGCCAACTTTTGTCCCACATCATTTCCTAATATCACCTCAAGGTTCATGTCTTTTTGTTATATACAGTATCTTTAGCACATTGCACACTGCATGAGTAGCAGTCACTAGATTATATTGAAATCAAATTGGCCTTAATGACATATGTTAAGAACTGCAGCAGTAAGCATTTAACTTTTACATAGTAGGCCTAGTATATGGAAGGAATACTGTAAAATGCAGATGACATGAGGTATACTATATGAGCTGAGACTGATCTGAATGATAAAGCAAAGCAAATCAAGCAAAGGAAAGCAGATACTGCAAACCAGAGATATTCAGAAGTGGTTAATGTATAACAGTTAGCTGCAGTTTTTTTCATTTCCCAAACATGCATATATGGGTATTTATGAGGGACTGGGAAAGTTACATATAAGAAAACATGGCAAGGGTTAAGTGCAGCTTATTCATGTTTTAAAAACACTGAGGATGATGTTTCAAGTTTATAGAAACTGAATACATTGAATTACTTCAACATTAACTCTCAAAATGCTGGAGTTACATCATTGTAATTACAGCGCTGATCTGCACAACTAGCCCAAAATGACAATATAGTGAGTTAGAGACATCATGTGGTAAATGCCACATAACCGTATGTAGCAGTCTTTCCCAAACCTGTGGAGAGAAAATATAAAGTCAACATATACATAAAAATCTGTGACCCATTTTTACCTGTCACGTCCATGACTAACACTTATCTGTGGGCTTTTTTGTTTAACTCTCTTCTGTTTAGTTTCTTTCCTCTATAATGTAGCTAATCTGCATTCAGTCATTATCACTGGACTGTGACTCTCACCCAATCCTGTGAAGTCTTCAAAATTCTCGATAAACTAGATCCAGCAGAATCCTTTCAACTTAAGTGTGAATCACATATTCAAGGACACCAGTGGAAGTTAAGTGGAAGTGCAATAGGCACTGAAGCCAGGAAGCACTTCATTTTCGCAAAGAGTTATGAGAATTTGGAACAAACTGGAACAAAGTGCAGAGTCATGTAGTTGAAGCAGAAACCTTAACAATCTTTAGGAAGTATCTGAATGAGATACTGGGACAGAGTAGCTATTAGTTAAACAAATGAGCTTGATGGACTGAAAGGTCTCCTCTCATTTGTCAAATGTTTTGTATGTTCTTATGTAAGTTTGTCTCTTACTCTTAGACATTTAGTTCCTTTGTCATGCTTTGCTATTGAGCTCAAGTCCCACTAATATCTGCTGAACTACAACCTTTTCACACATAAAATTTATAATAAGTACATGACCCCAAACCACTTTAGTACAAACACACACAGAAACACAAGTGTCTTCCATTATGTTTAGGAAAAAGATACACTGAAAAGATTAGCACCTGGCAATGTCTATGAATCACAGACTTTAATCAGTCATTACATGCAAGGGATATGCAACAAAGTACTAAACATGACTAATATACAGTACCTACCACTGCTGTGTCATAAACATTATGGTACCCTGAAATTGGAGAGACCATGAATAAAAAGTGTTGTAATTTCTGCAAGCTGTGACTGAAATGTAGAATGTAGAAATTTATATTATATATATATTGCCAAAAGTATTGGGACACCCCTCCAAATCATTGAATTCAGGTGTTCCAATCACTTCCATGGCCACATCTGTATAAAAGCAAGCACCTAGGCATGCAGACTGCTTCTACAAACATTTGTGAAAAAATGGGTCGCACTCAAGAGCTCAGTGAATTCAAGCGTGGTACTGTGATTGAATGCCACCTGTGCAATAAGTCCAATTTGTGAAATTTCCTCACCTAAATATTCCACGGTCAACTGTTAGTGGTATTATAACAAATTGGAAGCAATTGGGAACAACAGAAACTCAGCCAGGAAGTGGTAGGCCACATAAAATCACAAAGCGGGGACAGCACATGCGCACAGTGTGTGCAGAAGTTCCTAACTTTCTGCAGAGTCAATAGCTGCAGACCTCCAAACTTTGTGTGGCCTCCAAATTAGCTCACGAACAGTGCGTAGAGAGCTTCATGGAATGGGTTTCCATGACCGAGCAGCTGCATCCAAACCTTATATCACCAAGTGCAATGCAAAGCATTGGATGCTGTGGTGTAAAGTGCACCACCACTGGACTCTAGAGCTGTGGAGACATGTCCTCTGGAGTGACGAATCATGCTTCTCTGTCAAGCAATCCGATGGATGAGTCTGGTTTTGGCGGTTGCCAGGAGAACGGTACTTGCTTGACTGCACTGTGCCAAATGTAAAGTTTGGTGGAGAGGGAATTATAGTGTGGGGTTGGTTTTCAGGGGTTGGGCTTGGCCCCTTAGTACCAGTGAAAGCAACTCTTAATACTTCAGCATATGAAGCTATTTTGGACAATTTCATCCTTCCTACTTTGTGGGAACACTTTGGGGATGGCCCCTTCCTGTTCCAACATGACTGTGCACCTGTGCACAAATCGAGGTCTATAAAGAAATCGCTCATCGAGTTTGGTGTGGAGGATCTCAACTGGCCTGCACAGAGCCGATAGAATACCTTTGGGATGAATAAGAGTGGAGACTGCGAGCCAGGCCTTCTTGTCCATCAGTGTCTGACCTCACAAATGCGCTCCTGGAAGAAGGGTCAAAAATTTCCATAAACACACTCCTAAACCTTGTGGAAAGCCTTCCCAGAAGAGATGAAGCTGTTATAGCTGCAAAGGGTAGGCCAATTCCATATTAAAGCCTATGTATTAAGAATAGGATTTCATTAAAGTTCATGTGTGTGTAAAGGCAGGCGTCCCAATACTTTTGGCAATATAGTGTATATATATATATATATAGTCCGGTCCATAAGCATTTCAAAGTGACTCTGTCCGCCACAGTGGATTTGAAATAAAGCAATCAAGATGTGTTTGAAGCGTAGACTTTCAGGTTTAATTTAAGGGGTTTACCAAAAATATTGTATGAACGGTTTTGAAATATATATTGTCTCCCTATTTTCAGGGGCTCAAAAGTATTTGGACAAGCCAACATAATCAGAAATATAATGATAATTTTCAATGTTTGGTTGAAAGACTTTTACAGTCAATGACCGCCTGAAATTTGGAACCCATGGCCATTTTCAAATGCTGGATTTCCTCCTTAGTGATACTTTGTCAGACCTGTACTGCAGCTATCTTCAGTTGCTGGTTGTTCATTGGACTTTCTGCTATTATTTTTGTCTTCAGCAAGTGAAATGCATGTCCAATTGGGTTGAGGTCAGTTGATTGACTAGGGCTTTGAAGAATCTTTCACTACTTTGCTTTGAAAAGCACTTGCTTTGCTTTCACAGTATGTTTTGACTCATTGTCCATCTGTACTGTGAAGCACTGTTCTATCAGTTTTGCATTATTTGGGTGAATCTCAATGGATAGTATAGCCCTATACACATTAGAATTCATCCTGCTACTTCTGCCAGCATGTCATCAATAAACTTTAGTGACTGACTTCCATTTGCAGCCATGCATGATCGTGCCATAACACTGCCCCAACCGTGTTTCACAGATGATGTGATATACAGTATATCGAATCATGAGCCATTTCTTCTCTTTTCCATACTCTTCTCTGTCCAAAATTCTGGTAGTAATAGGGTATTGTACCGTGTTAGCCGTTATGAATGCTATGAGAAGTCAAGCAAAATGACATCTTTCATTGGCTAACTGAACAGATTACAATATGTAAGCTTTTGAGATAGTTCAGGCTCCTTATTCAGGCAAGTTGTAGTGACATCCTGGTACATATTGTTCTTAGTTTCCTTTGTCCAAAGAAAATTGTAGCAGAACTGGACAGGCTTTTAAAATTTTCTTCAGGCAAAGTCTAACCTGCCCTTGTTATGCTTGAGGTTTACCAGTGGTTTGCACTTTGTGGTAAACCATCTATGTTTACTTTCATGAAGTCTTCTATTGATTGTAGACTTTGGCAATGATAGCGTCTTATAAGATATGTTTGGTAAACCCCTTGAATTAAAGCTGAAGTCTACACTTTAATCACATAATGATCACCTTATTTTAAGTCCATTGTGGTGGCATACAGAACCACAATTATGAAGATTGTGTCACTGTCCAAATACGAAGGACGTTCAAAAAATTTCCACACTTTTTTAACTCTGTTTATTAAGAATTTCAAAAACAAATTACATCACTTTTTTACATAGTCACCTTCGTTTGCGATGCAGTTTTCCCAGCATCATACCAACTTTTTAATGCTCAATTACTACTCTCGCCTTCACTGTTTCCAACAAAAATATAAAAGTGCAGAAACTTTTTGAACGTCCCTCGTACTTATGGACCTGAATGTTTGTATGTCTGTGTGTGTGTGTGTGTGTATGTATGTATGTATAAAATTGTGGCTTAATGGGATACGTTTGGTAGCAGCCCAGAATAACACAAAGGAGACAAATATCCATCCATCCATCCATTATCCAACCCGCTAACTACAGGGTCACGGGGGGTCTGCTGGAGCCAATCCCAACCAACACAGGGTGCAAGGCAGGAAACAAACCCCGGGCAGGGCGCCAGCCCACTGCAGGGCATGCACACACACACACACACACACATACCCACATGCCAAGGACAATTTAGAATCGCCAATGCACCTAACCTGCATGTCTTTGGACTGTGGGAGGAAACCCGCGCAGACACGGGGAGAACATGCAAACTCCATGTAGGGAGGACCTGGGAAGCGAACCCGGGTCTCCTAACTGCGCCACCGTGCCACGAGACAAATATTCAAAAATGAATTAATGAAATACACAAAGGATTTAAAAACAGGCTCAGCACATCAGAGACACATGAGTAAAACACAAAATGGTCCTAATTTCAAAGTTAATGAACCCTGTCTACAAGTTAGGGTTATTTGCCTGTTTGCCCGCCTTAAAGTAGTTACACTCTTTCCCATATGTTACATTCCCTGTATAATTTGTTCTGTCTTTCTACTGCAAGTTTAGTTCTAACACCAGCATACATCCAGAGTCTAGATTAATGGATCTTTGAGTCTCAAAGTAGATGTAAATCCTGCCCATGGGTCACTTTTGGCCAAGCCCTAAACTAACATTCTGGATCAGGATGGCCTTACTTTTGCCACAGATACACCATGCTAGGGATTCACGTGGTGGCCAGTGGTGTCTAAACACATATCTTTTAGTTTGTTTCAATATATTTAACTGAGGCATGTCTCCAAGATAGCCGTCTCTTTGCCCAACCAGTTAAAGAGGCCTCCTAGCTCCTGCCTTCTTAGCCTGAGAACTTGTGGAGCCCTCTGTTAGCTGCTGCCCCATCCATATAAGGAGTGTTAGGTTTACTGGTGGTTTATTGTTGTCCTGCTGTACTCTGTCCTGTATAAGCATTGTCTTTTAATCCAGGTCACCATTGTTTTCCTTTTTCCTGTGTACTTCCAGAGCATCCAGTGCATATACCAGGCATTTTGCTTTCTGCTGGTGCCTTCTCTTCTGTGTCTTCTCTGCCAGTGCATAATTCATTCCTTTTATTTGAGGCTTGCTGGAGTCTGCTTCTGAACTGCAGGACTCTTTCCTCTGCCATTGAACTACTCGTCACAAAACTTATTTTTTACATGTGTGACATCAGCTATTTGGGTGATTGTTTTGAGTGTCACAGAGTTAGTCAGATGTGTGGATTGAACCATTAACACAGTGATTTAAAAGTCCAATGCCTTAGCCAATAGACCAAAATACCTACTACTGCTTCACCTGTAGACTTTGATTTTAACCCTTAGGCCTATATGTTTTACCCTGAACTCATTGTTACACTTTTATGTTTTGAACAGTTCAAACCCCATTCTTACCTGAGAATTTTGGATCCAACTCATACCTTTGTACTTTGTTTCAGTCTTACCTGTGGAAGATATGTCTCCAGTTTATGTAGTAGTAGTGTCTATTTCTCACCTTTTTGCATGGAGTCTATACCTCTTCCTAGTCTGAATCTGACTATTACCTGGAGGTCCAGAATCCCACATTTATCTCTGGAGACTATGTCTAGTCCTTACTTTTGGACTCTATGTCTTAACCTCAATGTAGAATGTGCTTTGAAATCTTCACACTTTGTTCTGAGAATCCCTGTGAAAACTTCACTCTTTCCTGTGGACTCTGTACAATACTTAGCTCTGAGCATTGTTTCATTGTTACGTTTGGAGTCTCACTCCCACAGTCATCTGTGGATTCACGGTCTGCCCAGCACCTGTAGAGTTTATATCCCATCCTTTCCTAAGAGGTTTCCCTCATGCCCCAAGTGTACATCTCGCTACCCATCTTCCTTCTTTTAAATGTGAAGTCCGCTTCCAGTCATTGCCTTTGGTGTTCTTGTCTAGTTCTTATCTGTAACCTCTGTGTCTCACTTTTAGCCATGGAGTTTATCTCTTATTTCGCATCTATCCAAGGAGCCCAAGTCTTATATTTTCTTTTACATCCACACCTTACTCTTTTATGTCCACACACTTTGTCATTATTGTCTCTTGCTTTTATTTGAATGCAGTGTCAGTTTCTTGTGCTGTGCTCATCTTGCCCCAGTACCATCACACTCTTGTGTGGTAATTCTCTCTTTGACTTCATTGGTTAAGCTAAACATGTTAGACTTTAAAGGTAATACTACAATACCACAGTTTTCATGAGATGCTTGCAACATGGATTGAGGAAGAGGGAAACAAGAAGTGGGTGAAAGTAGACAAAATCAACATATAATGAATGACTTTTTTACATAATTACAGCCAAGAAGCAGGATGGAGCAGCCGCCATGGAAATGCAACCTTTAAAAAGTGCTGAGGGTGGTGATGGAGATGACAAGGGGAAGAAGAAGGCCAGTACACCCAAAAAGGAAAAGTCGGTACTGCAAGGCAAACTGACAAAGCTAGCAGTCCAGATTGGAAAAGCGGGTATGTGGTTTGACTGAAGTGTGATGGGAGGTGGCTATGGAAGTCAAGAGTGGGGGTGGAGCTAATGGAGCATTTTGGACATTAGAAGGTGTGAATAGGAACTACCAGGACCTATGAGTATAGAATTGTAGGCCCAGATGAGGTATTCATTACACATCAGAGTAGTGCTTTATTAACACATTCTAGGCTGTGGATTTTCTGTGCCTATTGATGTGCCAGAAAGTAAAGTGACACAGCATAGGTGATGAGCAACATCTGACCTTGTGAGTTGCGTATTTGTTTAACCTTGGCTTGTAAGCATAAAAATATATCACCAAAAGACTTACTCATCTTGTTTTTGATACTCTACAGGCTTGATCATGTCTGCTATAACAGTCATCATTCTAGTGTTGTACTTTTCCATCGACAACTTTGTCATCCAGAAGCGTCAGTGGCTTCCTGAGTGTACCCCAATCTATATTCAGTATTTTGTGAAGTTCTTCATCATAGGTGTAACGGTCTTGGTGGTTGCGGTACCTGAGGGACTTCCCTTGGCTGTCACCATTTCACTGGCCTATTCCGTTAAGGTATTTGCCATGCTTTTATTTCTGTGTATCCCCTGAATTCTTGACATGAAGTGGCCAGCAGGAAATTGAAAGATGGCCCACGCTATTTTTTGTGTTTGGTTCAGTTGTTCAGTTGCCATTCTGCGGTAATCGGTTTAATTTTTCATATATTGTTTGTGTAGAAAATGATGAAGGACAACAACCTGGTGCGACACCTGGATGCATGTGAGACTATGGGCAATGCAACAGCCATCTGCTCAGACAAAACTGGCACACTGACTACCAACAGGATGACGGCAGTGCAAGCATATATTGGAGATGTGCACTTCAAGGATATCCCTGACCCTGAAGCCATACCATCCAAGACCTTGGACTTGCTTATCCACGCCATTGCCATCAACAGTGCATACACCACTAAGATCTTAGTAAGTACCTGTGTGCAGCTGTAAACCAGTTCCCAATATGGCTTTGTTAGTATTATGTTCCTAAGCTGCACACTGTTCTGGTCTCAGAGCAGCAATGGAAAGAGGTGTTATAAAAGTGTGCTTGATCTAAATTAGCAAAGCCCCAGCCACCAGCAGAGGTGCTATAAGTCAGTTATCTTGGGATATGTCCTACATTTGCTACCAATTGGAAACCCCACCCCCCCTCCACCTTGAATGTCCGCAATGCCTTCCAAGAGACATTTTGTTCTGTGCCCTTCTGTGTTAAGTAAAACATAAAGAGACTGAAGAGGAAAGATAATCAGGAGTTTTCCAACTTCCCCATTAACAAAATGCAAAGATTGGACAGGGTTTTCAACTTACAAACCAACAACAGTTCTGAAAATATTGCTGAGTGGGTGAAGTTTTTATAAGCCGCATCATGCTATACTGGGGATCTCCTTTGTATCTGGCAGCCTTTGCTGTTGACTTCTGCAAAGTGAAATTAATCATCTAACCCCAAGCACTTATTTTTCACAAAGAGCACGATCACTATATTGCAGCCTTCGTGGCTCTTTCTTTCTTTTGATGGAACAAAGAAGAAGAGCAAAGCAAGCTTTTGTGTTTTGTTATATAAAAGGCCTGCCTGTTGTTATGCAATGCATGCATCGCCCAGGGAAAGGCTTAAAAATAGCAACGCATGCCTGTTTCAGGAGCTGGTCTCCTTGGAGCACACATCTGCGGTGTAGAGTGAGCAATACTCTGCAGGCAGCAAGTGCAGCCACATGGGCTGCAGAATGATAACAGCACAGGAACCCGTTGGGTGCCATTCTCTCCAACTTGTCCTATGGAAGCCATTGCAGGACTGGTACTATCTGTGGATTTAAAAGGGGTTCTTTTCTTGCTTCCTTAATCTTATGTCTGCTGAAGAGGATGCAGCCTCCATGCTGCCGCCTAGAATTGTGGACACTAAATGTATGATGTGGGGACTGAAGCATGAATGTAACAAGCCAGCTTGATGAGGCAGAGGGAGAATGATTCAGTAGATTCTAGATTATTTGCCAGTTCACCTAGTTTGGTATCATCTGTAAACTTAACCATCTTGTTACTTATAATAATAATAATAATTATTTGCATTTATATAGCGCTTTTCTCACTACTCAAAGCGCTCAGCAATTGCAGGTTAAGGGCCTTGCTGAATGGCCCAACACAGCAGAGTCCCTTTTGGCATTTACGGGATTCGAACCGGCAACCTTCCGATTGCCAGTGCAGATCTCTAGCCTCAGAGCCACCACTCAGCTTATATTCCTATCCACATCATTTACTGTATATACAGTAGATATTAAAAATAGTGGAAGCCCTAGCACTGACTCCAGTGGAATACCACTCTTAACACCAGACAATTCTGATAGGGTTCTTTGCACCATAACTCTCTGCTTTCTGTGATTGAACCAATTTTGCACCCATCTACAAACAATACCCCGAACTGGCACCTTTTCAAATGCTTTCTTAAAGTCATGATAAATAATATCATATATTCCACTTCGATCATGTCCTTTTTTTGCTTCCTTATTGAATTTAAGCATGTTGGTAAAACATAACTTCCTTCTTTTAAGCCCATGCTTAAGAGCAAAACTCCTGTTCTTGCCATGTGTTCCTCAATCTTTCCCTTAGTAATTCCTTCAATTTATCTACATGTGATGTATGTAAAGTTTACTGGCCTGTAGTTGCTTGGATCTTCCAGTCATCCATTTTATATAACTTGATAATATTTGCCATTTTCCAGACCTTTGGAATTTCTCTAGTGCACAGTGACTTCTTAAAAATATGCATCAAGGGTTTAAAATGTACTCACTAACCTCCTTAAGAACTCAAGGATAAATATTATCTGGTCCTGGTGATTTGTTTGATTTCATCCTATTTAATCTAAACAGTACCTGTCCGTCTACAATTTCCAAATTACTCAGTTCCTCCTTAGTAGTCCCATTTACTGCTAGGAGGTTATCAGTGTCCTCATTAGAACAATGCAGATGAAAACAGGCCATTAAGTCCAACAAAGCTGTCCAATCCTACCCACTTAATTCTTCTAAAAACACATCAAGTCTATTTTTAAAAGTCCCTAAAGTCATACTGTCTACCACAATACTTGTAGGTGTATTCCATGTGTCTGTGGTTCTCTGTGTAAAGAAAAACTTCCTAATATTTGTGCGAATGTTTCCCCTTAACAAGTTTCTAATATGTGAAGACCTTAGAAAAATGCAGGTTAGAGCACCTGCTATTTCACCGTGTCTATTTTTTAATTCCCCTTTACTATTCCTTATGCACTTCACCTCCTTCTTGACTTGACTTTTACTACTAAAATACTGAAAAAGTCTCTTTTGGTCATCTTTTGCCTTATCTGCCATGTCCCTCTCTAACTGACTTTTAGCCTACCTAGTATCCTTCTTTCTTTTAGCCTCCCTAGTATCTTTCTTAATTGTTGCCCTGATGTTCTCATACGCCATACGATTCACATTGGAGTTATCACTATATACAACTGTTCATAACTCTTTATAAACCCACTGTGTTCAAACTGAGTTTTTTTTTAACTTCCTACTAATTCTAAAATGTAGGTATGTATCTGGCCTGCATTATATGTAAAACATTCTTAAATTTGTTCCATTGATTCTTGACTGTCTTCACATTTAAAAGCTTATCCCAGTCTGTCCTCCTTAGACTTTGCCCCATCTGCTCAAAATTTGCCCTACCAAAGTTAAACTTAACAAAACACACCGAACTGTATTATACAGTATTATGGTCTACTTGACCCTAGTGGTTCAAGCATTTCTACACCCTTAATTCTATCCTGATTATTACAAAATAGAAAATCTAGACAGGCTTCCCTCTGCATGGGTGCTTTAACATATCTCTCTATTATAAAAGAAAATCTTGGAGAGAAACAGTAGGGCGTTGAGATGCAATCTTCACGTTAAGTTTACGGAAGACAGTTAAAAGACCCACAAGGACCTTAAACATGAGACATTGTGCCAAGAGATTGACCCAGGACTGTCTCGCGATGACATAGAAAATGAGATTCTTGCAAGACACGCCCTACTTACAATCAATATCAAATAAGACAACAGGGCAGCAAAGCATTCAGTCTTGTGAATGATTTGAGCACACACAGATCCAGGGTTTCAGCGCATATAAAGCGTATAAGGACAATACGTTATAAGTGAAATGTCGACGAATAAGCGAAGAAGAAAGCAGTGTGGTGAAAAGAGACTCAAAAGCGTTGGAGAGAAAAAAGAGCAAAAAAGAAAAAATAATCTAGGTGCAAATTCAGAAAATAAGGAAAGTAATTATCAGCTTGTAATAAGTGGAATTGAAACAAAGCATGTCTAATCGGGCTCAGAATTAAAAGACAGAGTAAAAGACAAAGTAAAACTTCATAAACACATTCACAAACATTGGCGCTATACACATGCAGAGCAGATTATGAAAGCAGTGGAATCCGAAAGGCTCAAAAAAAAAAAAATTAACGTATGTGCGATACAAATGTGGAGAAAGTTGAAGAATATGAAAGTAGGAAAATTAGAAAGTATAAAAAGTAGAAAGTAAAGATCGAAGTAGCGCAAACAAACTTAAATTATTACTTGAAAAAGGGAAAATAATCACCACGGACCAGGTGTAATTGAAAAAAGAAGCAGGACAAGGAGACGTCAGAAATAAAAGACAGAGTAGAAAACAAAGTAAAATGTCATAAAGAGGTTACAAAACAAGGGGACAAACACATGCAGAGCAGGTTAGAGATAATGAAAACTGGAATTCAAAAGACTCAAAAAAAACGTAGGCGCGAAACACATGCAGAGCAAGATACAAAATATGAAAGCAGAAAAAAATGACAGTGTCAAAAAAAGAAAGTAAACATCGCATTAGCGCAAAAAAAGAGAAATTATTACTCGGAGAAATAACTAAAAGGCGAATAGAGATTGAATATATGGACACAGGTGATATGTCAGAAGTATGTAAATGTTGTAAGGCTTTGAAGTTTAAGTCAGAGAACTTCAAAAATGTGTTTTACCTCACATGCATTTATTGGTTACTTTGCAAAAAAAATTATTAACTGCTGATGATGTAGATCGCTTTGTCTGTGCTGAAATTCCAAACAGAGAAACCTATCCTGAATTATGGTACAAAGTCATTAAACACATGTCTCACTGACCTCATTTAAAAGATTCAGCATATTGCCCCTCGAAAGATTCCAAATATTGTTTTTACATAAGTTCTGAAATAAAAGTAAAACTAATGAAATAGCAACAATTGAAAGAAAAAAAAAAATCTTAAAAGTGTGTATCTGGAAAACCAAACACGAAGCCCCCTAGTTGTGTTAAAAACAATCCCTAATTACTTCTAAAATCTCTAAAGCTATTATGCCCCATTGTTTGCAAGGTTATCCTAGTTAATATTCAAGTAGTAGTAAAGTCCCCATGACTATAATATTCCCTTATAAACTTAATTATAAACCTTTTTAATATTGCTAAAAAGATGTGCATTGAAATTATTGTGCATTGTGTGCTCTATAACAGGGGTAGGCAACGTCGGTCCTGGAGTGCCACAGTATGTGCAGGTTTTTGTTCCAACCCAGTTCCTTAACGAGAACTCAATTATTGCTGATGAAGCACATATTGCTTAAGTGACATTTTGATGCTTCATTTTAGTGGTCTCGCTTGTTAAGGTTCTCCAACCTTAATTGCTTATTTCAATCTTAAACTGCTGCATTCAGTGTTTTAATTGCTCCTTATTAGCAATAAGATGTAAAAGACAAAGCAGCCAGCAGTTCTCCAGCTAGCTTTTTTCCAATTACATCTGTGTGTGTTCATCATGCACGGTTTGATTTAATAAAACACTTAATAGAAAAATGTGACAGACTGAAAATGATCTGTTTTAGGCTTCAAATCATTTGGATGATATCCTTGGAAAGGAAAAAAAATCTACGATATAAAAGCCTTACATTGCACAGACTAACAAGCCATAAAATTAAATAAGGTCTGAGATTGGCAATGATTGGTTTCTAATTAAGCAATTGGGTTGGAATGAAAACCTGTAGCCACTGCGGCTCACCAGGACCGACATTGCCTACCCCTGTTTTACATCTTATTGCTAATAAGGAGCAATTAAAACACTGAATGCAGCAGTTTAAGATTGAAATAAGCAATTAAGGTTGGAGAACCTTAACAAGCGAGACCACTAAAATGAAGCATTAAAATGTCACTTAAGCAATATGTGCTTCATCAGCAATAATTGAGTTCTCGTTAAGGAACTGGGTTGGAACAAAAACCTGCACATACTGTGGCACTCCAGGACCGATGTTGCCTACCCCTGCTCTATAACACAATCCTAAAATACAGCCTCTTTTCCTAATGCTTTCCAGAGGAAGCTAGATGTTCCCACTAAAGTGGGGTTCATTGTCCAATTGAGGAGGACTTCTGTTTAAAATCTGTTTGACATAAACAGTAGTTTCTGTTCTTTCTATCCTTGCTAAAAATGTGTATCCCTCTGTGTTATGCTCATCCCAATCTTTTTCATTTAGCCAGTTTTCTGTTATTGTATAAAATCATAATTATGCTCCGCTACATACAGCTCCAACTTGTTTGCTTTATTTTGATATTTTTAGCATTAAGGCAAGCTATTTTTAACGTGTTACTCATTTTACTTTTGCATTTAAATTTTGAGTTAGAATTTACATTACTGCACATTATTTTTACAGTATTGTTTGTTCCTTCATGTACAGTTCTAAGCCTGGCTTGTCCTAAACTCACTGCCCCCTATACCCTAACTTAAACAGTCCTCAACTAACATTCTCATGCCTGTATGGCTCCCCATCACATTGGTGCCCATCCCGTTCAGATATAACCTGTCACGGCAGAACAAATCCCATTTGTTCCAAAAGGATTCCCTATTCCCCAAAAACCTAAACCTTTCTACCCTTCACCAAGATTTGAGCCATGTATTTTATGCCTTATAATTTCCTCAATCTTACCTACATATGATGGGTATGATAAACTTAATAAGTACCTATAAAGATACAGATTTGGATAAAGCTTAACGAAAATAAGTAGTTTGAAACTATTTTACACACAGTAAGCCCAGCGCATTACTTTGAACCCTGAACAGAGACATATATAGAGATTTTTGAAATACAAATTAAGCATATATTCTTTGACACATGGTAGCTGTTAGTCTTTTCTGTGCTGCTTACATTCACTTATCCAAACTTTCAAAAATCTTATCAAGTCAAGGTTTGAAGATCTGTGAAGTACTACTGCTGAACCTGCTTAAATTGACTTGCCAGCTTCATATTTCTTATCCTTTTTTAAATTCTGTCATGAACCTTGAGGGCAGTGGCACATAAGCTAGACTCAAGGATACATTGACTCCATGGCATTTTAGCATCCCTATCCACCATGTTTTCTCATCTGCTTTACCAGGTAGATTTTTATTATAAATGTTTATTGAGGGATAGTAGCTGATTGCTCATTGTGCATCTATAGGCATCGCCAAATTCCAGCATTTGCATAAATACACTCTTTTTTGTCTTCTCCATTTCAAGGGAGATTCAGAGGGGTTTCCAAACTCAGCATCTTTCCTATGATGACTTTTTAGTGCATCTTTTGTTTTTCTCCAGCCCCCAGATAAAGATGGTGGCCTCCCAAAGCAAGTGGGCAACAAGACTGAGTGTGGCCTGCTGGGCCTGGTGCTTGATTTGAAACGTGACTATCAGCCCATTCGTGACATGTTGCCTGAGGAAAAGCTCTACAAAGTGTACACCTTCAACTCTGTCAGGAAGTCCATGAGCACTGTGACCAAGTTGCCAGATGGGAGCTTCCGAATGTACAGCAAGGGTGCGTCTGAGATCATCCTGAAAAAGTGAGTGCCTCTACAGGTGGAGTGCAATATATGAAACACATTCTCCTTTATCTGTTTACCTCCTTTACCTGTGTCTGATTTCAGTTCTTGCAAACCACTACAGGTGCTCACGTATCTTAAATGCAGTAGGGGAGTCACGGATCTTCAAGCCTCGTGATCGAGATGAGATGGTCAAGAAAGTGATTGAACCTATGGCCTGTGATGGTTTGAGAACAATATGTGTTGCATATCGGGACTTTCCAGCAAATCCAGAGCCTGAGTGGGACAAAGAAAATGACATTTTAACAGACCTGTCCTGTATTTGTGTGGTGGGCATTGAAGATCCTGTGAGACCTGAGGTGAGACATGAGGAACACAGTACAGTTTTATTTTGTGAAAAAAAAGGACAGGTACTGCCATTGAACTTATAGGTCTCTTCAATAATCCCAAAACAATTTCCAGCTAGCTTCCCAGTTTTCTTCATATGGATGTCCTTCAGCCATGGGGCTCATGTATGGTGTACTTATAACACACTTTAGGGAGTCTCCGCTCACTCTGCTGTCTACTGTCTGGCAAACAGTGTTTAGGACTGGTTTTGAAGGCCTTGTTGCAAACTCCCGTTTCAGTTTCTACAGTAACCCAAATACATGTTTAACCCAGGCCAACATCAACCAGTTCATATTTGGTGGAAAGCGATGAAAAAATCCACATTTGTCACTGATGCTAACTGCTGTTAGCCACATGGATTTATGATATTACTATGGTTAAAAACTCATTAATGGCTGGAACACCCTTGGCATCTTTTACCAAGGGTACATCATCTGTCCCTTTTTTATAGTGAATACTATGCTTTAAATGTACAAAGCTATTGCACAATAATTTACATGCAACATTTTAAAGATGGGTTACAGTCAAGTTAAGTAGTGCACTTAAGTAAGTTGGAGGTGTTGAACCAGCACTCCTGTGGTTTAACGTGTTGGTCTTACCAATTAGATTATGCTACTTGCCACTAGCTGAATATGATCCAGAGGGGATTAAGAAGTAGAATGGAATCCACAAATGTTTCCATTACATCCATAGGTGAAAGTTTGTGGCATAGTGGCACAACAGCTAAACAAGAGTACAATGCCTCAAGCACCTCCATGTCTCAGGCAGGTTTGGCTGAATATTGTTGGAGTCTATCTTTGATTCCTGGATTGAATGCAATTGGTGTGTAGTATTCATTCTCTTCCCATGTTTCTTGAGGCATTCAGGCTTGGTTTCACTTCATGTGAATTAAAAACTGTATTTGTCAATTCAGCTCATAATGTGTCAGGTAGCTGACAGATAATTAGAGAGGGTGAAAGTGGGTTATACTGCTCACCACATCATGCAGGAAGGATAGTGAAGACTGTCTTTTAGTACAGAAGACTACTCAGATGCAGTTTTAGACCAATGCAAGTAAAATGTACTCAATCTGATGGTATGTTATTTAAAGCAGAAATAATCTGATCCGTTATTTAAATCCAATTAATGAACATACAAAAAATAAGCAGTGCTGTGCAGTTTCTTTGTGTAGTAACATACGTTCTCATGTGTTTTATTAGTCAGACAAATTTATTATTTTAAACTGATAAATTATACAGTGATTAAATACCTAACAGCAGATATGGTATCACTAGGGCCACAGTTGAATCAGAAATGGCAGCAAGAGGTCCCTTTCTTACTGACTTGCTAGTTATTGCTTAGATCTCTTTGCACAACTCAGAGGCTTTAGGGGCAGGGTCTCTTTTGCAGCTTCTCTGTCTTATCAACTTGGATTTTTTCAGGTACCAGAAGCCATCAGAAAATGCCAGCGTGCTGGAATCACTGTGCGCATGGTTACAGGAGACAACATCAACACGGCCAGGGCTATCGCCATCAAGTGTGGTATTATTCACCCAGGAGAAGATTTCCTTTGCATTGATGGGAAAGAGTTCAACCGCAGGATCCGTAATGAGAAGGGCGAGGTGAGTGGTGAGTTGAAATGAAACACTTTGTCCCCACTGCTGCCCTCAATTTTGAAATCTTCCCCAACACTATCTGACCTATTTGATCTTTCTTCTGCAGTATTTTCCCATTCCACAACCTGACCATCAATAACTACCATAGGTTTTGCACAGGGGAGAATTCCTGACCTTCACTGACCTATTGTACCACAAGCCTTCACAATGTTACTGCTATATAGTTTGTTGTGTGTACACCAACTGTGAAAGATGCCCCACTTCAGCTCTGTGGCTTTTGTTCACACAACTTCATGGTCCCTGTCTTTGTTGGACTGCTCAGTTAGTTGCTGTCATGAAAAATCAATAGGTTCCTTGCTTGACTGCCACATAGCAGGATGGGATACCCTTAAGGGTGAATCTGCATGGTTTGGTTGAAAATGCTTGTTTTTCCTGTGCTTGTGTGTTTTTCTCCAGGTACTCTGGTTTTCTCTCACATCCCCAGACATGTACAGGCTACTACTGCTATAATAGGCCTCTTATCCTGTATTAGATTAAGTGGGATTGACAATGTTTGTTATGTTATGTTAAAAAGAACGTTCTATATGTCATATCCTACAGGTATATTACTACAGAAAAAAAGTTTAAAAGGCAGGGATATATTTTTCAAAATCATCGTCCATAGTGTGTTGTATTGCATAGAGTATGAGTCTTAAAAACTCTGCTGAACAGGGTACACCTCCTATATTCACCTATTGTCGTTTCTTGTCCCTTTTCCATGTTCAGTAATACGCCTCCATTTGTTCTCGCATAATTTTCCTTTTTAGGTTGAACAGGAACGCATTGACAAAATTTGGCCTAAGCTGCGGGTGTTAGCAAGATCATCTCCTACAGACAAGCACACCCTAGTGAAAGGTAGGATTTGCCAGGTTTATGTTACATATTACTCCCGGCTTGCATCTTAACCACAGTCTACTTCTGTTCCACAGGCATTATTGACAGTACAATGTCAGACCAGAGGCAGGTGGTAGCTGTCACTGGTGATGGCACAAATGATGGCCCTGCACTGAAAAAAGCAGATGTTGGATTTGCTATGGTAAGCACAAAAGATGGGATGTGCTTCTATTCACACATTAAAATTGTGAACAGATGTGGTGCTAGATAGCAGGGGAGTTGTTGTTGGTAGGACAGAGAAAAACACTGTGGATGTGTGGAATGTAATGTTTCTGGTTGAATCAGGCAGAGCAGCAAGAAAAATCTATGCAGTATAGTACTCACAAGATAGGCTGCCAGCATGAAAGTGAGTCTGAATTGAATGACTTTATTTTGTAGCACCTTACAAAAAAATATCCAACAAGTTAAATTGCACAGCAGCAAATAAGTCAACTACTAGGTTCTGGAAATAACCTCCAACTAACATGCCAGTGGACTGTTTTTTATATAAACTTTGGAACAGGACATTTCTTATAACAAGGTTGAACTTTTACAGCTCTGTAAAACAAGGAACAAAAGGGACCCTTCAATTTAAAACACATTTTAGTAGTCCTATACTACAATGGACTTTGTGGCTCTTTGTTGGATGGCTGAAAGATTCAGGACATTTGAAGCCAGGAAACAATCCCAAGTTTGGTGAATGTCAGGAACCGTCTGGCTTTGTGGATGTTTGATACTGTATTAGGAGATACATTTTTTTCTGGATGACAGAAAGTGTTGAGATATTGGATGTGAGACGATAAAAGAGTGGTGGGCATTGGGATGTATAGGAATGGTGATGTCAGAAGACATGTTTACCTTAAGGGAAGTGGGAATGATGAAATATTAAGAAAAAAAATGAAGTTTACTAGACACAGGTATAAGGTAAGTATCTACTTTTTAAATAAAAGTCCCAGAAACTGCCAATTAAATAAAACCTAAAAATGTGTTATGAAGTTATTACAGTCTAAGTTTGAAAAATATATACCAGAAGTATCAAATTTGGACTATTATATAAGTCATGAAGCAAGCAGCACAGCCACAACAGATTTCATAAATCTGTAATTAGTTTCATATGCCAGCTACTCAGATATGAATTTACAGTATCAGAGAAATCATTACTGTAATTAAAGTAATCCTATTTTTGGATCTCAGGCATACAGTATATCGAGATTGCCAAGGAGCAAAAGACCTGAGACAAAGGTGAAACCTGAGAAACATGATGATAATGACTAGATCTGCAGGGAGTGCAAGATGTTTGCAGAAGTGCTAGAAGGTAGATTTAAGGAGACTTGTAATGTGGTAGATATAGTGAGATGGTAGGATGGTGGATGACAGAAAAAATAATTGAACTACTTGACAGTATTAGATGACAGACATTGGGAGGCATAACATATTTACCAGACACTAAAACTGCAAGATAAAAGGCAACGGCTGACTTGATGCTGTCTCATATTTGTTCTGATGTGCAGGGTATTGCTGGTACAGATGTGGCTAAGGAGGCTTCTGACATCATCCTGACAGACGACAACTTTACCAGCATTGTGAAAGCTGTCATGTGGGGTAGAAATGTTTATGATAGCATTTCCAAGTTTCTTCAGTTCCAGTTAACTGTCAATGTGGTGGCCGTCATTGTTGCCTTTACAGGTGCTTGTATAACTCAGGTGAGACCCTTACAAGTGCATGCCGTGCTATTTTGTCTTTATGCTGCAGTTACCTTTAGGGATGGTTGCCTTTCCAATATCAGGTCACTTCACGTAAGGTGTGACTATCTAGGAGGGTTTAGGAAAGATTACAATTGAGAACTGGTAAAGTATCTTTTCTGACTGGTTTTGTAATAAATTACAAAACAATGACACCTAGTGGCAAAGAATTCATGTGAAAGAATTTTCAGACACTGCTTAAGGGGATATAATGGTCTTCAGTCTCAGTCGAGGGGAGCTACAATACCTATAGATTTTCATTCACATCACTTTCCTACATATAAACAAGAGCATGCAATTTAATCTGATAGCTTGCATTCGGAATTTCTTACCTAAGTACATTTTACTTCAGTAAGAAAAACATCTAAAGGTTGGTTGACAGGAGTGAACTGGCACCTCTTAATCCGACTGTTCTCTCTTTTTCATATAAAAACATCTGCTTAATATGAGCAAACATGGATGTAAATGACATTAAATTAACAGTGTCACAGTTAGCTACCTTGTTTTTTACATTTCATTGTGAATTGCCAGCTGTTTAAGAAATAAAGGAAGTAACATTAACATTTAGATAAGCAAAACACTTGTGCACTAAAATCTGTTACTACAATACACACTTTCCAGAATTTAATCTAGAAATATAGTACACACTATTAGTAGCTTCTGGGAGTGCACATCTGAGGTTGGTCTAATCAAATTATAATAAGTCTTTTCTAATAGGAACTTAGCTAAAGCCTTTGAAAACCTGCGAGTATTGTGCCATTCCAAGATTGTTTTGTTGACTTTACCTTAGTAAGGATTGGTGGAAAGGCCAGTCTCACAACAAAATGTCCTCACTGTGTTCTTTTAAATTGGCCAGGACTCCCCACTTAAAGCTGTCCAAATGCTTTGGGTTAACTTGATCATGGACACTTTTGCATCCCTGGCTTTGGCTACTGAACCCCCAACAGAATCCCTGCTGATGAGGAAGCCGTATGGTAGGAACAAGCCTCTAATTTCTAGAACAATGATGAAGAACATCCTGGGACATGGTGTGTACCAGCTTGTCACAATCTTCACCCTGCTTTTTGCAGGTTAGTATGACTGCAATCTTCTGTGCTGGACAGCTGCAAAAAAAATGAAAGAATTTTCAAAACACCTCTAGCAGGTGGTCTGAAGTCTTGTTTCAGTGCAGATTCTGAATCACATGCATGCAGATGTAAATATATATTATAGTCCTAGCTAAGTGACACCAATTTCACCTCTCAATTCACATCACAGCTGTTATCCTTTCCCAGTTCTGACACCAGCTCTGGTTTCTTTCCCCCTTCCACCTTCAAAGTCTGATGACTCTTTATACTCTTTCAGCCATTAATTCATTTTTTTGTTTCTTGTTTCATGTGCAGATGTTTTTTGCTGTGTCCATTCAGTTGCTGTTTCACTTATCTGTCATATTTCATCACACATTCAGACTCCTCCTTCTTCTTAGATTGTGGCTATCTGTAACTTCAGTTCATGCTTTATTTCCTTATCCACTTCTGGTGCTAATATGCCCACCCAGCCCAATAAACCACTCTCCCACCCCACCCCTCCACCCCGTATGGATGTTATTTGTAGGAAGACAGAATTAGTATATAATTTTCTGATGCACACACTTAATTGTATCTTTAATTTTTTCAGTTTAACATCCGATTCTGTTTCCTCTCTAAGCTCATGCACAGTTTTCCCTTTCCTGTGATGTTTCATATACTAACTCTAACTTAGATTCTCCTTCACTTACCAGTTAAGTCATTAACTCATGTAAACATTTATATTTCACGTTATTTTCCTACACTTATGCCGTCTCAGATTCGCCCTCTCCTTTGCCATTTCAGACACCAGTTTTCCTCTATTTCCAAACTCAACTTTACAATGCCTCTCATTTCTTCTTTAGATTCTGTTATCTTTTTGAGTACAGTCTATAATTGTCTCTTCTTTTCAAGTCTACATGAAATTTCTTTCCCAATTAAACAATTAATTTGACTTTCAATTTCACGTAATGTTTTTGTCCCTCATTCAGACTAGGTCACAGATATCTTATCTCATCTGAGATACAGATGCTGTCTGCTGAGCTACCATGAATCATTTTTTATTTTTAAGGTGAGAAGGTTTTCAACATCGACAATGGCAGGAATGCACCACTTCATTCACCTCCTTCAGAGCACTACACTATCATCTTCAACACTTTTGTCATGATGCAGCTGTTCAATGAAATTAATGCCCGCAAGATCCATGGTGAGAGAAATGTTTTTGATGGTATCTTCAGGAACCCTATTTTCTGTGGAATTGTGCTGGGAACTCTTGGTATTCAGGTAAATAGAAGTTTTTATTTGTTCTGCCCTTTGACAAGTAGCTATAGTAGACATTTGCCTTTTGATTTTAATACAGTACCATTAAGATGGTTGTGTCTCGCTTTCCACACATTTGTTTGTTTTTGTTTCATTTTGTGACATTCATTTTATGCATGTCACAAATTCTGTGCACAGTTTGGTTGGCTCCCATGTACTTTTTCTTTGACCAAGTAGCCATGGTATTGGTTGAGGAGAAAGCAGACATATAAGGCATATTTTCAAAATAGAACAGCAGTTTAGAGAGAGTTGTAGAGAGCAGATGTTTCTACCTGCCTTGTGCATCATGAGTCAAAAGAACAATTAGTACTCAGAGCATAGTCCTCAGAGAGCTATATGATTGGTAAAGCTGGGGAGTGTGAATTGCTGTGACCTTCTCCATCCAAGCAATCTCCCATGAAAGCAACAGCCAAGACTGGAGTATCATCAGGCAATACAGGGGAACTCAGCAAAATCGCATGATTAGTTACGGTGAAGTCTGTGGACTGTGGTGACTCTTGTGAATTATGTGAGTTCACCTGCTGTAACAGACCAGACAGGAATGTCATTTGATATGGTAAAATTGTTGTTGACTGCAGAAAGACATATTAACAGTGGAGGAGACTGACTTTTGGTGGCCCACTCTGATCACACAAGTTCATTTGCCATAACAGTCCAGACTACAACATCATCATATGATGGAACAATTTTGTGAATTCCAGAGAGCTACGCTGTCAGTAGTGGTGGATACTAACCTATAGAGATTCTTTAGCCATGCAAGTTTTCTTGCAGTAAGACATAAGACTGAACAATCATTCAAGAAAAAATACTGTGAGCATTGTGTGGTGGTGGCAGTGGGCATTTAATAAGCAATGGCGGAGAGTGATCCACTCATGACATCCCCTTTCTTCAGCTACAACATACCAAACTAAAACACCATGAAATAGGTGAATAATGTGGTGTACTTCAATCAGTCACATGATCGGCAGTAGTGGAGGCTGTTTTTTATTCACACTAGGTTTGGTGGCTTAGACTGAAGGTCTAACAATTTGGTTGCCATCATAAACCAGCTTTTGGAAGGGACCACTTTTGAACATTATGGTGGACTCTGTTGTCTTTTCTGTTGTATTTTTGCACATTCTATCCTTTTTATTTCTGCATACAACCCTTTTATGCTTTTTATTTAGTGTATGTGCTATTTAAACAAAGAGTGCAAATGTAACTATCAGTGTATTTATTGAAGGAATCTAAGTAATTAGCGTTAGGCTTCTGTTAAATTGTAATACAACCAATATCTTTCTTGTATTGCTACAGATCATCATCGTACAGTTCGGTGGAAAGCCTTTCAGCTGTTCACCACTGGATATTGACAAATGGCTATGGTGCATTTTTCTGGGCTTAGGAGAGCTGGTCTGGGGACAGGTAACAGAGCACCTGACTTCTGTTCTATGCACCCAGATCCCTAGTTCTGCCCCACTAACTCCTTTTGAGTATTGTCTTTACAACCTAGACCCCATAATCTCCCCTTCTTTTCTGGGACAACTGGCATTGTGCATTGGCACACTCACCAGCTACCAAGTTACCAGCATTCCTGCACTGTCTTTCTTTATTTCAGTTCATCACTACAATTCCTACCAGCAGGTTGAAATTCCTAAAGGAGGCAGGCCAGCTGACGCAGAAGGATGAAATGCCTGAGGAGGAGTTGAATGAGGATGTAGAGGAAATTGATCATGCAGAGCGTGAACTACGGCGTGGGCAGATCCTGTGGTTCCGGGGTCTCAACAGGATTCAAACTCAGGTAGCAGATTCATGCAAGCCTCTCAAAGAGAGGAGAAATGCAAGTCCCTTGACAGGTGGGCCAGTGGTCCCATCAAAAACTGTCTCTGCCTTGTCTAAGTCTCCTTGTCTCCTCCATTTCAGATTCAAGTAGTGAACACTTTCAAGAGTGGCGCTTCCTTTCAGGGAGCACTAAGGAGACAGTCCTCCAGTGGCAGCCAGCACCCAGACGTAGCCCATAACTGTAGCCCTAATCACGTGTCCTTGTCCAATGCTCTGTCCACTGCTGCAGGCTGCCGTGAGTGTGAATTCCTAGTGGTGCCATCAGCAGAGATGCCAGCTTCTGGCATAAAGGCCGTGGCATCTACCACTCACTGTCTGTCACAAACTCTTGTTTGTCTGTCTCAATGTCCAATGTCTTTTTTTTCCTATAGAGGGCTAAAGATCCCTGGACTGAAGGAGGGAGTGAATTTCAGGTTGTGAGTCCAAAATGATTGTCAATAAAATATTCCAAAAAAGATTAAAAAAAAAAAAAACAGGCTGCCTGGGTAAGCATTCAGCTAGGCATTCAGCAAAGTGAATGGCAGGAAATAGTCAGATGTGGGTCAGTCCTCTTATGGAAAGTAATGCAAATTGCATGAAATTAAATGAGAATTATGGTAGGACAATAGTGTATGCCACAGAAGTAACCTCCAGGACAGTAGGATTGCCCATTGCTGCTTTTCAATTTTATGTCTTACAGCTACATGGTTTTTCTCTAGAGTTAAACCAGTGCCACCTGTGGGACTCTAGTGTTGAATAACTGGAAGTGTCTAGTTTTCATATATTACATGGCTAGTCTTTTCTGGCCATTTGACTGACCACCTCAACACCATGAATCCCCTTGTCTTTAAGGGCCACAAAGTTTCTTTATCTATCTCCTTATTGTTCTGAATTTTTTGATAACCGAATACTGCTGTATCTCATGATGTGGGTGCTCTAGGGGGTCACAGGAACCAAGAGTCTCAGGGTTCTGCTGCCCTCCTGTTTAATACAAATTTTCTTTAGGGAGTGGAGACAACTGGAGGTCCTACAGTCGTCTGCTCACTTCATTGTCTGTTATGTCTGTCCCAGTGTAGTCCAGTGTGCTCTGTTTTCCATCCTCTGTTCAAGCCCTCGTGTCATTAATTGTGCCCTATCTCATGGGAGCTTGTAGATGACACATCCTAAATAAGAACCCATGGCAAGTTAGCAGTTTCAGGAAACTTGTTCCCCTGCCTCTGTGAGCACAGGGCAGAGACTCAGGAGGCCAGCAACTGGCACTCAATACATGCCAGCCCAAGCCACGTGTGATCCAACAGATGGCACCATTGCTCCACTTTAGCTTTCAGAAAGATCAGAGAGGGACAATATCAGTGGCTTCGTTTGAAAGTGCATATAAGTCGGTCAGCCTTTGTTTCTATCACACATGAAAAGTTCCATTAAAAGATACAATTTGATAAACAAGGAACAAGTGATAATATAGTAATATAGAAAACAGCCAGGATAAGACAAGGAAAGAGGACAGGTGGAAGGTCAAAGTTAAGTAACCAACACTTAAACAAAGAAAATAAGCAGAAGAGACAAGGTAAGTTTTCAGCCTAGATTTAAACCTTAGGAAATTAAGAAGAGAGTTTCAGAGAGAGAGCACCACATATTTGAATGCATATTTGCTGAATGTCACATAGCTTTTGTTGGGGGAAAACCAACTAAGCCAGACAGCACATAATCTTGCCATTTTACACAAGAAGTTCTCTTCCAAAGAGATTAAAAACGTTCATCACTGTAGTGTTGAGCCAGGGCTGTGATAAGGTAGGAAACATTTGGCGTTAGAGATGGAGAGGTCAAATTAGAATCTGGTCATGTTTCTTATAGGACAGAATGAAATTTCAACAGCAGGTAAGATGTGAGGCATAGTTTAGCCCTCAATCAGAGGTCTCCAATGTTGCTGAAAGATGAGGATTATAATGATGATGAGTTGCTATATTTTAATCAGTAGTCATATGAGAGAAAGTGTAGAACCTTTTTAACTGTACCAGAGATCCCACATAATAGGTCAGAAAATGTATGTACATCTGAGATTTTTCCAGTAAGGAAGACTAGTTTTGAGGTAAGGTAGTTGCATTCACTAATCATGCCATTTGCAGATGATATGTTGCATATCGATTAACACATGCTAGTAAAAATGTTACTATACTCTGTACACCTGAGAATAAAGACCCTATAAACATGTCTTTTGGAAACTAGCAATGGCTTGTGGAAAGTGTTTAGATGTTTAAATGTAAAGCCAAAGATCTTGACTTTGGCTGACATGCACCAAAGAGTAATCATTTTCTGGATATTATTGACATATCTGGAACAGCAGATTATGGAAGGAATCACTGAGGGGGCTATGCGTTCACCTTCAGATATGTCAAAAGATGTAGAAGTGCAGCAATTATAAGGGGATGTTGTGGTCAATAACCAGTTTTGTGGAGATGTTGCCATGTGCTGTTGTGGTTGATACCTCTAAAATCAGGAAATTTTCCTTCATATGGTCAAGTTGAAATTAGCAGTAGGCAGAGGGGTATTTTTTTATTTGAGACAGGAATGGTGGCTTTCAAATTGTAGTAGTTGTTTGTGCAGAATGGGGTGAACCCTGTACTAGAGCAGCCTTCCTGTTAGTGATGGATTGATATTGAGAGAAGCATAATGGACATTGGACCCTAAATACATGGAATTGTTATCTAGGGGATATAAGAAAAAGAGAGAGGGCACCATTGTGCACATTCCCCAGTTGGCAGCCATGGATATGGGTACATAGGTAATGCCAGTGTTGAGGTTACAAGCTGATACAGGCCTCTAGCTGAGTGCTTGCCCTGGACATGCCCACTGACTTGCCCGCATGACCCCCTTTGTTTGCTTGGCTTGTGCACTTGCTGCCTGTTCCATTCTGCGTTGTCTTCGTGTGACTGGCATGTTATTAACACACCTTTCCTCTAGGTGTCTCCTCTTTGGATCGTGGCCTCCATTTCCTCTTCTGTTTGCTTGCCTATGGCTTGCTGATCATTGCTTTTCTTTTGCAGATCCGTGTGGTCAAGGCCTTCCGCAGCTCTCTCTATGAAGGCCTGGAGAAGCCAGAATCCAGAACCTCCATTCACAACTTCATGACGCATCCAGAATTTCGAATAGAAGATTCACAGCCTCACATTCCCCTCATTGATGACACAGATGCTGAAGAAGACGGTACATTAAAGCATAACTGTAGCCAGTCATCGTCTCCGAATAAGAACAACAATGCCATTGACAGTGGCATCAATCTGGCCACTGACACAAGCAAATCAGCCACGTCGTCAAGCCCAGGAAGCCCGCTTCACAGCCTGGAGACGTCGCTTTAGCCGCGGCTAGCCAGGAGAAGAGGGTGACTGCTCCTGCATGAATGTATCTTCCCCAGTGTGGGAAAGGGGAGAGGAGCGGCTCTCCCCCTTTCCTCACATGCACAGTAGATTTGCACCGGTGCATTTTTCTTCGTTGTCTCATGGCATGTTGCCTTGTTTCTGCTTGAATGGCTCTCAGCGTGTCCTGAAGAGAATGTAACCCACCCTTTAAACCAAACCAAACCCCTACCTCACCCAAATACCACACCCACTGGGCCCTGTCCCTGAATACTCTGCCTGCACCTTTTCTTCACTACTCATACAAGCCAAGTTGTATCATCATGAGAAAGACTTAGGTGCAAGCGCAAACACCTTTGCATCTTGTGGATTGGGAAGTGTGCACCTGCCTTTCTCCCCACCCGCCTGCCCACCCACCTGTCCCGTTCTCACTTACTTACTTTGATGTGCTTCTGTGTGATTTCTGGCCAGCTTGTCTTCCTGCACTCCCCCCGACTCCCAGAGGTGCTCAGAGCGGGTGGAAAGAAGCGACTGCCACTTTTTGTAACTCCTGCTGGCGCTGGGCATGGGCCCTGCAATATTCTAGTGAGCAGCATGAGCCACATCCGGGCAAAGCACTTTGTTCATTCGTCCGTTTTTATGAATTTTTTATCTCAACGATCTTGTAAATAAAGAGGTGGATGTCTGTTCATTTACTACTATGCAAAAGATCATGCTTTCCCATGGTGACTTCCTGCCTGCTGTCTAGCGCCACGCCTGCTTTTATAGTCCAAGGACAAAGAAGAACTTGACTTTTGCTGCTTTGTTCTGCCAGCGAGGTGTCTGGGGAAATGGCAGACCCGCAAATAAAATGCCGGGGCAGCGTGAGCAATAACAGCCTCTCTTTGCCCACTGGCTTTTATTTATTTATTGTTTTCTTTCTTTCTGTGGCTGATAAAGAAAAAAATATGGAGTAAGTTTAGTGGAATGTGCCTTTTCTTTCCTGTGTGAAGTGCAATTGTGAAGGGTTACTTGTACCAGTAAGATAACAGGCCAACATTCAAGTTTACCTCAGGAGGATACCCCCCACCTGCTGTTGAGCCCTTCTGGTGGTGTTTACACAATGAGAAGCCCTGCAGCCTCAGAGTCCAAGTCTACATTGGCCATATTTGGGTTCCCATGGCATAGAGAAATCAAGACTGTGATGCCTATACATTTAAGAGTCATGCTTTCGGGTACATGTTAATACCGTCAGAGATGACATTTGGGGACTATAAAGTGCTCTGTGACCAGATTTCTAGAAATCAGTCCTTGAAACCATTTGTTTTGTTAGCTTGTAATGTCATGGGGATGCAATTGGGCACACTTACAGCGTGATACCCACCCAGATTCACATTTATATTTTAAAGTAACCACTCAGTTTAACCTGCATATCTTTATGATGTGGGAAGAAACTGGATCACCTTAAGAAAAAAACCCACATAGATAACAGGGATACTATGCCGACTCCACACAGATACTGCCAGAGATTTGAACCTAGGAGTCTGGAGATGTGGAGAAGCAGGGCAAATCCTAAGATCACACATACTTTAATATGCTGAGGTACTCCATGAATTGATTAGGAACATTTCCATCTTTATGCTGAAAACATAAGTGTTGCATAAAGAGCTCATGCTTGTTTAAACTGTAATTCCTACAATTGTGATCAGCATCTATATTTATATATATCCATAACGCCAACTATAAATCCTGGCTTAGTTCCTATTTAAAATTGGGGCCTATGTTTTTCAGCCTCACTACTGAGGTGTGAGTGCCACCTTGTGGCCTTTCTTCACTAAACATGCTATCACTAAACTTGTTCAAAACTTTACCCCCTTAATGTGCTTATCTGTCCTTTTATCAATGAAGCCCAAATACAATAAATAAAGTTAGATAGTAACCCCTTCCCTCTTACCATTCTCAGACTTCTTACACACAATTAACTGGTGATTTAATTTGTTAGCTGGAGTGTTTGAATGCTGGCACTGCAACTTTTCTTTAGCTCACAGGAGATTATGAAGTAGCACAATGGGCTCCTTGTTCTATACACTGAAGTCTGGTAACCAGCTCCTACTGAGCTTGCACACAGCTTACTTGTGGCCTACCTGTCCCAAGTGTGTACAGTTCATCCTACTGGGCCTAGACAGTAAGGACGTGTGCTTCATGAACATGGACAAGGAGCATATGAACATCTCATAGGCATTACAATTCTGGGCAATGGAACCAGTAAAAATGTTGCTGCCCAGCATAATGCTATGAGAAAGAATTCTTTCTTGAAGGCAAATGACGTCACCTACAAGTCCAGCATAAGTGATGTGCCACAATCTGTTGCATGGAGCCAAGGAAATAAAAAAAAATAAGAATTATGATAGGTGACGCGTCATATGGATTGCTTCCACTTGGGGGAGCTGTTTATCTATAAAAGGAAAGAAATCGGTGGATTTCTTTTTCTGTTCCCAATTTGAATGGAGAGCTTAAAGAGAAGGGTCCTGTTCTTTGGAGTGAATAGCTGGCTTCTCCTGACTCATCAAGGAAGAATCCTGAACCTATCCTGGAGTGTCATCTGCCTAGAATCTGACAACACACACAAGGAACTGAACAGGAATGTGATGTCCAGGGAGGACAATCTGCTGTCACCTTCAGAAAGCAAGAATTACGGCAAATGCAGCTGGCTATTTCATTATCTTTCACTCAGGCTTAAAGAGCTTGTATGTTCTTTTTCTTTATTTTTTTGATCAGATAAAATTGGGGGCAAAGTTGAAAATTAACCTATTGGTTGTAGATAAATGACAATGCAGAAGACTACTGGCAGCCACATGTGAGAGACTACCATCAGCTCTAGAGAGATACACTAAACACAATTGCCACCTGGTAGCATTAGGACCTCCTCATGTGGACTGGCGACAAGAACTTGGATTGAAGTGATTGAGTGAGTGTGTGTATGTGCTCATACCATGAAGTGCTCAAAAATTGTTCCTGATTTATATACACAGCTCTTTGGAAATGTTCTGTATCCATGTCATCTTGACCAGGAAAACAAGGGAAAAGATAAACCTATAGGTTTAGGTTTATAAATAGGAGCCAAGACCCTGAATGAATTTGTGACTGGGCAGCCAGGAGCTCTGACAACACCCATTTATAGGGTTCTCTCTTGAGATTCATGCTATGGAACACCCTTGCATAGCTGCACATGCACACCAACGCTTTCCCAGGTGGTTGCCATGGCACTGTGTCCTCTGATACAGCCTGCACACTGAGCATGCTCACTCATGTCTTGAACACTTGGCCCATTTGTCTTGCTTTGTGCTCAAAGCTCTCTAAGACTTCCTGTTGTCAAGTGGCGCTCAGAGGAATGCCTCATTTACATCGTATGCAAAGGAGCTGAGCGGCGGGCTGGCAGTGCTGTGCAAAGGGATGGCTAAGAGTGAGATTAATGTGGAACGAAACAATTTACACTTTGTTTCTGTGGGAAAGTTCATTCTCTCAGCGAGGGCTTTGGAAGAGCCAGTTTGGAGAGACGTGGGCTGAGCCTTGCAAGGCCCTCTCTGCTGTGGTCCCATTGTGTGAATGAGACTGTATGAGGTCGACTCCTAGGTTCACCCTCACATGAACATTGCTGGAAAGGTGTAAATTGTGCAGGTTTCATCTAGAGTTTGTCATGCCCTGCTATGCCATCCCTGGGCCAAAGAGCAAACCACTACTAGAAGAATGGACCCTGAGCTCTCTCAGTCACCCCAAGTTAGCCATCTTTCTTTCTTTCTTTCTTTCTTTCTTTCTTTCTTTCTTTCTTTCTTTCTTTCTTTCTTTCTTTCTTTCACTTTTCCAACATTATCCTGATATGCGGTAACACAAAAGGCTTTTGGACTTTGATAAGGGGTGCACAAATCACCTACACTCCTATAGTCATTTAGTGTTCTTCCATGTCAGTGGCAGCTCTCCTGTGCAGAACTGTGATACTCCTTCTGCATTCTGTCCCATCTGGCACCTGGCATCAGGCCTGATGACACAGCTGCTTCTCGACTGGCAGCTCTGTTGCTTTGTGGGTGGTCTACTGCTGCTGTCCTGGCATAAATAGTGGGAAGGGAGGGAAATTAATTATATTTCCTCCATTTTACATGTCCAAAACCTTGTGTCTTCTTTCTGCTTTAGTTTTAGCTCCATTTCAGATTCAGCTTTCTGGAAAATGCCACAAGACTGCTCCTTGTGCATACATTATGCTGCTCACATGCAGGAGAGAATTCTCCAAAACTGGACGTGCAGTGATGGGAGCCCGCTGCCTTCCCACCATTCCTGCCTACTTGCAGTTTATGAAAACCATATTTACTTGTGATTTTGGCAACTATATCAGAGCAACAGCAAATTTAGATAATGCTCTGCTGTACTCCTGCACCCAAAGACAGAATATGTCCATCAGATATAAAATAAAGGGACCTGCTTCTAGAGAACAAATGCCCACCATTCATAGGTCCCTGCTTTCTTGGTCAAGGGGCACAACATTTGGATGTTTGTCTTTCACTACTGCACTAAATGAATCAAAGGAGTGGATTAAATTTAAGTGATGAGTCTCCCTGAATAAATTGCCAAAATACTGACAGACTGACATACACAAGGCTTCTTAATTATATTATAGATCAAAGAGGACTGAACCCTAACTTGCCAGCATTGGGCATATAGCAGGAACTGGTCCTAGACATGGTGCCAGTCTATTACAGGGCCCACTTACGCATAGATGATCTGGCAAATGGAGCTTTTTGTAGTCTTGGAAATGCAAAACTTTCTTTCTTCTCTTTCAGGAGACTGGACACTGAGGCACATGCAATGAAAGTTTTGTGCTGGAAATGGTGAAGCGGCTATCTTTATGGATTTTTTCATTGCTCCTAAATTGAAGTCCCCTACGCAAAGTGAATGAATATAGGCACGCTAAATTTTAATAGGACAAGACTGCATAAAAATCTTATCAGTTAGTTCCATTTAAACCTTAGACAAGGGCATGCCTTTCAGTCCTTAAAGATGACCGGTTCACTTAATTCCTCCAAAATAACATTAAGTCGAGCTTTGAAGGTACCTAAAGACTTACTGTATACCATACTATAAAAACTTATTTCATGTGTTTATGGTTCTCTGTGTGAAGAAAAACATCTTAATGTGTGTATGAAATATATCCTTAACAATTTTCCAACTGTGTCTCCACGTTCTTGTAGAACTCATTTTAAAGTAACAGCCTTGATACACTAAACTAATTCTTTTCATTATTTTGAACACTTCCATCATGTTAGAAGTTAGTCTCCTTTTGCTTAAACTGGAAAGAATCAGCTTTTTAAATCTTTCTTCATAACTCATCCCCTTCAATCATGTAATCAGCCTTGTCGCTCTTTTCTTGACATTTTTAGCAGCTCTTTGTCTTTTTGTAGCCTTAGTAATGTGTTATAAAGCTGAAGCATAACCTCCTTGGACTTGTACTTTACACATTGTGCTATATACCCTAACATTCTGTTCGCCTTCTTAATGGTTTCTGAACACTGTCTGAAGGTTGAAAGTGGCAAATCCGCTATGACTCCTAAATACATTTCATAAGACATACTTTACAATACAATACAATACAATACAATTTATTTTTGTACAGCCCAAAATCACACAAGAAGTGCCGCAATGGGCTTTAACAGGCCCTGCCTCTTGACAGCCCCCCAGCCTTGACTCTCTAAGAAGACAAGAAAAAACTCCCCCAAAAAAACCTTGTAGGGAAAAATGGAAGAAACCTTGGGAAAGGCAGTTCAAAGAGAGACCCCTTTCCAGGTAGGCTGGGCGTGCAGTGGGTGTCAAAAGAAGGGGGTCAATACAATACAATACAATACAATACAATACAATACAATACAATACACAGAACAGAACAAATCCTCAATACAGTATAAAAATAAAAATTTTAGAAGTATGGAGCAAAATTTAACAGTAGATGATAGCACATAATATGATCTGGATTTGTTTAGAGTCCTGGAGACCTCATCCATCAAGCTGCCTCCCCCATTTGGCCATTCCACGGCTGAAACAGCGCTGGGCCAGCCAATCTGATGAAAGGACCCCTCCTTCCCATGATTCCTGCGATCCTCCATCAGGGATGACTTTACCTTAGGTAGACAAAACAACTTGACAGGTGGGCCGTGGCACCAAGTGCCACATTTGAGTACCGAGAAGAGAAACAGAATAGGTGAGGGTTAGTATACAATTATAACTGTCATGTTACTTATGTTTTAGTGCTAATGACTAACAACAGAGATGCAGTTTCAATTTTCAGACCTCAAATTGTGTACTCAAATCTACCTTTTTAACTTCTTACATGTAATACCTTACATTTATATACATATTACATTTCATCTGCCACAAATCTGCCCAAACCTGTATGCCATCCAGGTCCCTCTGTAATGATTCAACAGATTCTAGATTACCTGCCAATCTTCCTATCTTGCTATTATCTGCAAACCTAACCAGCTTGTTGATTATATTCCTATCTAAATCATTTATATACATTAAGAATAACAGCGGCCCCAGCACTAACCCCCTGGTAATTAATTAGAACTAGAAAACAAATCAAAACAGTATAAGGACATACTCAAATTAACAAGATAATATGCTTCAATGAAAACATTTTAAGATGTGTCAAATAAAGCACAAATGCTGATTAAATTTTAAAAGGGTCAACTGAAGTCAATGGGATTTTCACAGAAAATGTAAAGTTTAGGAAGCTTTCAATTGAGCATTTTATTAATATTGCTTTTCAACAAGTGAGTGTGCCTTGCCCAGCTAGCAAGATGTTGCCGGGTAAATGGCAGCATTAGGTTGATACAAGGAAGAACTACATGCTGCAAATAGCCTCCAAAGAAAAGAGTTGAGCCATATGGGCAGTAAGAGAAGTCATTTGTCAGCCTGGGAACGCAAGTGCTGCCAGTCCCAGCAACCTTTGAGTATGTGTTGTGTGCCCTCTGAAGAACAATGGGAAGGGCACCAATATATGTGGGAGGGTCAGAGAGAAATGACCTGAATAAGTAGCATCTAATGCTTCCCCATTATGTAAAAGGGCAGGCAACCCCTTGCTGAAAGAGTAAGGCCAAGGAGAGAACAGCACCAGCAGTAACAGCATTTTCTGGCCACTAGAGTGATCATACAGTGCTGCATATGGTGTAGGCAGCTTAGGCACTACCTTACTGATGGGGTTCTTTCAAGATAGCTGAAGGCACTGGCGTGCAGAAACATAAGGACAGCCCCCAGTAGAAATTTTGCCTGTTGTCTCAGAATGAAATGAAGGGCAACCAGAGGGATGGGGCTTAAAGCTAGAGAAATATACAAAACTGGCCATGAAATTAATAATAATAATAATAATAATTCATTACATTCATATAGCGCTTTTCTCAGTACTCAAAGCGCTATCCACACAGGGAGGAACCGGGAAGCGAACCCACAATCTTCCACAGTCTCCTTACTGCAAAGCAACAGCACTACCACTGCACCACATGTGAGGAAATTAAACAGACCATGGCCTGAGAAAGATAAGAGGTGAGAATAACTTGTGTAAGTGGACAAGCCATTCTATCAACAAATGCTTAAATTATGTGTTTCTTGTACTGTGGTGCCCAAAAATTATATTATTTTATATTACTTAATGTAGACTGTAGTGATTGCCAAATTTTTTAATCTCATGTTTTCATGCAGAACAGTAATAACAACTTTTCTTGGTGATTACTACAAACTACATGGAGTAAGTAACATCAAATTTTGAGTAGAGTATTTTTTAAACAGGCCCAGAAAGGCTTTTGGTTTGTTATTTTTCACCTATTTATTTGTAAGTTTTTCATTATAATTATGTTTGTACCTCCCCGTAGTTATTTTTAATAACTAAAGCACATTTTTATTTACTGTTTGCCTCCTTTGTGTTATTCTAGGTGCAAAGAGCTGCCACAACAGGGGTCCTCCTATCACAAATGTTAGTCATTTTCTAACTGGCTTAATCCTGAACAGGGTTGCTGGGTGCTAGAGCCCATTCTAGCTAGCATAGGCCACAAACCAGGAACAAACCCTGGACAGGGCGCCAGTCCATCACAGAGCAAACACATACACACACCAACCACACACTAGGGCCCATTTAGTAACAGCAATCTACCTAACCTGAATGTCTTTGGACTGTGAGAGGAAACCAAAGCACATGAAGGAAATCCATGCAGAAACATGCAAACTCCACACAGGGAGAACCAGCACTACTACTTTGCTACCATGCCACTATCACAAATGTGTATTTAATTAATTTTGTAGGTAAAATTTGTAATGAAGAACTGATGGTTTGAGACTTTCAATCATGACTTCTATTGAATGAAATTGAAAGTGTCAGAACGGATGGCCTTTAACAATTTAACACAGTGGTGCTGTACAAGAAGGGTCAGAGTGAACTGTACTTGCTAAGGAGACTCAGGTCCTTTGATGTGTGCAGAAAGTTGCTAAAAATGTTCTGCCAGTTCATAGTGGCCAGGGGAAGCAACCTGAGCACAAAAGAAGCAGGATGCCTGAACAGACTTATTAGGAAAACCTGCTCCATCACATAACAAACCCTGGACATTCTGGAATCAGTTGTGGAAAAGAGGATGATGGCAAAATTGAATGCCATCATGAAATAATCTCCTTTATCCCCTCCAAGAGATGTTCTCTTTTAGCCAAAAGCTCATTCCACCACTGTGTCCTAAGAAGCATCTCTGGATGTCTTTTCTGCCCACTGCTATCATGCAATTCAATGCTTCCTCCTGATGTACACGTTAAATTTATTTTCACTCATTTTTTTATTTATTTACCAATCAATTGATTGGCTATGTTATGTGCCCTGTGAGTCTGTATCCTTGTTTTTTTATGTTTCCGCTGCTGTGAGTGTCTGAATTTCCCCATGGGATTAATACATGTTATCTACTTTATCTCCTATAGCCTAATACATATAATCACATGCTTATTCTTCTAGATATTCTTGTAATACAAAGTGTAACCCAAAAGATTACAGGGCAGCTAGTAATAATCCATGTGTTCATTTTTCAAAATCACTTATGTCACTAAGAGTCAAAGCCTCTCGCATTGAGGCAAAGCCTTCTCCAGGCAGCATGTGATACAAGGCAATATCCAGAGCTATCATGCACTACTTTAGGATGTAGGGGGAAATCAGGGTACACTGAGGAAATATCCCTGATAACACAGTGAGTTCCAGAATTCCAGTAATGACCAATATATGATATGAACCCAGGTCGTTGCAGTTGTGAATATAGGAAGATGAACATTTGATGAGGGTAATCTGTCTTCAGTCCTGGAAGAGAATATCATGGATCAGGCAGTCTTTAATGTCATCAGTATGGAGGTATCTTGAAAGATGAACAGTGAGGCTAGGACAGGGTTGTTAGTACCCTTATTTTAATTTTGTATTTTGTCTTTTATTTTTCTTTTCTTCATTATGTAAAGCACTTTGAGCTACTTTTTGTATGAAAATGTGCTATAAATAAATGTTGTTGTTGTTGTTGTAGTATATGCATCTGTGTGCAGAAAACAGTGAGCCATAGCAGCATGAAGCATGACTTCAGCTTTTTTATAACATGAATGGTATTGTATTACTGAAGTATTTGATGACACATCATAGCTAGATACACAGCAGACAGATGCGAGTTAGATGTATTATGCAGACATTATAATGAAACATTTGGGAATGTAAGTTTTATCCAACCAACATTCCTTTAATAACTGAACAGACCAGATCTGGAACAATGCCATAGAAAGATGGTTGATACTTAATGAATAGATGTTAGATAACTAATACACAAAACACAATGGAATATTATTTGATCACATTGAGCATAGCATTTTACAGACCCACATTCTTTGAATAATTATAACAAACTACATATGGTCAACATTTATTATCTTCTGGTATTCATGAAGAGTGCATGTATTGGTGTAATTACTGTATCAAAAGATTCAGTATCCTTGATTTCCTGTGGTACATAAAGGCAGACTGTTCTACAAGAATCCAAACTTTTGGAAAATTGCCATCTCAGTAATAAATCCTTTCAGTTGTGATCAGGAGTATCAGATATGACAAAAGGGTGTGAAGCTTCCCACAAAGCAGGCACAATTCACCAAATCCCACCTGTAGATTTTGGCCAGTAGATCCCAGAAGTGGAGAGCTGACTCAAAGGTTCAAAAATAGCAAGAGAGTCACAAGTATTAGCAAAAACACCTAAAAAGGAGAGAAATTGCAAACACTCCAGCTTGTAAAGACAACCCTAAACTGATATCTTTATAAACTGGGAGTTCATTGACAAAAATGAGAACAAAATTCTCAAAAGTCAAAAAGGCATATGTCTAAAAACGCAATTGGAGGTTGCCCAATACACAAATCCAGTAGTGAAATTCAAAACAAAGATCATACTCACACTAAACCCATTTTACCAGCTCAGTGCTAAACCACTGGGTCTCACTTCTGACTGAGAATGTAAAGCCAGAAACGGACCCAGTGGCAGTGATATCAGGGTGACTCCATCTCCTTTGGCTCCAAATACATAGTGTGTGGAATAGCAGTACATTTAAATTTACAATAAATCATTAACATTTATTAAAAAATAATTATAACATAAATAACACAAAAGATGAAAAAAATCAAACATAGCAAAAACAACCATAAAATAGAAAATTAATACATGCCAGGGAAAAAAAAATCCTGGTTGTAATCCAAGACTACACTAGCCAGCTCATGTACAGTAAGGGTGGTACATTTATTGTAGCACAATGGAATTTACATTTTAAAATATATACATAACAAGATCAGACATTACAGGTAGATTTTGTTATATGCACAGGGAAATTAGAGGCAAAAATATAGTGGTATTTTGTATGTACTCATCAACTTCTTATTATTCCTCATTCTGTTCATTTTTCAAACAATGTTTGAAGTTTAATGGCTAGAAAATCATTATCATTATAGAAACAAATGCAAATGCATCCACCCCATGATAGAACAATTTGAATCCACCTCCGATTCACCTGGCCTTACTCCCCTTCCATTTAGTCTCTTGCACACACAATATATCAACCTTCCTTCTCTCCATCATATCTGTTAACTCTCTCCCCTTACCAGTCATACTGCCAACATTCAAAGTTCCTACCCTCAGTTCCACTCTCTCTACCTTTCTCCTCTTCTTTTTCTTCTGGACACATTTCCCCCTTCTTCTTCTTCTTCGGCCAACAGTAGCCCAGTTTCTGCCAGCACCCTGTTGTCTAACAGTACTGGTAGCAGTCATTGTTAACAGGGGTATCTGGCATGGAAATTTGTATTGTCCGCATGTTGATCTGGAAAAATCTTACACCGGATACCCTTCCTGACATAACCCTCCCCATTTATCCAGGGTTGGGACCTGCATGAAGAAACACACTGGTTTGTGTATCCCTTGTGGCTGGGTTAAAGAAAAACATCCTAATATTTGTGTGAAATTTACCCTTAACAAGTTTCCAGCTGTGTCCCCATTTTCTTGATCCACACATTTTAAAATAACCATCTTGATCCACTGTACTAATTCCCTTCATACTTTTAAACACTTCAATCATATCTGCTTTTAATTTTCTTTTGTTTAAACTTAAAAGGCTCAGTTATTTTAATCTCTCCTCATAATTCATTCCCTGTAGACACTGGAATCAGCTTAGTTGCTCTCCTCTGGATTTTTTCTAGCACTGCTATGCAATTTTTGTACCCTGGAGACCAAAACTGCACATTAAACTCCAGATGAGGCCTCACCAGATCATTATAAAGTCTGAGCATAACCTTCTTGGACTTGTACTCCACACATCGTGCCATATAACCTAACATTCTGTTAGCCTTTGTAAAGACTTCTGGAAGTTGATAGTGTTAAGTACACTATGACTCCTAAATCCCTCTCATATCGATTTTCAGACCTCCCATTGTGTATTCAAACCTAACATTGTTACTTCCTACTTGTACTACTTTACATTTCCTGACATTAAATTTCATCTGCCACAAATCTACCCAAGCATGTGTGCTGTTCAAGTCCTTCTGTAATGATTCAACAGATTCCAGATTATCTGCCAATCCACCTAGCTTGGTATCATCTGAAAATTTAACCAGCTTGTTACTTATATTCTTATCCAGGTCAGGTTGGAGAGCATGCACTTGTACAGTTGTAAACTAAACTTCAGGTCACAATACAACCGCCGCCCGAACATTAACGCACACACCAACGCATCAGAGCCGGCCCTAGATAATTTCGGGCCCGAAGCAAACTGATACCGAGGGCGCAGTGGACCCCCTCCAGCTGTGGGCCCGAAGCAGTTGCTTCGTTCACTTCGCCGTAAGGCTGGCTCTGACCGCATATACAACCTTCATTTAGTAATGTTTGTATATATGCAAGGATTGTAGAGGCCAGAAGCAAGCCATGCACAATACAACCGCCGCCCGAATGCGAACACCTTTTCACGTCAGCTACAAGCAGGGTAGTGGCTAATTTGTTGATAAATGGTCGGACATGTCACTCTTTATTCAAGCTTCCCGTTTCAATCACAGAAACATCAGTTTCAACTATGAAAATGCAAAGTGACAGTGCAAATGAGATCCGTCTGGCAAAACTATTGATTTTAGATGAATGTACAATGCCATCCCGTCATTTACTCAATACCATTGATGAACTTCTCAGAATGTTAATGGATAATAATATTTCGTTTAGAGGAAAAGTACTTTTATTAGCAGGAGATTTTTGACAGTGCTTGGCTGTTGTTCCGCACGGCATGCGTTCAGCTATTGTTCAGTCCAGTTTGAAATACGCAGAAAGTTAGCATTACTTTGAGAAACTAAGCTTGGTACAGAACATGCGGTGTACAGATCCAGAATATTCCAATTGGTTGTTGCAACTAGGAAATGGAAACCTTACCAATGTGTTTGAACTTCACCCAGATATTATTCAAATCCCTCATTCCTTTATTTGCGACGACTTGGTAACAGAGGTTTTTGGTGAATCAATATCATTAGACCAGATACCACTTTTGACGCACCGGGCTATATTATGTCCAAAGAATATTGACGTTGACCAGATAAATAACCAAGTGATTGCATTGCTTCCTGGAAAAAGCCGTGTCTTTCTAAGTACTGACAGTGTTGATTCTGAAGACGAAACTGAGCATCTTAATTTCCCATTAGAATATTTAAACACTTAACCCGGCCGGATTAGATAGATAGATAGATAGATAGATAGATAGATAGATAGATAGATAGATAGATAGATAGATAGATAGATAGATAGATAGATAGATAGATAGATAGATAGATAGTAATGTGGATAATATTTAAACCATTGTAAGGATGTAAACATACAACTGTCCATATCCTGGAGAGGTAGAAGTGTTAGCGTATAGTGGAGAGATCTGGTGATAAATTTGCCTGTGTATTTTAAAACAGTATGGTCCGTGGCCAGGAGGTTGAGTTATCTATGCACCCATGGAAGCAAACGCTAGGGAAGAGTTGTATTCTCAAATGTGTTCACGATAATTTTTAACTTCTGATGTTTGCTGTGTAAGAAGCTGTTGTAAAGACACAGGTGACTCCTGCAAAGGTGGTAAAGCTACTTTATCGTTGTGGCAGCACCTCAAGTACTTGTTGGATGTATTACGCTCAGCAGGCCAGTATAGTGCAAGACATGGAAGAGGACGAATAGGAATCGAGAAATGCCGTGTCAACTGCATGTGGGCGGGACCAGTTTTGAAGTGGAAGCAGGACAAACCAGAAGAGAAATATATATAAGAGAGGGTATAACACAGGGATCAATTTTGAAACCATTATTATTTTCACTCTACATGCTTCCATTCTGGCTAAGGCGGTTTATTAAAATATCTATAGTATCTAAAGTAGATCTATAGTATCTAATGCTGCATTCTAGCAATACAAGTACAGATATTTTATTTGTATCTGCATTCATTTGCAAATCATTTACTAATTTAACTAGAACTGTTTCAGTACTACGATTTGAGCTAAAATGTGACTGATACTTATCGAGAATAAAATTTTTATTTAAATGATCACTTAACTACTGAAAAACTACGTTTTCTAGATTTTTACTAAGAAAAGGCAAATTGGAGATTGGCCTGCAATTGTTTAAAATAGAGCAATAAAGGTTATTTTTCTTGAGAAGTGGTTTAATTACAGCAGTTTTGAAAGAATCTGGAAAAATTGCAGAATCTAGTGAACAATGTATTATGTCACAAAAGTTGCTGATAAGTAGATTAGCAAGTTCTTTAAAGTAGCTTATAGGAATGAGTTCTAGTACACAAGTGGACTGTTTTAACTGAGTTAATATTATATGAAGCTCATATCAATTAATTTTAGTGAAGCAGCTAAGTTCACAATGCTGAGCTCACTAAGGCTCAACAAATGTTTTCTTTGAAGTTGATTTTAGAGTTAGTCTAATATAATAATAACTTTTCTCTACAATATACTTCAAAAGATGCTCTGGACACAGTGGCTCCCCTTAAAACAAAAGTGATCGAAGCACATAGAAGCTCTCCCTGGTTTAATGAAAACAATCAAGCTCTTAAATTAGAGTGTCGAAAACGAGCGCAGATGGAGAACAACAAAGCTACATGTCTTTCAAATTGCATGGACAGAGAGTGTTAATAAATATTAAAAAGCTCTCTTTAAAGCTCGCTCAGAATACTATTCTACATTAATAGATAACAATAATAAAAATCCTTGGGTACTGTTTAGAACAGTGGCTAAATTAACAAATGGAAATTCAGATCAACAGTGCAAAATACCAACAGATATTAGCAGTACAGGCTTTATGAACTTCTTCAATGAGAAAATTACAAATATAAGATCCCAGATCTTTGCATCACACTACAAACCAAATACTAACTTAGCAGACCCTGTCTCACATTGCATTCAGCACTTTAGTAATTTTAATCCTGTAACTGAGCAGGAAGTCTTAACTTTAATTTCTAAAATGAAGCCCACTACTTGTTCCCTAGATCCAGTGCCAACAAAACTAGTAAAAAGTGCAGTGAATGTTCTTGCAGCGCCTATTCGAAACATTATCAGTAGTTCATTATTGCATGGCACAGTACCTGATACACTAAAAGTGTCAGTCATTAAACCATTACTAAAAAAGTCAGACCTAGACCCACATATACTAAATAATTATAGGCCTATTTCAAATCTACCGTTTCTCTCTAAAATACTAGAAAAAGTAGTCGCCAATCAGCTTCAGTCACACCTTATGCATTACAATTTTTTTGAGAAATTCCAGTCTGGTTTTCGCACTGGTCATAGTACAGAAACGGCACTAACGCGAGTTGTAAACGACATTCTGATATCCTCTGATGAAGGAAACTCCACTGTAATTATGTTGTTGGACTTAAGTGCAGCATTTGACACCATCGACCATTCTATTTTACTACACGGGCTAGAAAATGATGTTGGGCTTACAGAAACCGTGCTTGCTTGGTTTAGTTCTTATTTATCAAATCGATTCCAATATGTACAGAAATGTGCTGACAGTACTCCATCATTATACACAGAAGTTCAATATGGTGTCCCGCAGGGCTCAGTACTGGGACCTTTACTGTTTTCACTTTACATGCTTCCACTGAGATCTATCATTAGGAAACATAATGTTAATTTTCACTCGTATGCAGATGACACCCAGTTATACCTTTCATTTAAATCAAATAAGTTTCTTCGATGTTGTCTTTAATTAGTTGTGTTAGTGAATTAAAGGAGTGGATGAATGAGAACTACTTGTCTTTAAATACAGATAAAATAGAGATGTTAATTGTTGGAGGGAATGACGCTGATCATAACAATATTTTGTCATCATTTAACTCTGTTGGAAGCCCGCAGTCTAGGAGTTATCTTTGACTCTAGCATGTCATTTAAAGCGCATATTACAAAGTTGTCCAAAACATGTTTCTTCCATCTTAAAAATGTTAGGAAATTAAGGCGCTTTCTAAATAAACAGGATTCTGAGAAATTAATTTATGCATTTATGTCTAGTAGGATTGACTACTGCAATGCAGTGTTCACTGGATGTTCAAACTGTTCTTTATACAGCCTCCAATTAATCCAAAATGCGGCTGCAAGACTTATTACAAGAACAAGAAAATACGAACACATAACTCCAGTTCTTAAATCCTTACACTGGCTCCCGGTTAAGTTTAGGGCAGATTTCAAAATCCTTCTTTTAACATACTATATAAAGCATTAAATGGCAGAGGTCTGGCTTACTTGTCTGAACTTATCATGACTTACAAACCAGAGCGCACATTAAGATCTCAAGATGCTGGTCTGCTTATGGTTCCAAGGATTAATAAAATAACAATGGGAGGTCGAGCTTTTAGTTACAGGGCCCCTAAACTGTGGAATGGTCTGCCTGCTACTATAAGAGATGCCTCTTCGGTCTCAGCTTTTAGATCCCAGCTGAAGACTCACTACTTCAGTTTAGCATATCCTGACTAGAGCTGCTGATTAACTTTACATACTGCATCTCTGTTGTTAGTCATTAGCACTAAAACATAAGTAACATGATAGTTAGAATTGGATACTAACCCTCACCTATTCTGTTTCTCTTCTCGGTACTCAAATGTGCCACTTGGTGCTACGGCCCACCTGCCAAGTTGTTTTGCCTGCCTAAGGTAAAGTCATCCCTGATGGAGGATCGCAGGAATCATGAGAAAGAGGGGTCCTTTCATCAGATTGGCTGGCCCAACACTGTTTCAGCCATGGAATGGCCAAATGGGGAGGCAGCTTGATGGATAAGATCTCCAGGAGTCTAAAATTATCCAAATCTTATTATGTGATATCATCTACTGTTAAATTCTGCTCCGTACTTCTAAAAAAATTTTAATTTTTTATTGAGGATTTGTTCTGTTCTGTGTATTGTATTGTATTGACCCCCTTCTTTTGACACCCACTGCATGCCCAACCTACCTGGAAAGGGGTCTCTCTTTGAACTGCCTTTCCCAAGGTTTCTTCCATTTTTCCCTACTAGGTTTTTTTTGGGAGTTTTTCCTTGTCTTCTTAGAGAGTCAAGGCTGGGGGGCTGTCAAGAGGCAGGGCCTGTTAAAGCCCATTGCGGCACTTTCTGTGTGATTTTGGGCTATACAAAAATAAACTGTATTGTATTGTATTGTAAAAGCTTCACTTTTAGCCTCTGATGCTTTCAGTGCTAATAGAGTTGGGTTTAAAACATAAAAAATAAGACTTCTTGATTTCCTGCGCTGTTATTAATAATTTTAGAAAAGTAAGAACTTTAATACAAATTACTGCCAATACACTAATAGTCCAATAGGCCTTCATTCTCTCAAAATATGGAACCAAAGTAGGAAGCACTTTAAGACAGAGAAGCTGCATCTCTACATGACAAACATCTTTTTCCACCCTCTCAAACATATACAGTATTTAATGTTTGGAAAATGTTTCGGATTAAAACACTTAGAGACTTGCACTTAGATAATACCTTTGCATCCCTCAAACACGCTTCAAATTTAACTTCTCATCAACACAATTCTGTCACTACTTTCAAGCTAGGAACTTTGGTAAACAGAACCTGCCCAATTTTACTGACCTCCCACGTAGTTCTATTCCAGAAGAAATATTGATTGGTCTTGAAGACTCAGATACCATCTCTACAATTTATAAAAAATATTTTAAAGTCCCTTCCTTTCAAAGACCTCAGAGTACCTTTGGAAAAGCATCTTCCTCTTAATATTTCAGAAAAGGAGTGGAAGGCAGCCATGCACAGAATACACTCTAGCTCCATATAAGCAAAGCATACAACCATTCAACTTAAAATCTTTTATCAAGCACATTCATCTTGTTTAAAATTGTCTGAATTCTTTTCAGGTCAAGATTCAATCTCAATCTATGTCCAGACTCACTGGGTCACATGTTCTGGGCATGCACGAAATGAGCAACATCCATCCATCAATCCATCCATCCATCCTCTTCTGCTTAACAGAATCAGTGACAAAGGGCAGTCCTGGCAGAGTCCAACTCTCACCGGAAACGGGCTCGACTTACTGCCGGCAATGCAGACCAAGCTCTGACACAGGTTATACAGAGACTGAACAGCCCTTATCAGGGGGTCCGGTACCCCATACTCTTGAAGCATCCCCCACAGGATTCCCCGAGGGACACGGTTGAACGCCTTTTCCAAGTCCACAAAACACATGTAGACTGGTTGGGCAAACTCCCATGCACCCTCCAGGACCCTGCCAAGGGTATAGAGCTGATCCACTGTTCCACGACTAGGACAAAAACCACACTGTTCCTCCTGAATCTGAGGTTTCATTGTCTGATGGACCCTCCTCTCCAGGACCCCTGAATAGACTTTTCCAGGGAGGCTTAGGAGTGTGATCCCTCTGTAGTTGGAACACACCTTCCGGTCCCCTTTCTTAAAGAGGGGGACCACCACCCCGGTCTGCTAATCCAGAGGCACTGTCCCTGATGTTCATGCGATGTTGCAGAGGCGTGTCAACCAAGACAGTCCTACAACATCCAGAGCGTTGAGGAACTCCGGGCGTATCTCATCTACCACTGGGGCCCTGCCACCAAGGAGTTTTTTGACCACCTCGGTGACCTCAGTCCCAGAGATGGCAGAGCCCACCTCCAAGTCCCCAAGCTCTGCCTCCTCATTGGAAGGCATGTTATTGGGATTGAGGAGGTCTTCGAAGTACTCCCCCCACCGACCAACAATGTCCAGAGTGGAGGTCAGCAGCGCACCATCCCCACCATACACAGTGTTGATACTGCATCATTTTCCCTTCCTGAGACACCAGATGGTGGACCAGAATCTCCTCAAAGCCATCCGGAAGTCGTTTTCCATGGCCTCCCCAAACTCCTCCCACGCCCCCCGAGTTTTTGCCTCAGCACCCACCGAAGCGGCATTCCGCTTGACCTGCTGGTACCTATTAGCTGCCTCCAGAGTCCCACAGGACAAAAGAGTCCTGTAGGACTCCTTCTTCAGCTTGACGACATCCCTCATCATCAGTGTCCATCAACGGGTTCGGGGATTGCCGCCTCCACGAAAGGCACCGACCACCTTACAGCCACAGTTCTGGTCAGCCGCCTCAACAATAGAGGTATGGAACATGGCCTATTCGGACTCAATGTCCCCCACCTCCCTTGGGACGTGGTCAAAGTTCTGCCAGAGGTGGGAGTTGAAGCTACTTCTGACAGGGGACTCTGCCAGATGTTTCCAGCAGACCCTCACAATACGTTTGGACCTACCAGGCCTGACCAGCATCCTCCCCCACCATCGACGCCAACTCACCACCAGGTGGTGATCAGTTGACAGCTCCGCCCCTCTCTTCACCCGAGTGTCCAAGACATGTGGCAGCAAGTCCGACGACACAATCACGAAGTCGGTCATTGAACTGAGGCCTAGGGTGTCTTGGTGCCAGGTGCACATATGGACACCCCTATGCTTAAACATGGTGTTTGTTATGGACATGTATGTTCTGTTGTCAGGGGCTTTATGCCCCTGGTAGGGTCACCCACTGCAAATTGGTCCTAGGTGAGGGACAAGACAAAGAGCGGTTCAGAAAACCTACCATGAAGAATAAAAACTTTGGACGGTGTTTTCCCTCGCCCGGACACGGGTCACCGGGGCCCCCCTCTGCATCCAGGCCTGGAGGTGGGGCTCGATGGCGAGCACCTGGTGGCCAGGCCTGCACCCATGGGCTCACCACCTGTGGGAGGGGCCAAGGAGGTTGGGTGCAGTATGAGTTGGGTGGTGGTCAAAGGCAGGGACATTGGCGCTCTGATCCTTGGCTACAGATGCTGGCTCTTGGGATGTGGAATGTCACCTCTCTGAAGGGGAAGGAGCTAGTGCGCGAGGTCGAGAGTTTCTGGCTAGATATAGTCGGGCTCACCTTGACGCACAGCATGGACTCTGGAACCTCTTTGAGAGGGGCTGGACTCTCTACCACTCTGGAGTTGCCCCCGGTGAGAGGGGCCGAGCGGGTGTGGGCATACTTATTACCCCCTGACTTGGAGCCTGTTCAATGGGGTACACCCCAGTAGACGAGAGGGTAGCCTCCCTCCGCCTTCAGGTGGGGGGATGGGTCCTAACTGTTGTTTGTGTGTATGCGACGAACAGCAGTCTGGAGTACCCACCTTTTTTGGAGTCCCTGGAGGGGGATGCTAGAGGGCACACCTTCTGGGGACTCCCTCGTTCTGCTGGGAGACTTCAATGCTCACGTGGGCAATGACATTGAGACCTGGAAGGGCGTGATTGGGAGGTATGGCCCCCCCGATCTGAACCCAAGCAGTGTTTTGTTATTGGACTTCTGTGCTCGTCACGGATTGTCCATAATGAACACCATATTCAACAATCATAACAACAGCAGAGCTCATAGGATCATTGGGACACGCAAACCCCTCCACCACGATAAGGTGGCAGCTCGAGGAGGAGAAAAAATTAACATTTTGGACAAAAATCTTTGAATTCCTATCAGACAGTCTCTGTGTCACAATCACTCCAAACCCATTAACAGCTGTGTTTGCTGTACTCTCAGGTGGGCTTAAAGTGGAGTAGGACAAACAAACTGTAATTGCCTTTACCTCACTACTAGCATGTACACTTATCTTACCAAACTGGAAGAATCCCACCCCACCACTTTTAAATCAGAGGGTAACTGATGTTTTATACTATTTGAAATTAGATAAAATCACATTTTCACTTATGGGATCTGTTCAAAACCTTTTAAAATATGGCAGGATATAATAAACAAAATTTTAGAGTAAGCTGCTATTTCTTTTTACTTCTATATACAGTAGTAGCTTTGGTTGTTGGCTCTACTCTGTTTCTCTTGGGTGGGGGTTGAATTTTGCTTTGCTTTGTTAAGTTTGACTTGATTGTATGGAATATGTTTGTAATTAAAATTAATTAAAAAAAAAGAAAAGAAAAGTAAGACATTCTCTCTTAACAAACTGCTGAATTATATGTGCCTTTAGGATTTCATAATGGCCCATTAGTTTAGTCTTCCTCCATTGACATTCTGCAGTACAGCACTCCCTTTTAAGTTGGTGGACTGCCTCAGTTTTCCATGGTACTAGAACCATAAATAACTTCTTAAAATATTTTTCAGGTGCTACCAGGTCTGTTGCAACCCATATATTCGCATTAAAATGCTCTACCATATTATTTACATCACTGCCTGCACTGGAAAAGCCAGTGAATTCAGGGTGACTATTAATTATATTAGAAAATCTGGCAGCAACTGTTGTGTCAAAGTAATTATCGCTTAACAATATTCTTCTCTTTGGTTCTAGTCACAGATGGTGCTACTGTAAAAAAATACAGAAATAATCAGATATATAGATGGCCAGAATCTGTTTTATGTTAATATTAAGCTCCTTTGATATGAATAAATCCAGCATCCGGCCTGCTTTATGTGTTGGCTGGGTGATATGCTGACTAAGATCAAACAAGATCAGAAAGGTTCATAAATTCTCCTGTCTTGGTGTCACCAATATCATCTGTTTGAAAATTAACATTGCCCAGTATTACAAACCTATCAAAAGCCATTATTATTATAGATAATAGATTTGAAAATTCATCAAAAAAGGATGCATTCAATTTCGTCGGACAATAAACGGTAAGTAGTAGAGAATGTGAAACTCCTGGAATAACTTCTGAAAGATACTCAAAAGATGTGAATTTACCAAGACTTATAACATTACAATTTAACTGGCTAGAAAAAAATATTTGTGAGGTCACCCCTCTTCTTCCCATGACAAACACAAATTAAGAAATTATGACCCAGAGGAGCAGCTTCTAAAAGGACACTAGCACCATTTACATTTAACCATGTTTCACATCGAATTAAACAACCTTTGTTCCTATCCGTGAAAAAGTCATTTGCATAAAATGTTTTACTAGTTAAAGCCCTAATATTAAATAAGGCTATATTAAAGGCTGTGTTAGCACATGGCTTTACAGAAGTCTTGGGTTGACTAGGGATACATATTAAATTGTTTATATTTTGCCAGGCCACTTGTACTTTCTAGCAGATCTATATTTTTTTACAACAGGTTTAATGCAATGTATTTCTTTAGGTAAAGCCCTTATGCATTCATTAAATTTTAAAACATTCATGTCTATCATTAAATGTATTATTCAATAGTCAAGAGTGTTGTATTACCTTAGCAATGTTTTTGGAGAGGACCTAAGCTCTGAGTCTACTGGAGTGGTGGCCATCCCACCTGTAGAACTGTGGTCTCTCCCAGAAGAGATCCCAGTTATCTACAAAGCCGAAACAGTTCCCTTCGCAGAAAGTCTTCAGCCAGTTGCTCAGGGAGAGAAGTCATCTGAGTGCTTCATCTGATCTCCTCAGAAATCGTCCCAAGATGATGGTCCTCGTAGCTGGTGTCCTTTCCTTGATGGCACAAACAAGCAAGTCCTTCTTCAATATTTCTGACAGTGACAAATATCATTTACACCCCTGTGAGAACAACACTTACATATTGTCTGTTCTTGGGCTTCTCAAAGATTGGTGGCTCTTACCTTTTGATATCCAAGACACAGGCTCCAGGGCAGCAGGATACAAAAGTCTCATGGTCAGATCACAGAATGTTTAAATTATGAACAATCAAATCTCCAATAATTAAAACATCCTTATGAGGTGTTGGCAAGTCGTGGGAACATAGAGGTGCAAAGCTGTTGGCGGTCTTCAGTGGGGCAGGGGTGAAGCTGATTCGGTCCAGCGTCCAGGTGGAGATGATGCCGAGATTTCCAGAGTGCTTCCGAGGGGTTCAGTCATGTAGTCCTCAGAGTCAGGCTTTTATGTTTCTGCAGCGCGTACTGGTGAGCGAGAAGCTGTCAAATTTGTGTATCCAGGATTCTGAGTTCTTCATTGACACACTGAAATTTATGATCTGCCATCTTGGTCATGGATTCAAAACCTGTAAGACAGAAAAAGCACAGAAGAAGACAATTATGAAATAAAACAATATTCAATAAAAAAATACAGACAGACCAAAAATATAATTTTTAACACAATATGTTAAATGAAATTAAATTTTAAGACATAACTTGAGAGAGCAATAAGGAGTAAGGAGCAAGAGAGGTTAAGCTATAGGGCAAGAGAATGCAATGATTAGACTTACTGTATATCTATTTGTTGCTTTGACGCTGGTTATTTACTTACAGAGATGCTGGTGTCAGCTACTGCTGTATACTGCCTTGTCTCACAGATGCTAATCTGAATAAAAATAACAAGAAGAAGTATAAGTAACTTTTCCAAATGCCTCCCCAAACACTCAGCTACTTTTGCTCCTGTGCAGGCAAAAAAAGCAAAAATCCCTTCTAAAGGGTAAAAAAGTTTTAAAAATTCCTGCATGGCTCCTTAGCAGTATAACCAAAACAAATGTATTTTTTAATTAACTCAAACACCACAGAACATACAAAAACTCTCAGCTGCTTCCCTTTCGCTTGCAAGGATGACATCAGCACATCAGTACATCTCAGTCTTCAATCAGTCTTTTGCTTCTGTTTCAAGAATTAAGAAGAAATCTGGGCTCCTTGTTAATAAACCTCATAATATCTATGCACATTTTGTTTAATATTTCTTTGACTTATTCAATGACAGTTTGCATAATCCCTTTTTCTATATAAATTTATTCTTTGAGGAACTGCATCCCCCTTGTTTAGTGAGCCAGATGCTTCCTTATTGATGATAGATAGATTGGATTCCATTACTTTGCTGTATGAAGTAAAGAGAGCTTTGGACTCTGCTGGCATGAGAATTTGTCAGCCACAGGAAGAATTTTAAGTGAGATCCATAAGTTGAATTCCACTATCTCCACTTCTGCTGTGTATGCCTCTATATAAAAAACGCTTTAATACCCTCCTCTCAATACAAGACAAAGATCCACCTGGCTGTTCAAGCAATTTCTGATGGATAGAAAATGATCAGCCAAATTGCTTGGACATCAACTGCAAACTGTTATGCACAGCTTGATCCATCCTGACCAACCTGAATTAATTACAGATAATATACACCATCTTTTCTTTGTCAGTGAAACTGATATAACCCTTTCTTTTCCAACTTCACTGCTCTCATTTGGTGTTAAAAAGGCTTTGAATGAATTGGACTTTCCTCTGGTGAGATCTTGGGTGGATAGGTTTTAGTTATGATTTTATAACTATAATCTGGAAACATTATTCTTCACACTCCACCACTGTTAGCACTAACTCTTCTGTTATTTAATATTTCTCTTGAGGCTGTAGACATTTCTTTATGTCAGAGAAAACTATCCAAATCTTTTTTAAAAGGAGTCTCTAAAAATATTGTTATACACTAATGATACTTTATATTTTCTTTACAATACTACCTCTGTAATGCAATTAAAAAATATAAATAACATTTTAATTGAGAAATACTAATAATCAACAAACCCAGTTCCAAATTGTTCATCACCTGGTTGGGTGGACCTGTCGGTGTGTTCCTTTTGTTCTATTATCATAAAGTCATTTATATATACTGTATATGTGTAACCTAAAAATTGGCTTTGAAAAAAGACATTTAGTTTTAAATCATACTGATTTTTTAATATAATTTTAATTATAAAAATGAAAAAATTAATTCTCTATTGGAAGTTTTCAGAATCCTGTTCTAAAATAAGCAAGTATGGCCTCAATTAACACTATGATATTCTAATATCTAAGAGGGACTAGTTCATATTGGTTTCTCTGTTCAAATAGCTCACATAGCTGAGCAGGGGACAGATATTGAGGTTAATATAAAACAAAAATGTTTGGGCAGTTGGTTTTGTCTGTTGGGGAGATGGACATCTAAGACAGTGCTCCACAGGAAGCAGTGTTTCTTTTTCTTTTTTTTTCTTATCTATTTGAGATATCCTGTATTTCATTAACCTGAGATGAATAGCTTATAAGTACATTAAAACTAAAGTAGGAACAGAAGTGGAGAGAAAGGCCTTAAAAAGAGGGAAAAAATAGCTAAAGATCTGTAGAAGTCTGAGCCAGTCTCAAGTTCAAGTTAATGATGTGGCCCACCACATGCTGAGCTTGAGGAGACAGGTGAAGGAATGAATCAGCCTTGATTTCACATTGCACCATTCACTCTTGCGGACAGCGAATGTGTGAGCGAAAATAGGAGTAAGGCCGGCAATGAAAACTTGCAGATTTCTAGCAGCATACCTGAACCTGGCAGGGCCTCATTGCATCTGCATTCAACCTCTACCAACACCTCCTGTGGGTCAATAACATCAACATTTTCTGGATATGTAGCTCCACCTGTGCATGAAGAAGATGAAGGTGTGCTGTCTGAGTTGAAGGCATTGATTGCTACAATCAGGGTGGATATAAAGTATATAAAGGAGGATATAAAGGAAATATACAGTACATTGAAATAAATAAAAAAACATCAGAATATTTTAATAGAAATAGAATTTCAATTCCATATTACTAACCGAGAATGGTAAACCGGATTGGCATGGATGCAGGTACACGGCGATGGGACCATGAGACGTACTGTGCAGGCACGTACAACGCGCATCTCATAAACCGCACGCGACTCATATCCACCACGCACGAAGGAGTCATGGCCCAAAAACGAAAGAGCTCAACTAATGTATTTCAGGATACCCAACGCCGGGGGTAGGCGAGCGAAGCAAGCAGGGGGCGGATCCCCCTTGTTTTAATAGAAATAGAATTTAAATTTCAAATTGCATATTAATTGTATTACAAGGACTGGTTTATTTAATTTAAGAAATATTTCAAAAGTTGATCTCAACTGACATGTCAGGATTGTAAACAATAAATTCATGTTTTTGTTTCAGTTGGTCAGATTAATGCAATGCACTTCTGTCAAGATTATCTAAGAAGACATAATTCGGCTTCAGCTAAATCAAAATGCAACAGCAAAAATGTTAACCAAGAAAAAAAAAACGGAGCCTATTTCATCAGTTTTAACTTCATTACACTGGCTGCCAATATCCTTAGGATTGATTTTAGAATACTGTTGATGCTGTCAACAGTCTTGCATCTGTCTATATTTTGGAGTATCTTTCACTCACTCACTCACTCCAACTTGCAATCTGAGATCTTCCAGATCTTAGAGATTTATGTTTTTGTTCTCCATCATATCTAAAGTTTTTTTGTTTATATTTTTGTTTCATTTTTTTCTGTTTTCCTCCCAGCCATCTGGCTTTATCATCAGACGTATCAATAGAGACTTATAAAATGATAATATATATTAAGACTCTACCAATCTACTAATTATATTCACTGTCTCTTTTATGTAAGACCATATTGATTTTTTTGTTACAATTTCTAACTTTACCTAATTTGTTTGTTTTTCTTTTCTTTCGTCTATCTCTTTGACATTTTGTAAAGAAATGTGAGCTACACTCTGTGTATGAAAATGTGTTATAAAATATCTTGTTTGTTCTTGTTAGTTATTAAAACACTGAAAGAATCTCTTGAGGTCATGTTTTACCATTTCTGTAGTATTTCTCTCTAGCTGCCTTTTAAGTTTTCTAATATTTTTAACCATTACTCTAATGTTCAGAATCTTCTTATTATTAATCTGTTTATGTTCCTTGTAGTTTCTTTTCTAGTTCTGTGTAATTTCTTATTACTTCTGAATTTTTTAATGGATTTGTCTGATGTTGTATAATGGTTTCATACTATGAGAGAATAATTTAGAGGTAAAAGTAGTTAAATATTTTGGATTACATTATGTGTTGAAATATATAAGCATTTGTCTTAGACATGTCATTAAGAGATTGCTGAAATGGTCAAGTAAACAAACAGAATGTTCCAGGGGGGTGGTTCAAGAAACTGGCTGATATAACATTCTATCATGCACCTAGCAGGACTTGATCATTTGGCACGTATGCAGTTTTCATAACAGAATTAGAGCTGAAGTCAAGAGATAATTGAAGAACAAGGATATAATGCAGAGAGACTTTTATTTTAGGCGGGTTGTGCTCTATGCTAAAGCACCTCGTGTCTTTTAACCAATCAGAGTATGATATGTAATCATTAATTCAGTACTATTATGTGAATTCAGTTGTCTATAATTATAACTCTAACTCTCTACCTGTATTTTGATCATTCTGAGCATGCTGTAACAGACTGCTATATGGATGCTTCTGTGATGGTGGGGGTCGGCTCCATGCTCCCTGTTGTCTTTGGGAGCTTCTTGAACCTGACATTGTCGATAGTCATGACTGGGATGAGCTGAGTAAATGAGGACAAACTCACACAAAGCAAGGGTAAGGTGTAAAGGTGCTCAGTGCTTTAATTTAAAACAAAAAAAAAAAAACAGTCAAACAAACAGTGGCCCAAAAAGTGCAGTCCAAAGTTCATAATAAATAAATAATCCATAAACGAAGTGAAGGTGGAGGTTAAAATCACTCAAAGAAATAATTAATTAAAAATGAGGTTTAAACAATGTGGGAGTCATCTTTACAATCTTCAGTTCCCAGTGCGTCCCTTTAAAAACTGATGCCACTCTGTCTTATCCTACTCAGACCACAAAGCACGGAGGTATGTCAACCAACAGGCACAAACACCTTACAATCCTGGTCCGTGTCCTCACCACCAGATCCATGGCGTTCTAAAAGGCGCCACTAGACCCTGCCCTGTGCCACCACTGCCGATCATGGATCTACCTGGTGAAAGCTGTTGTGTCTTACAACCTTCTACCTTATATAAAATTGAGAAACGCTGTATCATAACCGCTTTCCATGTTTTTCTTTTTATTTACTTGTTGTATTACCAAGAAAACTTACATCAATGCGCATACGCACACATAATGGTTAAGGGTATACATACACCACAAAAAAGTAGATCCACTAACACAATATACATAACAACTTCTCCCACGCAGCACTGAAGCTATATCAAAAAAAAAATATATATAATGTATATATTCTCACAAATATTTTTAACTATAACAGCATATAAAATTTAACATTCAAATCTGTTAGGAGGTTTCCTAACTCCGTCAGGGTAACGTCTAGTGCATATTGAGCTAGAACTACCAACTGAGTCCTGACTCTCAGGTTGCGGTGTTTCCTGGATGTCTATGGTGATGGTGGACTCCTGACCATCACACTCTGGTACAGCCATGTCCTGCGATAAAGTTGGCTGTGCAATTTCTTCCTGTTGGTGCTTGTCAAGAAGGAGTAGTGTCTAACAATTGATCTGTATGTCGACGCCAGACAAAATCATCCCCAGTGCCTACAGTATAAGTAAGTGGTCCTGTCTGTGAGGCAATGACACCTTGTTGCCATGACCGGCCATTGTTACGATAATCGCGAGCCAAAACTCTGACCCACACAAAGGGTACACAGGGTTTGTGACTTTTGACTCTGATTCCAGGTGGCCTGCTTCTGTTGGACATGCCTACGTAGGTCAGGTTTCATCAAGTTAAGGCGGGATCTCAGGGGACAGCCTAGAAAAAGCATTGCAGGTGTTTGTCCAGTAGTCGAATGGGTGCTGTTACAATATGCCAGTAAAAACTTGAACACTTTGTGCTGTAGTGATATTCCTTCAGAGGACATTGCCTTAATGGATTGTTTGAAGGACTACACAAAACGCTCAGCAAGACCATTTGTTGCAGGGTGGTATGGTGCTGTGGTAATGTGTTGTATTCCATTTTTCCTGAGGAAGGTTTTAAACTCTTCAGGCAAGAACTTGCTACCATTATCACTTACTATTTGTTCTGGTACTCCTGTACGTGAGAACAAGTAACGTAAGAGTTCCACAGTCTTTATGGGAGTTGCTTTAGTGGTACAGAAAACATTTGGCATTAGAGTGGGCATCTACAACAATAAGAAACATCTTATCAAAGAATGGGCCTGCATAGTCAATGTGTATGCGCTGCCATGGTGTGGTGGGCCATTCCCAGGGGTGAAGTGGTGCAGACGCTGGTGACCTTTGAGTCTGCTGGCACCCATTACATGTCTTTGTGAGGTCTTCCAGCTGGCGATCAATGCCAGGCCACCAGACATAGCTGCGAGCCAAGTTCTTCATCTTTACTACCCCTAAGGGCCCTTCATGTAGCACCTCAAGGACCTTGGTGCGAAGTTTTGGCAGAATTATAACACGTGTGCCCCACAAAATGCAACCTTGACTCACAGACATTTGGTCACGTCGTGATGAGTAGGCTGATAAAGTTGCATTGCCCTTGGATGGCCAGTCTTTAACTGTCAGTTCATAAACTTTAGAAAGTGTTGGGTCGCAGCGCGTCTCTCGCTGTATATCAAAGCACGTGACTGGCAATGAGTCTACCTGAGCCATTTGGAACATGTCTACTGGTTCCGCTAAATTCCTGGGGTGTGATAACTCCAATGGAAGCCGCGACAGTTCATCAGCATTACCATGATGCTCTGTACCTTTGAATGCAATAGTGTAAGTGTGGGCCCCAAGAAATAATGCCCATCGTTGAAGTCGTGCAGCATCCATACCTGGGACACCTTTACATGGATTAAAGATGGACAACAATGGTCGATGATCAGTCAGCAAGGTAAAATGTCTTCTTTATAAATATTGGTTAAACTTCTTAACTCCCCAAACCAAACTAAGGGCTTCTCTATCAATTTGGGCATAATTACGCTTTGCTGGAGTTAAGGATCTTGAGGCAAAGGCAATTGGCCGTTCCATTCCCATCAGTGAACTTATGTGACAATACAGCACCAATACCATAAGAAGAGGCATCACATGCAAGCTGGAGTGGCAAGTTGGGTCATAATGAGTTAGCACATTGTCAGATGTTACAAGAGATTTTGCCTCTTTGTACGCACGCTCACAGTCTTTAGTCCAGCACCATGCTGTTCCACTGCGCAGTAAACTGTTTAAAGGATGTAAAACAGTCGAAAGATTTGGAAGGAACTTGTGATAATAATTAACCAGTCCCAAAAATGACCGCAATTGAGATACATTTTGGGGTTTCGGTGCTTTCAGAACAGCTTCAATTTTGTTTTTACATTTATGTAAGCCTTCTTTATCAATTTGGTGTCCACAATACTCAATGGAATTTTTGAAAAATTCACACTTATTTTTGTTGACTCTCAAGCCAAAGTCTGCTAATCTGTTCAGGACTTTTCCTAGATTCTCTAGATGCTCCCTGTCATCAGCCCCTGTAACAAGAATGTCATCAAGGTAGCACTGAGTGCCAGGAATGCCCTGTAAGACTTGTTCTATGGCCTTCTGCCATATGGCTGGTGCTGAAGCAACTCCAAAACCAAATGGTTATACTGGTACAGGCCTTTAGTAGTGTTAATAGTCAAATACTTTTTGGACAAGTCCTCTACTTCCATTTGTAGGTATACTTGTGCAAGGTCAATTTTTGAAAACTTTTCTCCTCTGCCCAGAGATGCAAATATATCATCTATACGGGGTAAGGGATATTGTTCAGTTTTTAACACTAGGTTCACTGTCTCCTTAAAGTCACCACATATGCGCACAGTGCCATCACCCTTTACGAATGGCACAATTGATGTCGCCCATTCAGACCATTCCACTTTCGTCAGTATGCCTTCCCTTTCTAGTCTTTGCAATTCTGCTTCTACTTTGGGGCATAGGGCATATGGCACTGGCCTTGCCTTGTGAAACCTTGGCACTGCATTATCTTCTAATACAATCTGGGCTTTCATATGTTTTAATGTGTCAATGCCATCCCAAAAAACCTGTGCATACTGTGAAAGTAGCTCTTTAAAACTGTTATTTATGGACTGGTTGTTTGATTTTTCTAAGGTTTGCATGGCTTTGATTGACTGCCAATCCAACTGTATTTTCTTCAGCCACTCACGTCCCAACAGTGGTACACCCCCTTTTTAATTACATAAAGTGGCAATGTATGTGTTTTCCCTGTATATTTCACATTTACATTAATTGTTCCCAAGGGTGCTATTTTCTCACCAGGATATGTTTTCGACATTACAGGGACTGTCTCCAGGATGCAATGTGCAAAATGTTCCTTACAATCCTTATAGCAGATCACTGAAAGGGCTGATCCTGTGTCCAGCTCCATCTTAAAAGGCCTTCCACTTCAAGGAACACCCACAAGATTCCTCTGTCTGCCTCTTTAAGTGCACAGATATCAAAGCAAGCTCGCTCGTGTTCAGAAGAGTCTGATGTGGTAGTATTCATTTCGTGCATGTTTTTATGTTTCTGTTTATTCTTTGCTAACTTTTTGTCACGTGGGCGAGTTTTACACATTTTCTGAATATGCTCTGGTTTCTGACATTGACGACACACTTTGTCTTTAAACCAGTACTCCGAAGCGTTGTGTGACTTTTTTCCACATTTGTAGCAGGGCGCATTTCTCGTGTGTGTCGCTTCCAATTTATGTGTGTTACACTCTGTCGCGATCTTCTGCTGCAGCTCGAGAGTATCTTTAGCGTCCGTCTCCATTGACACTGCAATTTCTACAGCACGAGGCAGAGTTAATGTACGCTCAGTCAAGAGTCCATCCATCCATCCATTTTCTAACCCGCTGAATCCGAACACACGGTCACGGGGGTCTGCTGGAGCCAATCCCAGCCAACACAGGGCACAAGGCAGGAAACAATCCCGGGCAGGGTGCCAACCCACCGCAGTCAGTCAAGAGTCATTTTTGTATATTTTCATTGGTGCAATCCACACACAAGCCTGTCTCTTAAAGAATCTGACGAGTTTTCTCCAAATTCACAGTGCTCTGCGAGCCTTCTCAGTTCTGCTATGTACTCCATTACAGTCTCCGTCTTTGTTTGGTTACGTTTATGAAAGCGAAAACGCTCTGCAATTACAAACGGCTTAGGGTTCAAATGATTTTGCAGGACTTCCACTATTTGGTTGAATGTTTTCTTGGCTGGTTTCGCTGGTGCCACTAAACTGCGAAGCAAGTTGTAGGTTCTAGCTCCCATTAAGCTAAGTAACACGGCAACTTTCTTTCCATCATTATCTCATTCGCCAGGCAGTACTGTTCTAGTCTTTCAACATACGTGGCCCAGTCCTCCACCAAACTATCAAAACTGTCCATTTTCCCCACACAACCAGACATTTTCTTCTCTACTCTGTTCACTTTTTTTCAGTTGTTTAATTCGTTTTACTCACAGCTCCTCTTTGCGCTGCGTATCCTGGGTAAAGAGACTCCTGTGAATGCACCTGCTTTTCGATGCTCGTTTCTCCCCGTTGCTTTCTTGAAATAGCTCTCAAATAGCTCCGTACAAATTCAGTTTTTTTTTTTGTTCGATTGTATGGTGAAAACAAAGGCACATGTAAACCTTGTTGCTAGTTGTTGTGTCTTACAACCTTCTACCTTATATAAAATTGAGAAACGCTGTATCATAACCGCTTTCCATGTTTTTCTTTTTATTTACTTGTTGTATTACCAAGAAAACTTATATTAATGAGCATACGCACACATAATGGTTAACAGTATACATACACCACAAAAAAGTAGATTCACTAACACAATATACATAACAAAAGCATGCCATCCTCCGCTGCTGATAGCTCCGTGAGAGGACACTCCTGAGCATAATGATCACTCCTGCTCCTGAGTCGCTCAACAGGTCCTTGAGCCCCCTCATGAGTACTGGCCACACAAGCTCCTCCCTGGGGCTCCATTCCTGTCTGCCTGCTTGTTTCTCTAACCACTAGCTCTCTGTTGCTTCTGCCTCTCTTCTCCCTTTCATTAACCCCCATTCTTTTTTCTCTCTGTTCTCTCTTTTTTATGCCCGCTCGTTCTTATAGGCCTCCGTGGGTGCAGTGTCTCAATTGCGCACCACAGGAAGGTGACGAAGTGAATGAGACAGGCTGCTTGTGCAGGTGCATCTCGCCCCAAATACTCCACCAACTCCCCTCAGCTGCATGAGCACGCACACCCACGGAGAATAAGCTGACCAATTAATTATTTATTTATTAAAAATGGCCACTTTTTCTGAGCCGCTGACCTGCTATACCACAGCTCCCTCTTCAGCATTGTGCTGCAAGAGTAATAATTGGCATAGAAGGATAAGTACTGACTCAAACAAGGTGTAAGAGTCAATCTTTGAAAGATAATGCTTTAAGTTAAACTCATATTTGTGTTTGCTTAATTTGAATAGAATATAATTTTTGCTCATAGCTATATATTATGGTATAACCTTTCCCCCCTGTAAGTTAATATGAGATAGAACTTTCTTAGCTATAACTGCAATAGAATGTGTTAATTAAGTCAGTTTGGAATAGGTACATTGTTAGCATGGATTGAAATACCCATTTGCAGTTTGTAAATGGGATAGACATACAGTCTTCTGACCATTTAGAAATGGTTCATTTGTATGAGCAAACTTGAAGAATGAAACAAGATAAATAAGCTTTAAACAGAACATTTCCTAATGCTATATCACTTTTTTCTCTATTTTTTTGTGAACTGCTTTAACTTCAATTTTCACTTAAAGCTTTTAAAAACTAAGATATTTTGTCTGTGGAATCTTTTCAATGCATCAGGCTGTTGCCAGAATCCCATGAAGCTAACTAAAGATGCAGAACTGTGGTAATTTTGGGTAAACACAGCTACACAAGGTTTCATCAAACTTGTCCTGGTAGATGATAAGTTTCTTTCTTTAATTAAGATGTTGATTTCTATCACAGTTTTGGTGCCCAGTATTTATACAATCCAAACACTGGAGGATGAGCACCCAGCAGATTGGAAACTCATGCTGGGACTGCGTCTGAAATTAGGACCGGCTGTTTGTTTCCAACTGCGTGGGACCTCTCTCCAGAGTATGTGATCACCGAACCTTTATATAGATAGGACAGCTTGTTCATTTGTTCTTTTGGAGAAACAGGAATGTTTTGTGTCTAATGTTAGGGTTAGTTTTAGTGTAGTTAGGTTAGGGATTGGAGACCCTGACTCAATTAGTTCACTAACTAGGTAAGGGTTAGAATGGAAATGGTCTCCTCTGTCACAGGACAGGGCCAGCCAGCTGAGCAGGACAAAGAGTGCTTTGAAATTTTAACTCTTTGGAGACTTCTTGTCTCAGTATCGTGTTTTAAAATACTCTTGGGATTCTTGGAGTCAGGTTTGAGTAGTTTAAGTGGAGGGTACTTTACACGCATACATAACGTCTTCAGACAGACAGGCCTCATATTGAGTAGATATATGCATTTAGAGATTTCAACCCATGAGTAGGAGAATACCACAGGTAGAATAAAAATAGAATAAGATAATTTTACAAGTAAGCAATTTATGCAGTACGTGAAAACTATGACTAGTAAGAAAAGGAATGGGGCTTAAATTAAAAGGTAAGATTTTTGTCATTAGGATAAGTATGTAAGGTTTAAGTTTGAACGTTTTCTGAGTAGAATTTGTTCTCTCTGTGGCCATGTGGCCGTGTTCCTTGCTAGAAGCTCGAAGCAGCAATAGGAGGCTGCATCATCAGTGGCAGTTGGGTGTTTCTTTATGTGTTCTAATCAGCAAAGTGAGTGAGAGTAGAGTGCAAAGGTAAAATCAGCTAACTTCTTCTTCTCAAGAGTCTTATTTTTCTTTCTGTTTCTTTTTACGTCTTAACGTGCAGCACTGGGTAAGGTTTGTGTGTTCTCTTCAACAATTTACACAGATTAGGAAATGAAGAGAAGTTTAACTGTAGTAACGCTGGCAAAACCGGTACATACGGAATCTGATTTGAAACAAAAGGGGACTGGTTAAAATAAACACTTAAAATACTCAGATCTGAATGTGCAGAAAATTGAAAGAAAATAAATGTGTGACTATTGCAACCAAGAGATTGAGTGCGTAAAGTAGTTGTTTTATAGGTAACAGGTTCAAGCCCTGGAGAAATATATTGTAAACATAAATTTTGAAATACCTGATGTAAATTTTCAGAGCGCGTTACTTTGGGTTAAAATATGAGTTTTGAATATTTGTAATATTTGGTAGAATTAAAACATCTCCACTTTTGCTTATAGAAATGTTCATAAATGTGTAAAACATCCTTCCTTCACACTCTCATCAAGTATTAAGGAAAACTGTTCTTTTAATAATAATAAAATACAATGCAGATGATTTCTTTCAAGAGTAAAAATGAAATCAATGTGTGAGTTTGTGTGTATTAATGATGCTTTTGAAAAGTGCAGAATGGGTATTGAATATAGATAATATGTGTGTGTGTATGTGTGCCAGCTGCCCAACCCGACAAAGACAGACACAAGAGGCACACTTTAAAACTCACGCTTTTATTTTCTTGTTCTCTTTCTCAGCACAGCACACAGTACTCAAATTCTTTCTTTCTTTCTTTCTTTCTTTCTTTCTTTCTTTCTTTCTTTCTTTCTTTCTTTCTTTCTTTCTTTCTTTCTTTCTTTCTTTCTTTCTTTCTTTTGCAAGCTCTGTCCTCCATCTCCCGACTCCCAGAATGGAGTGATGCGGCCCCTTTTTACATTGCACCTGTATGTGCTCCAGGTGCTCCTTGATGATCTTCCTGCAGTACTTCCTGGTGTAGCAGAATTGCTGCATCGGGCAGCCAGGTACACCCGGATTCTGGTCCAGCAGCACTTCCTGGTGTGGCAGAAGTGCTGCAGTCCATGGCTCCAGCATCATCCAGACAGCCTCTCATGTCCCGAGGGAGGTATTGCCTCTCCCGGTCTTTTCATCCTTCAGGTATCCCGGCTGGGCTAGAGCCGCAGCTGCCCACAACAATATATATTGTGATGTGTGAGTCCTTGTGTTGCACCCCAAAACACAAGGCTGAGACTCAGTACTTTAGCAAAACCAACTTTATTCAGCTTGAAACAGGAACAGCATGGTTATTTATTGCACTGGGATCTACCATTCTCCTATACACAGACACAGCAATCAGGCAGGGTCGTGTCCAGGTTAGTGGCCAAACAATACTGTTTCCCTGCATTTATAATGCTCCTTGCATCACCCATTGATAGCAAGCACTTATAACATGACAGCAATCGACTCAGATCTGCTTTAGCTGCAAGCCGCTGCAGCGTTGGGAGCCTGTAGTTGCCCCAGCAACTGATAAACTGTCTTCCACAGACATGGCGATCACGCTTTGGGGCACTTTTTGGCAAGTCGTCCCATTGGAGAGAGTCACAAAAGAGTTTAGAAACCTTACATCTCCCCCCTTGGCTTTTTCCACACCTGTGGGGGCAAAGCGACCATCCAAGCCGGGCTCAGCTAGACGGGACAGAATGTCAGCTTTGGTGTGTGCAGCACTGGGATGGTGTTGAACATCAAAAGCAAAAGCCTGCAAACTGATAGACCACCGGGTAAGCCTGGAGTTTGTATCCTTCTGTTTGTACAGCCATTGTAGCGGGGCATGGTCAGTCACCAGAGTAAACCGTCTTCCCCAGAGATAGTAACATAGGGCTTCCACTGCCCACTTAATCGCTAAGCACTCCATTTCAATAGTCGAATAATTACACTCCCTGTGTACCAGCTTTCTAATGAGAATCATGATGGGTTGCTCTTCCCCCTCAAAACATTGTGAGAGCACCGCTCCTAAACTGAAAGTGCTAGCATTTGTTTGCAGTATAAATTCCTGGATTGCGTAGAACTAGGAATGATGATAAAGCGGCTTTTAGGTCAGTAAAAGCTCTCTCAAAGGCGTTGGTCCAGACAATACTACAATTCTTTCTGCCCTTTGTCAAGTCAGTGAGGGGGGGTGGCCCGATGCGTAAAATTGGGAATGAACCACCTGTAATACCCCACGAGTCTGAGGAAGGCACGAACCTGCCTCTGCATTTCGGGACGGGAATATGCAAGCACCTCCCCTACCTTGTCTATTTGAGGCTTGAGTAAACTATTCCCCATGGAATATTCCAGATAGTGGGTTTCTGACATACCCAGCTTGCACTTCTTAGGGTTGGCTGTCAACCCCACCAGCCATAAACTGTCAAGCACTGCCCGAAGATGAATGAGATGAGATTCCTAGTCACTACTGAAAATTACCACATCGTCAAGATAGGCACATGTGTATGCAGAATGGGGATGCAGGATCTGGTCCATCATTTGCTGAAAGGTTAGCAGTGCACCATGGAGACAAAAAGGAAGTGCCATAAATTCAAACAACATGTCTGGAGTGGCGTACGCGGTCTTCTCAAAACTAGACTCCTCCAAAGGGACCTGCCAATAACCCTTCGTAAGGTCAAGGGTGGAGATATATGAAGCCTGACCGAGTTTTTCCAACAACTTGTCCACATGTGGCATCGGGTATGCATCAAACTTGCAAATCTTATTCAAACTCCTAAAATCAATACAGAACCAAACCGTTGGATTTTGAGACAAGTACAATTGGGCTCTACCATTCACTTTTGCTTGGCAGAATAACAACTAATTGGAGCATCTGTTGGACTTCCTCGTGTATCACTTTCCTTGTTAGGTCTGGTAGGCGATACTGGGGCACCTATATAGTAACACCAGGTGGAGTGGCAATCTTGTGTTCTGCAATCGTTGTACGGCATCTAAGTTCCCCTTGATCAGCGATAGCAATTACACTTTCTGGGTATCAGTTAAATCATCCCCAATAGCAACCTCATTCTGAGGGACTGCTGCGGCCGTGACCAGGACTTCATGCCGGTCGTGTCACTCCTTTAAAAGATTAACATACAAAATTTGAATGGGTTTCTGCCGCCTAGGAATTATGACTTTATAATTCACAGGGGACATACGCTCTACTGTCACTGCTGCCATTCGGCCAGAAATTTATGTGGATCAGATGGGATCAAAACCAGCACGCGATCTCCCCTCTTAAACTTGCGGAGTTTACTCATCTTGTCATAATTACGTTTTTGTGCCTCCTGCTCGCGCTGCTGATGCTCCACAGCAATAGAGGACAATCTGGCAATCTGCTCTTGCAGCAAAATGACTCGGTCGACAAACCTCCCCCCGGGGGAGTCCCCATCCATTCATCCCAAAAAATGTCCAACACCCCCCACAGTCACTGGCCAAATAATAGTTTGAAAGAACTCATCCCGATTGACACGGGGCTTCCCGGACAGCAAACAGGAGGAAAGGTACAACTCTATCCCAAGTAGTTGGATAGTCATGGGCTACCCGCAGAATCATCTGTTTTAGGGTTTTATTAAATCGTTCAGTCAAGCTATTTGTCTGCGGATGATAAACCATGGAGTGTAACTGCTTAATTCTGAAACTTTCGCATAGCTGCTTCATGATGTGAGACAGAAAGCGTGTGCCCTGCAGTGATATTTTCATAACGAAAACGAGAACTATAACTAAAAATATTGTTTTTCGTTTTACAAGAACAAGAACTGAAATTAAGGCAAACAGATAAACTAAAACTAAATAAAAATAAAAATTAGTGATATGTGAACAAACTAAAATGAGAACAAAAATTGAGTAAAAACGAAAAAAACAGTAATAGCATTTTCGTTCAGTCTGGTTCAGTCACGTAGAGGGGTTGTTTGTAGGTCACCATGAGCGTTCAGCTACATTGAGCTGTTTACTATGCAGTGATCTTGTAACTTGGGCTTACTATAGTCACATGGCGGAACTTCTGTAAAGGACCGTTGTTTGTTTGTTGAGCACATTTGGCTTGTCGGGTTGAACAGTAAACACTTGTGCTTGATGATGGTAAGTTTGGCACAGATGTTTGCGGGTAGAAAGCGAGGAAGTAACATATGGAAATACTTTAATTACAGCACAAGTTGATAATAAGAGCAAGGGACATCTCATTCAGGATCTCCTCATTGACCGTAAGTTTGACTTTCTCTGTTTAACTGAGACTTGGCAGCAACCTCAAGACTTTTCACAACTTAATGAACGCACCCCCCCGGGGTTTGTTTACACTTGTCAACCCCGTGCCTCTGGCCGTGGAGGAGGTGTTGTGATAATTTATCGCGGGAAGTGGAAATTCCTGCCATTGTCTGCTCCTGCTGTTAGCTCTTTTGAATCAACTGTGTGTCAACTGTCTGGGCCAGTTCCTACCATCATTGCAACTGTCTACCGTCCTCCTAAGTCAAACAACAATTTTTTGAACGATCTTGCTACCTTCCTTACCCATTTATCTATAATTACTCCAAATATAATTCTGCTGGGGGATTTTAATATACATCTGGACAATATCAATATCCCTCTCACTAGAGACTTTTTATCTTGCGTTGAGAGTTTTGGATACCAGCAGCACACTGATGTTCCTACCCATTGTAAAGGACATATCTTGGACCTGATCTGCTGCTCTGGTGTTGTTCCTTTTGATCTTACAGCAGATGAACTCACTATAACCGATCATTTTCCCCTTTCATTCAATGCCAAACTTACCTTTTCTGTTCCACGTCTCATATCATTTCGTAACATTAAGAATATTAACTTGAATTTGCTGTCTTCTAGAATTTATTCCCAAATGGACTTTTATAATTTATCCACTCCCATAGAACTGGTCTCATATTATAACACTTGTCTTAATGGTATTCTTAATTCTCTTGCTCTGCTAAAAACCAGATCTGTTTCTTTTTCTTTTTCTGCCCCCTGGTTTACGCCTGAACTTCAGCTTCTGAAAGCTAAGGACAGGCAACTTGAAAGGTTGTTTAAAAAATCTGGACTCTTTGTCCACAAAGAGATGTATAAAAATCATCTACTCTATTACAAGGATTGTATAGCCCAAACCAAATCTAATTATTACACTCAGTTAATTACTTGTAATACAGGTAACACCAAGTCTTTGTTTTCTTTACTTAATAATGTTACACAACCTCCAGACTCTTTACCATCTCACCTTTACTCAACTGCTTTCTGTAATTCTCTTATGTCTTTTTTCAATGAGAAAATCCAAAGGATACATCAGCACCTTGGTCCAGATCCTCTCTGTATTCCTTTTGAACTACACTCGCCTATTCACTCTTTCTCTTCTTTCCAGCTTCCCACTTCCTCTGAAGTCTCAGATCTCATCTGCAAATCCAAGTCATCTACTTGTCAGCTGGACCCCCTGCCTACAGTTCTGGTTAAAGCCTGCCTCCCCTCTCTAGTTCCTCTCATTTCTGCCATCATTCACTCTTCTCTTACTACTGGTATTATTCCCTCATCTTTTAAAACTGCTGCTATAACCCCAATACTAAAAAAACCTGGTGCTGATCCTACTAATTTCAATAATTTTCGCCCCATTTCTAACTTGCCCTTGATCTCCAAAATTCTTGAAAAAATAGTAGCTATCCAACTTCACACCCACTTATCTCACAATAATCTATATGAAAAGTTCCAGTCTGGTTTTTGCCCTCTTCATAGTACAGAAACGGCACTTGTTAAAATTACCAATGACCTTCTTATGGCTGCTGACTCTGGTCTAACCACTATTCTCATCCTCCTTGATCTGAGTGCGGCCTTTGATACTATTTGTCATACCACTCTCCTTAATAGATTATCTTTGATTGGCATTACTCACACTCCACTTGATTGGTTTAGATCCTACCTCTCAGGTCGCACACAGTTCATACAGATTAAAACCTTCACAGCCCAACCCACCACTGTTACTTCTGGTGTGCCCCAGGGCTCTGTCCTGGGGCCTCTTCTTTTTATTATTTACCTTCTTCCCCTTGGCAATATTTTTTGCAAATATAACATTAATTTTCACTGTTATGCTGATGACACCCAGCTCTACCTTGCTGGTAAACCCACCTCCTCTTTTCCACCACCCTCGCTTATTGACTGCATTTCTGAAATTAAATCCTGGTTTTCTTCGAATTTTCTTAAATTAAACAGTGACAAAATTGAGGTTCTCCTCATTGGTTCAAAATCATCATTATCCAAATACCAATAATCTTTCTCTTATTATTGATAACTCTGTTGTTTCCCCATCATCTCAGGTCAAGAGTCTGGGTGTCATCCTCGACAGTACTCTATCTTTCCAATGTCACATTAATAACATCACCCGGTCTGCTTACTTCCACCTACGTAATATTAATCGCATTCGCCCCTCCCTCACTCCTTATACCACTGCCATTCTTGTTCATAGTCTTGTCACTTCTCGGCTGGACTACTGCAATTTACTCCTCTTTGGTCTCCCTAATAAATCTCTTCATAAGCTTCAGTTAGTCCAGAATTCTGCAGCACGTATCATCACTCAAACCCCATCTATTCACCATATTACTCTGGTCTTGCAGCAGCTTCATTGGCTCCCGATCAAGTTTCGTACTGAATTTAAGATTCTGCTATTAACATTTAAGGCCATCCATAACCTCACCCCTCCATATCTGTCTGACCTTCTTCATGTTGCCATTCCATCCCGTACCCTTAGATCCTCTTCCTCCACCCATCTGACCGTCCCTCCCGCCCGTCTAACCACCATGGGGAGCAGAGCTTTCAGCCGTTCTGCTCCCAAGCTCTGGAATTTATTACCTGCGGAGCTCTGAAACATCAAGTCATATTAATTTTTCAAATGCAAACTTAAAACACATCTGTTTAAAATGGCTTTTCTTTTTCCTTCTGATTATAGTGGTTTTGTTTGGTTTTAATTTTTAGATTTCTGATGTTTTAAGTTGTTTATAATTGTGTCTTTTATTTATTTATTGTTTGTTCGGTGTCCTTGAGTTCTCTGAAAGGCGCCTTGTATAAATACAATGTAGTATTATTATTATTATTAATAAAAGCAAATGTAGCGTGCAAGAAGAAGAAAGAGTCTTGGAGTTTCAGTGCAGGACCAGCTGGATCAGTACTTAGTAGAAGTCCAGCACTTCTCTGGCACAATGACTACACTTCACTACAGGGATGTGCGGTCTGAGGAGGCATGAAAAGTAAAAAAAAACTAATAATAATAATAACATAAAACAAATGTGTCCACTGATCTGTGCTATTAATTTGCTTTCTGTATGATTGCAATAATTTTGATAATTTTTATAGCCAAAATCACTGAATTGGTGCATTTCTTGTGCAAATACAGGGGAGAAATGTGAGGTGCGGCAGCGACGAGCCTCACCTCATCTCGGACTGTGCTCTCTCTCACACACGGGGTTGATGCACGTGATTGGTGTGTGCCTGTTGCTGTCTCTTTGTATGTCGCCAATATAATGTTTGCAGACACGTTTATTATCCACCCTGACTTTCCACAGTCTGGCTAATATCTTTAATGAATGTGTGTGACATATTTAGTCTTGCTGATCAGACATAGAACCTCAGTGAAAAAGCACAAGGTGAGGCAGACAGTACCGTGCCGCACTGAAGGGGGCGGATGTGAGCCCAACAGGTGCTTGTTGCTGCTGTTCTTTTATGCGGAGGTGCCAATAAGTTATCAATATCATAAAGTCAACTGCACTGCAGTGGTCTGTTTATTTTTATTTTTTGTTCCGACTGACTGCCAAAATGGAAGATTAAGACTTTTAAAACTAAAAGAAAATAAGGAGGACTTTTACAAGAAAGTGACAGAGATTTTTATGGAGAAGGATAGGCGCATGGACTTCATTTACAAAAACTTTATAAAAAATGGGATCAGACTAAGAAAAAAATCCAATATTTAAAAACTACGTTTTGACCTTAAATAAATTATTATGGGTGGCACAGTGGTAGTGCTGCTACTTCACAGTTAGGAGACCCGGGTTCGCTTCCCAGGTCCTCCCTGCGTGGAGTTTGCATGTTCTCACCGTGTCTGCATGGGTTTCCTCCAGATGCTCCGGTTTCCTCCCACAGTCCAAAGATATGCAGGTTAGGTGGATTGACCATCCTTAAATTGTCCCTAGTGTGTGCTTGGTGTATGTGTGTGTGTGTGTGTGTGTGTGTGTGTACCCTGTGGTGGGCTGGCGCCCTGCCCGGGGTTTGTGTCCTGCCTTGCGCCCTGTGTTGGCTGGGATTGGCTCCAGCATACCCCCATGACCCTGTAGTTAGGATATAGCGGATTGAATAATGGATGGATGGATAAAATATTATTTTGTTTTTCTTGTTACCCTTTTGTTGAACAGTCTGTATTAAAATTGATTAAAGCATTAGAATTAAAAGCTTTTAAAAACAAATAAATGTTTCAATTAAGGTCAAAATTGAAATCCGTTTTTTTGTATACCACTCTATACTTTAATTTGTACTGAATGAGTATGATTTGTGGAGTTGCAACGGCTCTCGCCTCTATACATGTAACATTCTTTCTTAGCCAAATATGTGCCTTACTTATCTGTATGTAAAGAATTCTGATGAGATATGAAACATAACCAGTAGTCAATGTGCATGCTGCCAACTGAATAGTGAATAAGCTACTCTTTTGAGTGCATATATTTGTAAATCTGACTCTAAAGGAGTTAGTACCTCACCAGCCATGAACCTCACCGCACATCACTGCTTCGTTACTGGCAACAGAATTCGACAACATACGGTCTGCTGGCGCCAGTGGCTGAGTACCTTGTCTGTGCACCTGCAATACAGGCGCTTGTCAAGAGAATATTTTCACTGTGTGGCTATCTGTGCAATGGTCATCGTTGCAACATGAACAAATCTCTCGAAATGCGTGCTTGTTTAAAGCCTAACAGCAACGTGCTTGCACAGACTGGCTTCATGGGTTGAAACATTTGATCTGCCTGACTATACTCATTAGGCCACTTCATCTGTTTGATCATTGATAGTCAAGCTGTGTTTAACGACATTATGAACTGTGAGTATATTTTGTTGACTGAAACATAACTTGCATTGAAATTGCATTGAGGTCTCGTGTCCTGGGACCCCTACAGATTTTATTTTTTTTTCTCCAGCCTTCTGGAGTTTTTTTTGTTTTTTCGGTCCACCCTGGCCATTGGACCTTACTCCTTTTCTATGTTAACTAATGTTGTCTTATTTTAATTTCTTATTTTGTCTTTTATTTTTCTTTTCTTCATTATGTAAAGCACTTTGAGCTACTTTTTGTATGAAAATGTGCTATATAGGTACCCTGCCCAGGATTGGTTCCCTGCCTTGCGCCCTGTGTTGGCTGGGATTGGTTCCAGCAGACCCCCGTGACCCTGAGTTTGGATTCAGCGGGTTGGAAACTGGATGGATGGATGTGCTATATAAATAAATGTTGTTGTTGTTGAAATATGTGTAGGGTAGTATTTGTGGTCTTGCAACAGAAAAAAAACTTAAATTGTACTAACATTATGTAAAAAGGCCAGAACTAAATAAAATAAAAACTACAATTTTAAACATAGAACTAAATAAAAATAGAAATGGCTGACTCCACTGAAAACTAGAACAAAATAAAAATTAATTTTATAAAACAAAATAAAACTAAAACTACAGTTAATACCAGAACTGAAATATCACTTCCCTGATCAGTGAGAATCTTGCGAGGGATACTAATATGTGTGAACATATCCAAGAGCTTTTGCAGTAGTTCAGGTGTCCACCTGTTGCAGCACTGCTACTTTTGGCATAATTGATTAACACTAGCATATAATGAAAGCCACTTTTACTCCTGGGAAGCGGGCCAACTATATCTAATCCCACCCTCTCAAAGGGGACATCTAAAATAGGCATTGGTACAAGGGGTGCCTTGGCGGGTCTGTGAGCAGAAACTATTTGGCAGTTGGGAGAGGCCTTACAAAATCGCTCCACATCCAGGCCCATATTCACCCAATAAAAGCGTTTCAAAATGTGTTCCCTTGTCTTTTCCATGCCGAGGGTGACCCCCCTCCCAAACATGACTGGGAGCAATCTTTAAAACCTTCTCTCTATGCTCACTTGGTACTACCAACTCCTCAATACGTCCATCACCCATGCAATCAGAAATCACCCGATACAAAAAACCTTCCTTATATAAAAAATGAGGTGTTTTAAAATTCAGGTCCTCTCTCTCCCAATAATAGTCATTTGCTATGTGGGCTTGTCTGAAAACAAAATCCAAGTTGTTATTAGCTCGTTGTAAGTGAACAAACTGTGCCTGGATGACAGTTTCTTACATGTCTGATGTAAAATTGCACTCGCCTACCACTGCTACTGTGTCTGATACAGCATTGCACTCACCTCCCACTTCTATTTCGTTTTCCTCCGGGTCTGTATTGAGTGTCCGGTCTGTGAAAGCTGTTGGTGCGTGTGACAGCTTGGGAAAGTTTGCCAGCTCTCCTGGGTCTTTACTTAAGGATTCGTCCCCCAGCTCGCTGGACAACTTCGGTTCAATTTCATACCCGTTTCCTTGACTGGCATTGTCTGTGGCGAGCCCCTCTCTATCCACTATGGGGGTAGGTGTTCTGCAGGTGGCCAAGACCCATGGGAAGAGGGCATTCCTTTTTCCTATTAGGAGTGGCCAGGGTGAGGTGTTGGATATGGCAGTCCAAACCTTAAAGTTCTTCCCTTTAAATTTTAGAAGGAGTAAGATAGTCTCATATGTTTTTATGTCCCCATGTATGCAGCGAATGTTTACTTTGTTTGTGGCCTTATATGGGGTCTGCTGGAGCAAGTCACGGCAGACTACGCAGAGGTCACTACCAGAGTCTAACAGTGCCGAGCATTCCCATCCAGCCAACGTAACAGAGACCTTAAAATTGTCCTCCTTTAACATTTCAGGGGAAACTTAAAGCCGCATACCTGGGCCAGACTGATAGCCATTGTTTGCACAGGTGAGAGGTGACACTCCTGAGCCAGATGTCCCAAATGATCACAGCGAAAGCTGGGCAATCTGAATCAATATGCCACAGCCAAAAATGGCGCCCCTTGACCACTGAACTCACAGCCGTACGGAGGATAGCCTGTTGCTTCAGGTAGTCATAATCATCAAGCCTTTCAGGAGGGAGAATCCGTATGGCTTGGAGGGCCTATCCAGTTAAAAATGGGGCCAAAATAGCTGCCCAGGCACCCCTGTCCCAATGCATCAATGTTAACCATATGTTCAGAGCAGAATAGGAAACACTCAGGGTCATCTGATGGAGCCATCTTCGGCAGCACATCTTGTGGCTGCACCAAGCTAGGGGCCTTACTTTGCTTTGGGTTTTGCTGTACTCCTTGGGGATCCATCAGTGCAAGAACCCCACTCCTGGTACCATGTGACATGTGAGTCCCTGTCTAGCACTTCAAAACACAAAGCTGAGCCTCAGTACTTTAGCAAAACCAACTTTTTTCAGCTTGAAACAGGAACAGCAAGGTTATCTACCATTCTCCTATACACAGACACAGCAATCAGGCAGGGTTGTGGCCAGGTTAGTGGCCATATAATACTGTTTCCCTGCATTTATAATGCTCCTTGCATCACCCATTGATGGCAAGCACTTATTTCCCATTCACTCCTTTTTCGTAGGTGATTTGTATATTTTAAATGTGCAATAGAATAGAATGTTTGTTTGAATAACTATTGTACATACCTGAATGAAGGTATAGTTTTATTTCCTGTAATTTGATATCCTACTGAAACATTCTGAACACTGTTAAAATTCAACAGCCTAAGGTAGAAATGTATGTGTTAATTTCATTAGCAGTAAAATAATAGCTTAAAGAAATATAGCTGGTATAAGTATAAAGAAACTGTTTTAACTTCAAGACAACATGTTAAGTGATATTAATAGATGTGTTTCAAGATAATCTCTACTGATATAAGTGACTTTAAAATAATTTAAGGAACATTATGTGGGAAAGGATAAATTATATATTTTATATGAATTACTCTGCTAGCCTTAGACATAGTGAAATATAAATTTCTTTAGTAAATTATTTCATTCCCAAGACTGCACACACTTGAACAAAACTCTGTAATTAGAAAAAGGGAATATGGTACCTAACTCTTCTAGTTTATTTTGATCTAATTTCTAAAATAATTAGAAATTTACTAGTTCAGACTGTGAATTTCTCCCTTGACTTTTCCTTGCTTACTGAAAGATGTTCTCTGGAAGACACTGGTGTAATATTATCATGAAAAGGGGGGTGAAGTAAAATGCCTGCCATCGATTAATTTCTATAGTAACCTCCATAGAACATGACTCTTAAACTAATAACCTCCACACCCCTCTACTTTCTCTTTTCTTTTGTTTTTGTTTGCCACAACTGGAAATTTTTCTGTCCTCTATAGGAGAGTTCTAACATTTGTCTCTTGTCAAGTTTTAATATTAATGGGACTGGTCTCAGAGTCCTTCACTCACAGATACCTTTTCACTCCACATTCCCCCTAAGTGGGAAAAGGTTGATATTAAATTAATTTTAGTTTACAAAGTTATTTTCATAACAGAAAAAGTTATGTGCCAATAGCTTGAAAATTGTGAAACAATTTAATGTTTTCTCCTTGGAATATATTAAGATTGACTTTATATTGCGATGATTTACTTGTTTTGCTTTTAACTGAGTGGAGTCCACAACAATGGCCAAGCTAGATACAACTATAGAGGAATTATTTTATTGAGAAATCTATTTTTGAACATAATGGATAAATTCAATGGAAATTTATGCATTAAGCTTGGCACCACATTTGAATGTGCGCGCCACCTTAAATGTGCGTGTCACGTTGTTTAATTGTGTGTATCACATTTAATTGTGCTTGTCACACCTTTAAATTTTTTATCACTTCAGGGACACCGTGACCTTCAGAATTCATTTTGACAATTAAAAACAAATTGGTCAAGAGACAAGCAGAGACTGGATAAAATGACCATCTGTTTTGCTGCTAGCATTATTTTTGCTAAGGGGTACTACATTGAAACAGGCCTAACACCTCATAAGATATTATTTTCAGATCCATAAGTAACTTTCAAAAATTACGGATAAAGGGTATTGCAATATACGAATATGGAACAAAACTCTTAAGTATTTATGCCTACACGTAAAAGCTGCTTTTCCTAATTCATTGGAGATAACAGCACTTGAATTTGAACCTGGAGATTGGTCTCTAACAAAGATCTGCAATGAGTAAATCATCTGACTCCAGGCAGAAACACGCTATGCAGAGGAGATCAACCACAGATCAGGCCATTGACCTATTGTCTACTAGATTACTTACAAAAATTCAAGTTAAAGGGATCACAGGCATCTGCTGCTAACAGTTCAACTGTGCTGGTGACCTTGGATGCTGAAAGATCATCGTGGGTCCAGAACTGTAAAGGGCAGTCTGCATGTCATCCGTAAAAGAGATCCATTCATCAGAACAATAGTTTCAGATATTGATATTGTTTACTTTGGGGTATCGGTACCCAAGACCTGACTAGCATATTAAATCCTTACCATAGAAAGAAGTTAATCACACTTTTACTCTGCAAAACTATCATTCCACCTTAACTTTGCTTGTTTCTTGTTGGGATTGTTCTTTCTTTTTCCTCCACTGTAACCTTGTTTTTGTCCACTTGTTTGATTATATATTATGGTTGCTGACCAAGTACGTGAATTCTTCTTGCCCTAGGAGTTGGAATCACATCCTAATATCTATTTTCTACAGCAGCACCTTTTAAAGAAGGCTTGAACCATGGAGTTATGGATGGTAAATGCTAATTATCTGCATACACAGCCATGCAAATGAACTCTTTTAATGAGCAACATGTACTTATTAAGTATTTGTAACTATTGTTTTTATTAATGGAAATGATGATTAATTATTCTTAACTTGCTTAGTATTTAACCTGTACAACATTTGGGATAATATAATGGGACAGTTTAGAAAATGGGATTAGCATAACATGGTCATCACTTAAAATAAAGGCAATGTGTAAGAGTAAATATTTTGGAGAAATGTTTTTAATAGTCCTATTGATACTTGATGACAGAAGACAAGTTAACTTTAAGGATTAAAGTTTGTATGTAATTTAGACTGTTAATCAGAATTTAACATGACTACCATATTTAGATACATTACATAAGTAATTATCATCATATTAGCACTTGTAGCAATACAAGTTAAAGTCAATCCAATTTAAGCATTATTGGGTACTAATTGTAGTATAGGGTTTAACATTAAGGGAAATTTGTTAACTAAAAGAAATTATTCTAAGTTTAATGAATGGTAAATAAGTGTTTTGAGAATAGAGACACTCAGGACAAAATGTCTAAGTTCATTAGTATAAGGTGAAGATATAGTTTAAACTAGAAGACTCTTGACACAGGCAAAATGTAGTAGCTGTTTGATAGCTAAAGTTTTTCATAATGGATGTACATTTTATTTGAGTAGTAGTAATTGATACAAATGTTAATATTAATGAATTGTGGACTTTACATAAGAATTAGATACAACATTAACCACAAATTGTATGATATTGGGTGTTAAGATTAAATGTGCTAATTAAATGCAATTTTTACAGGGTATACTCCAAACCATTTGAAATGGTAGAACAAAGTACAGTATAAGGGAAAGAAGGCTTGTGGATAGTGTTTTTTTTTTTTTTTTGGATTTTATTGATTTTAATAACAATAACCTTCCATACAAATAAGTCAAGTTTTACAAGGCTTGGTTCAAAACAAAACAACTCATGAGAAAGAGAGTAAAACTTTAAGCTAGTAAAAATAAGTAATTAGATAAATTAATAAATGAATAAAAATAAATAGAGTAAAAAAAGAGGGGAGAGAATCTGTTTCCTCAATTAAAATGCTTATTCTAAAATGTTATTGATTCGTTCCTGCCAGGTTTTCAAAAAGTTTTGTACAGATCCTCTAAGTGAGGATTTCATTTTTTCCAATTTCAAATAGTATATAACATCAGTTACCCACTGGCTTAAAATAGTAGAGTTAGGATTCTTCTAGTTGAGCAAGATAATTCTACGTGCCAATAGTGTAGTAAAGGCAACTACAATTTGTTTGTCCTTCTCCACTTTAAGCCCATCTGGAAGTACACCAAATACAGCTGTTAATGGATTAGAAAGGATTGTGACACCAAGGCTATCAGAAAGGCATTTAAAGATTTTGGTCCAGAATGATGCTAATTTGGTGCAGGCCCAAAACATGTGGCCCAGTGAGGCTGGAACTTGATTGCAATGTTTGCAGGTTGGATCTTGCCCTGGAAATATTTTGGACAATTTTAAACGAGACAGATGTGCCCGATATATAATTTTAAGTTGAATAATTGTATGCTTTGCACATATGGAGCTCAAGTGAATTCTGTGCATTGCTACCTTTCACTCCTTTTCTGAGATGTTGAGTGAGAGATCCTTTTCCCACTGCACTCTTGGATCTTTGAAAGGGGGGGACTGTAAAACGGTTTTATATATTACAGAGATGCTGTCTGAGTCCTCAAGACTGATCAGTATTTTTTCCAGCATAGAGGTAGGTGGGATTTGAGGAAAATTGGGCAGGTTTTGTTTAACAAAGTTTCTAATTTGAAGGTAGTGAAATAAATGTGTTGCTGGAAAGTTAAATTTGGTATGTAATTGTTCATAGGATGCAAAGATATTGCCTATGTTCAGATCTCTAAATGATTTAATCCCAAATGTTTTCTAGACATTAAAAACTGTGTATGTTTGAGAGGGTGGAAAAAGGAGGTTCTTGTACAGAGGTGCCATAGATAAAAGCTTCTCTATCTTAAAATACTTCCTACATTGGTTCCATATTTCTGAGTGAGTGAAGCACAAATGGGTTGTTACTATATTGGCGATGACCTGTAGCTATTGGGGCACAAAGCAAGGAATAGAAAGAAGTATTGTAGGATTTTATTTCTATTATGGACCAAGCCTGTGTATGTTCATCTATTTGTGTCCATGTCCAGGTTTTCATAGCTTGTTTATCTGCTTCCCAGTAATAAAATTGAAAGTTAGGTAGAGCAATGCCACCTTCTGCCTTAGGTCTTTGTAGGGTCAACCTTTGGATATGTGGAGGTTTTGAATTCCAAATAAATGAGGTTATCATTGAATCTAATTTCTTAAAAAATTATTTATTGATGTATATTGGAATGTTTTGAAATAAAAAAGAAGCTTAGGAAGGATATTTATCTTAATGTTAATTCTTCCAGCTAAAGTGAGATGAACGGTAGACTATCTATGCATGTCTTGCTTAATTTTTTCCATACAGACGGCAAAATTTTGTTGATAAAGAGCTTTATGTTTACTTGTGATGTTTACACCTAGGTATTTAAACTGATCTGCAATGATAAAAGGGAAGGTGTCGATCTAATATTGTGTGCTTCAGAATTCACTGGAAAGAGCACACTTTTATTCAAATTAATTCTGAGACCAGAAATCTTTTGAAATTCTATTAGTGCTGTTAGGACTGCAGACACAGTATTTTGTGGATGTGATATATACAGTACCATATAATCTGCATATAGAGAAATTTTCTGTTCAAGTCCTTCTCTAATAATCCCCTTTATCTCATAAGCATTTCAACAGTGAACTGCCAGTGGCTCAATGGCGATTGCAAAAATTTCAGGGTTTCCCAGAGTATTCCTGCAGAAACCTCTGAAGATGTATTTGTCTCTATAATAAAATCAATTTGTTTGGATATAAATTCAGTACAGTTCTCGTCTGCTGATAAAAGTGGGTTAAGACGCCATGAGTATGTGGGGCATAATGATTTTAGCTCCAAGATCAAAGGGGCATGGTCAGAGATAACAGTAGTGTTGTACTTACATGATTTAATTTTAGGTAAGAAATTGTTATCTACAAAGAAATAATCAATTCTTGAGTAGCGGTGATGCATTGGTGAGTAGAAGGAATATTCTCTTGAGTTTGTGTTTAGAAATCTCCAGGGGTCTGATATGTTGTATTCAGTTACAAACTCTGTAATTGTCTTTGCAGTGTTAGATGTCATCGCCCCTGTGGCAGGAGACCTATGTAGGTCTGGATTTAAAACACAATTAAAGTCTCCAGCCATCATAATTTTATGAGTCTTCACATTGGGAATGGATGCAAATATATTTTGGATGAAGTCCCTATCATCCACATTGGGTGCACAGATATTTATCAAAATCACTTTACAGTTAAATAAATTACCCATGACAGTCACATATATCCCTTCAGGATCAGATATTACATCTGAAACTGCAAAAGAGACTGTTCTATGTATAAGAATTCCCACACCTCTAATTTTCTTTGTAAAACTGGAATGGAATATTTGGCCAGTCCAGTCTCTGTGCAGCCGAAACTGATCCTTGCTTATTACTAAGTGGGTCTCCTGTAAAAATACCATTTTGCCGTTTACACCTGTTAGGTGAGAGAATACTTTCTTTCTCTTTAATTCGTGATTCAGACCTTTAACATTCCAGCCCACAAAGTTAACTGTTCAGTCATGGAGACATTGCTTCTGAACTTTTGCTGTCATTTTGTAGTCTTAACTGAAAATAAGACAGCTTTGACCTTGATTTCCAATCTTCCCAGGAGTTATTGCCATGAAGCCTATTGTTATGTTTGCACTTATAATTATAAGGATTAAAAGGATAGATTAGAGATAGCTTGCATTCTTTCTCAACCCCCCCAGTCCCCCCACCCCCCATTTTGCCTCCCCACGTGAGGCTGAACCACACTTCACAAAGTCCCAGTCCTCTGACGTACCTAGAGACAGAGCACGTCCAAAACAAAATAAGTCCCCCAGCAGCAGCATATGAGGGTTAAAATTGAGATATCTATTGACAATACAGTCCAAATACTATAAGCATAAAATATGATCTTAAACAATCTTAAGATAGTAAACCCAGGGAATGATGTCAAAAAGTATCCCTGGATAAGCATAGTAAGCCTTAATACAATAAACCAAGGATATGATGTTAAACAGTCTCCATTAAAAATTTTTTTTTTACACATACATACATATACCCATATAATTGTAATTAAAGCATATACAAAAAGTGTCCGAGAAGGGAAAAGGATGTACAATTACGTTACCAGTATCATTGCAAATGGATCAAACAGCCGGTAAGATCTTACTAGAAAAAGTAGTCGCCAATCAGCTTCAGTCACACCTTACGCATTACAATTTATTTGAGAAATTCCAGTTTGGTTTCCGCACTGGTCATAGTACAGAAATGGCAATAACGCGGGTTGTAAACGACATTCTGATATCCTCTGATGAAGGAAACTCCACTGTAATTATGTTGTTAGACTTAAGTGCAGCATTTGACACCATTGACCATTCTATTTTACTGCACAGACTAGAAAATGATATTGGGCTTACAGGCACTGTGCTCACTTGGTTTAGTTCTTATTTATCGAATTTATTCCAATATGTACAGAAATGTGCTAACAGTACTCTCCTTATACACAGAAGTGAGATATGGTGTTCCACAGGGCTCAGTACTGGGACCTTTACTGTTTTCACTTTACATGCTTCTACTGGGATCTATCATTAGGAAACATAATGTTAATTTTCACTTGTATGCAGATGACACCCAGTTATACCTTTCATTTAGATCAAATGAAGTTTCTCCGATGTTGTCTTTAATTAGTTGTGTTAGTGAATTAAAGGAGTGGATGGATGAGAGCTACTTGTCTTTAAACTCCGATAAAACAGCGATGTTAATTGTTGGAGGGAATGACACTGATCACAACAATATTTTGACATCATTTAACTCATTTGGAATCACCATTAATTTTATTGAATCAGCCTGCAATCTAGGAGTTATCTTTAACTCTAGCATGCCATTTAAAGCGCATATTACAAAGTTGTCCAAATCATGTTAATGTTGGGAAATTAAGGCACTTTCTAAATAAACAGGATTCTGAGAAATTAATTCATGCATTTATTTCTAGTAGGATTGACTACTGCAATGCGGTGTTCACTGGATGTTCAAACTGTTCTCTATACAGCCTCCAGTTAATCCAAAATGTCTGCTGCAAGAATTATTATAAGAACAAGAAAGTACGAACACATAACTCCAGTTCTTAAATCCATACACTGGCTCCCTGTTAAGTTTAGGGCAGATTTCAAAGTCCCCCTTTTAACATATAAAGCATTAAATGGCCAAGGTCTGGCTTACTTGTCTGAACTTATCATGACTTACAAACCAGAGCACACAAGATCTCAAGATGCCGGTCTGCTTATGATTCCAAGGATTAATAAAATAACAGTGGGAGGTCGAGCTTTTAGTTACAGGGCCCCTAAACTGTGGAATGGTCTGCCTGCTACTATAAGAGATGCCCCATCGGTCTCAGCTTTTAAATCCCGGCTGAAGACTCACTACTTCAGTTTAGCATATCCTGACTAGAGCTGCTGATTAACTGTACAGACATCTCTGTTGTTAGTCATTAGCACTAAAACATAAGTAACATGATAGTTATAATTTGCTACTAACTCTCAACTATTTTGTTTCTCTTCTTGGTACTCAAACGTGGCACTTGGTGCCACGGCCCTTCTGCCAATTTGTTTTGCCTGCCTAAGGTAAAGTCATCCCTGATGGAGGATCGCAAGAATCGTGGGGTAGAGGGGTCCTTTCATCGGATTGGCTGGCCAAGCAATGTTTCAGCTGTGGAATGGCCAAATGGGGGAGGCAGCTTAATGGTTGAGGTCTCCAGGACTCTAAACAAATCCAAATCACATTATGTGATATCATCTACTGTTAAATTCTGGTCCGTACTTGTAAAATTTTTATTTTTATACTGTATTGAGGATTTGTTCTTTTCTGTGTATTGTATTATATTGACCCCCTTCTTTTTGACACCCACTGCACGCCCAACCTACCTGGAAAGGGGTCTTTTTTTGAACAGCCTTTCACAAGGTTTCTTCCATTTTTTCCCTACAAGGGTTTTTTTAGGAGTTTTTCCTTGTCTTCTTAGAGAGTCAAGGCTGGGGGGCTATCAAGAGACAGAGACTGTTAAAGCCCATTGCGGGGTGATTTTGGGCTATACAAAAATAAATTGTATTGTATTGTGTTGTATCTTCTTTGTCATGCCATGGCAGGATGCGACTCACGATTGTATTTTCAAAAAAGTGTCAGGATCAGTTTTCTTAGTTCTTTTTCTGCTTCCTCCATAGAAGTAAAAATGTAGTGTTTGCCTTGAATGTCCACTTTCAGTTTGGCAGGATACAATAGGCTGTATCTGATTTTAGGAACTGGGATACTTAGAGCTATATAGACAGAAATAGTTGGTGGCAATACAGGGCAAAAAGATTTATCAATCTCTTCTATTTGCATACTGATTAAGGATTCTGAACCTATTGGTACAATAAATCTCAAGATGGAGAGTCAACTATAATTTTGAAGATAAAGAAATCTAGTGTGGCAGAAAAAACATTTAGCTATAAGTCATCCAAACGCTATTGTATGTGTGAAGAAATAAATGCGAGAAGCAAACAGATTAAGGGTTTGGGAACCATGCCCGTGTACTGTTGTACCAAAATAATTCAGTATGCACTGAAATAACGGTCAGGTTCATGAAAGAAACAAATGACAAATGAGTCTGTACAAACAGAGGAATTTATATGATTTTAACCAGAAGTAGGCAGAAGAAAGGGTTGACATATTAAGAAGGTGACAGAGGTGATGTCATCGGAGGGCGACCGGGAGTGACGTCGTCAGAGCTGGACAGGCGAAAACATGGAAGTTTCTTCATGAGACGGAGCGATGTTTTCTGGTGTGGAATTCAAGGTGCAGAAGGTTTTTCTTCCTTTTTTCTAGTAACGAAAAGAGAAAAGCATTAATACGCTGTCTTAAACCCTGCTTCAGTGTGTTTTCATACTCCGTCGGGTCCTTCGGCTGCCCCCTAATCGCATGTGTGTGACATATGTCAAACTGTAGGAGGAAAAGGTTGGGAGCATGCGATGACACAGTGCATTGCCACACCCACCACAAACCACCCAGGTTGGGACCCAAGTGTAACCATGCAACAGGAGACACCTCAGTTTATTTATGAATGTCCGCTGCATATGCTTTGCTTCTGCTTTGCATCTGATGATGAAGAATAAGCTCAGATACTCACAGCCTTGAATTTGGATTAGACGGGATTAGAAAAGAAGTGTTTACATAAACTGACATGCTTCAGACATGTTTAAACATCAAGCAGCTCCACTAAATGTGTTACTTTTTGAATTAAGAAATGCACCTTGTCAGATATTTCCTTTTTTGTATTTTTATATTTATTTTTCTAACATTTCTGTCCACTTCATAAGAGTTTGAGGAGCTTGCAGGAATCAAGGTCAAATTTAATTTTTCCATCAGTTGAAATTTGCATATGTTAATACACATGTTGTAGGGGGGATTTAATTCTACTTTAGCACTCCAGTTATTAATGCAATTACCTTGAGGTGCAGTTTACTACAAAGATGCATCCAGCCACCTATTTATGGGGATAATGGCCCTATCCCAGATCTGTCACTGATTGCAAGACAAGAACTAACCATAATCTGTCATAGAGTTCACTTACAAACACTAAGTGAGTTTAATACTGCAGTTTAATTTAATACTCACATAATTCATGTGTGAGTAAAAAGTGGAGTAGAAAGAAAATGTTGAGTAATGGAGTCTCAAACATGGCGAAATGGGATGGGATCTCCAAAAGACACACAAAAGCAGGCTGACCTTCAGTGGCCCACTCAAAAGAGGATTACCTCAATGCTGCAAGTCCCTAAGTTGCTACCAGAAGGCTGACACCTGCATCTTGCTTTTAATGTCCAAAAAATAATGGAATGTTCCAAAATTACAAAAATGTCTCACAATGAAAAAAACAATGAAACTCTGGCTGAATGACAAGCACACAACTGCCACCCTGTTGGGATGATGGGTGTGAAAAAGTCATAAGGAAAGGAGAGTAATATATGACAACATTCATCTTGTGAACAACAGGGCACAGTGGTAGTAATGGCATCCTGATGCTTCTCGGCAGAGAGATAATCTTGGGGCACTCAGCCAGTGAAGCAGTCTCAGTCCTCAAGACTACTGGTCCATTGCTCTTACACCAATTATAATACAATTCACATGAAAGGATCGTCATGTCCCATATCAAAGCAAGCATCCTTGTTACATTTGACCATTCCAGCATGCTTATCAATCAAGCAGGTCTACAGAGTTTGCCATATCTATTGTACTGTACTCTGCTTTGACTCACCTGGAGCTCTATTAAAACAATTTTGGAAAGGTAATTATTGACTATAATTAAGCATTCAATACAATCATACCTTACAAAATGGTTAATAAACATTCTTTAGGTCTAAATACCCCCTTATACAATTTGACCTAAACTTTCTTTCCAACAGGTCCCAGAATGTTAGGATGGGTAAGCACATATCTTCAACTTTGTTTTTGAGTAGGAGTGCACCGCACAGCAGTATGCAGAGCCCCCTTCTGTATTCGCTCTTCACCTACGACTGTGTTTCTATTCACAAAATCTAACTTAATCATTAAATTTGTTGATGACACCACCATGATAGGCAAAATTTCATATAACAATGAGATGGTTTACAGAGAAGACGTTCTGCTAGTGGCATGGAGCACAAATAAGAAACTAGCTCCGAGATGAACAAGTCCCTGTAACACAAAAATAACAGAATCTGAGAACCACAATCAATGGTAATCCAGTAACCTGAGAAAAACAAAAGAAAAGTAATACTTAATACTGCTACACTAATTTAATGCACCACAGCTGGGTTTTGCTTCTGACTGAAAATAAAAAGCAACAAAAAAGACCAAGCAGCAGTGATATCAGAGTATCCCCACTTCTTGGTGCTCCACCTACAAAGTATGTGAAATTGATGTCACTTTAAAGAAAAAACATATAATTAACTAACAGAATAAATCAAAAACATGCAGAAAACAGAAAATATATGCAACCCAGGGAAAAAACATGGCTGTAATATAACATAGCACCCTCTAAGGGGTGGCTTCCAAAATATATGCAGACTAGGGAAGGCTCTGAGGTTGTGAGACATTAATTCTAACCACTGAACCAATATGTCATCTTTGCAATAAAAAGGCATGACATAAAGTAATGATTATTTGTTTAGTGAAATTACTTAACTACGACACTCAAAGATAAGAGGACAGAGATGCACACAAAAAAGCTAAGAATACAGGTAATTGCTGCTGCTAGTGAACAGAGTGATAGCTACAGGATCCTGGGAAAGGCATCACCAAAATAAGATATTTCAGACAATTTGCTATAACATCACTCATCAGACAAGAGCATTCTTAATATTGTACCGTGATATCTGTTTCCATGGAAACACATAGCTATGTGATACCTACATGCATACAAGTTGTATTAAAATGATTGATGCCTAACTCCAATCCTCCACCACAATTTCTACTACATTTGTTTGAATGTGATAAACATATCACTTCTGAGAATGACATTTACAAACACAGCAAAGCAGAAACATAAATAACTGACATTATTTGGCATGGATTGCTGTCGTCCAATTTCATCAGTTAATTTCTAAAGAGGCTGAGTAGTTTTTGCAAGGGCTCAAGTGAAAACAAATTAAAATAATAAGTAAAAACTGAAAAATGTATTAAGACATTAGGGTGAGAGCACACAAAAACAACAGGCTTCCTCTTAGAAGCACTGCAGGCTTACAAGGCTATAAAATGACAGCAAAATCCCTTAAAAGTCCTGCTTTCCCAACATAAAGGGGGCTGTTTTGTATCCTAGCAACATATTGCCACTAGGGCTGTCAGCCAGTCGGGCTTCATTGTTCTAAAAAGCACCTATAATATTTTTTCACAACCTTAGCACTTTGTGTACCTGTGCTGAAGCAACTGTCAATTTGTGTTTTCTGCCAAACTTCCCTATGAGTAAAATAAATCATTTGGCTAGATTTTCTCTTCCAATTCCAGCCTTGTATATCTGTGTAAGCTGCCCTATCATTCGTTATTAGACATCTGCTACTTTCAGAGACAACACAGTTATAGACACTTCGGTACTGCCCTCATTCCATGATCACCTTAGGTTTAATTATCCAGAAGGTGTCTTCCTGTGCTCTTTTTGCATTGATCATCCTTTCTTTTTATTGCCACTTCTCTGTGAATTGGATAGTTCCTCCTCTGTGCATTGTAAGTCAGGTATTTGTGCAACATAACTCTCTTCACCTTTCCTGTGGGACTAGACTTGTAGCATTTGACCTACATTTAGAAAACCTTGTGTGTTTTCTACCATATGGACAATTACTGCATGGTATTGGCCATGTATGCTTTAATCTACAGTATCAGGGCAAGGGTGATCCTGTTCACATTTCTCACTCTTCATTTTATTTGACAATTTGTTGTTTTTACTTCCTCCACTTAGACTTTGTTTAAAACCATGAAGGCGCTTAAAACTTATATCATTCAGACTTGTATTTGTTATGAAAAACTCTTACAACATTATGTCATCTGCAGAGATAGGAGCTCCATTCAATGTAAAAGTCTCAGCGGAAGCAGTGTCTGCATGGAATTCATAATTCCAATCATCTGCTTTAATAGGTTGATACTGACCTTACACTTAGCAATTCATCTTTCACACTGCACCTATAAGGGAAAGAGTAACATTGCAAATCCATCTGGCGGTTCATGGTTTACTTCACTTCTGGAAAGATGTCACATCCCACACAATTTCTTTGCCTGTATTTCATAGTAGTTTAAGCTTATGGCTTCATATAATCTGTAACAAGAAAACAGTCACACACAATGACAATGCTGCAATTTGATTAAAGTTGACATACAGAGAAAGTGACACCTGAGTAATACGAATAGCAAGCCAAATTAACATTTAAAGCTAAGTCAAAATGTCTGTTACATGTCTTAAAATAAGCCCAGCATTCAGATATTTTAAATTCATTTGAAGGTATCTAAAATTAAGCTGTCATATATTTTAAGATATGTCTTATACTGTACATTGTAATGTATTTCAAAAAATATCTCAAAAACATCTTTAGATGTCTTAAAATAATTTTCTTTGGATTTGGATCTTTAAGTTACTTTTTCTTTTATTTGTGTTCCTAGATATCATAGGTGTTACCTTTTCATTGTTATAGTTGGTATGATACTATGTGGTTTCTAGGCAGGTAATTAGCATGCCACATGACCCTTGACATTGTGGTAACCACATTACACCTTAAACTGCATCTACACTTTTTTGTGGAAAGTTAAAATATAAATGTTAAAGCACAAAACAGCAGGCTTTCAAGGCTAAAAATTAAGTAAAGCAATATTTTAGCACTCTTTTTGTTTACAATCCTCTGGTAATGATTCTGGTATTCTTTATTACCATGAATGAAGATGTTTCTTAGGTCTTTTCAAGGCAATAATATATGACAGCTGTCACACACGTATGCATGGGAGGCAGCTAAAGGGCTCGATTGAGGGTAATTACATGCTGGACCAGGGGAGGGCGGAGTGCATTAACCCTTTCTCTTTTTCTCCTGCAGAATGGTTTGGGGAAATGCCACCTGGCCCCAATGAAGTCACTTCCAGTTCTAGGCCCAGCAACATCACTTCCAGTTCCAGTACCGACGATATCACTTCTGGTTCCAGCCCTGATGACCTTATTTCCTCTGACTAACTATAAAACTGTCATTTTGTCACCTATACCACACTCAGTTAAAATTAGATTTATTTGCCTGAACAGGAGCAAGCCACAATATATGGGGTGGCTACCCCAAACCATTTTTGTCTCTCTCGTCCCTTTTGTTCTGACACAGACTATTGAAAAAAGTGGACATCAAGGGGAATAGGGATGAAACTATTTCACAATGCTTACAAAAGTCACCTATAATGCTTTGTCTGGACATATTTGCTAGATGGCAGCAAAGATGGTGAAAAAGACTGAGGCTAAAACACTTTGGACATCCATTCGCCTTACAGTACAGCATCTAATGGTGTTCGCTGCACTCACCTGACAATGTAACTGATCAAAAGAAATACAAGCCAGACCATGTGCAAACAATACTGCAAACAGTGTGACACATTTTGAAAATTTTGTGGATTATAAATGCATGAAATTGGTTGCTTTGCGAGGTATCAAATGTTGTAAATTTTTCATGTATTGGATGTATAGTGTCCATATTTTCAGAAATTTATTAATGGCATGTTTTGCACAATTTGAATAATAAAAAATTATTTTGACATCTTTCTCAAACAGATTTTCTTTAAAAAAATTGCTGTAAGAGCCAATCTTAGAAAGTTAGTGCTTTAAGTTAAACTCATATTAGTGTTTGCTTAATTTGAATAGAATATAATTTTCTTTCATATCTATAGATTATGGTGTAACCGTTCTTCCTGTAAGTTAATATGAGATAGAACTATCCATCCATCCATTATCCAACCTGCTGAATCCAAACACAGGGTCACAGGGGTCTGCCGGAGCCAATCCCAGCCAACACAGGGCACAAGGCAGGAACCAATCCTGGGCAGGGTGCCAACCCACTGCAGGACACACACAAACACACCCACACACCAAGCACACACCAGGGCCAATTTAGAATCGCCAATCCACCTAACCTGCATGTCTTTGGACTGTGGGAGGAAACCGGAGCGCCCGGAGGAAACCCACGCAGACACAGGGAGAACATGCAAACTCCACGCAGGGAGGACCCGGGAAGCGAACCCAGGTCCCCAGATCTTCTAACTGCGAGGCAGCAGCGCTACCCACTGCGCCACCGTGCCGCCCCTGAGATAGAACTATCTTAGCTATATCTGCAATAGAAGTTACTGTTAATTAAGTTAGTGTGTACTTGGAATAGTCCCATTGCTAGCATGGACTGAAAGACCCGTGTACAGTTTGTAAATGGGATAGGCATACAGTTTTCTGACCATTTAGAAATAGTTCAACTGTATGAGCAAACTTAAAGAATGAAACAAGATATATAACCTTTAAACAGAACTTTTCTTAAACAAGAACTTTCCTTTTCTTTGCTATATCAATGTTTCTCTATATTTGTGTGAATTGTTTTACTTTGAAATTTTACTAATGGTTTTAAAAAAGAAGATATTTTGTCTGTGGAATAATTTCAACATGTCAAGCTATTGTCAGAATCCCATGAAGCAAAGTAAAGCTGCAGAACTTTGGTAATTTTGGGTGAACGCAGCTACATTAGCCATGATTGAGTTTTTAATGGCTGTTCGCGTTATTGACTAAAATTGGCTGTGTTTTTGCCAGTAAATTAATTAATGATGTTCATCAGGACTTTCATGGGAAGTTCCAGGCAGTCATAACATATGTTTTTTACCAAATGAAATGAATGACCCAGAGTTACAGAAGCTTAACTCAAAAGCAGTGTCTCTGAACATTAAAGGGACTAACTTGAAATCAAACGACGTGGAACTTATAACTACAATCCAGCAGTTATCCACTGAATGCTGTAATATACTTACAAGTTTCAGGAGAGAATCCTCAGATTCCATGCCCAGGATGTCTATCATGATTGTGTGGGCTTCGTAAACTAATGTAAAATAATCTGTGAGTTATAGCTAAGCTCACTTGCATCAGAAAAATCTAAGATACAATTTAATATCTTTGTCCTAGTTTAGGGACACTTGGAATGGATGGCTTTTCATTTAAGATAGTAATCGCCCATGTTTGATAACAACATTTTTCTTAATTAATTTCATTCAGGTATTTTTTTTAATAATTACATTTTATTTATTTACTGATTCATTGCAGAATAGCTATAATACAACAATCAAATACATATTGGTATAAACAAAAAATTTAAATTAGGAAAATGGAAAATGGGCGGCACGGTGGTGCAGTGGTAGCGCTGCTGCCTCGCAGTTAGGAAACCCAGGTTCGCTTCCCGGGTCCTCCCTGCGTGGAGTTTGCATGTTCTCCCCATGTCTGCGTGGGTTTCCTCCGGGCGCTCCAGTTTCCTCCCACAGTCCAAAGACATGCAGGTTAGGTGGATTGGCGATTCTAAATTGGCCCTGGTGTGTGCTTGGTGTGTGGGTGTGTTTGTGTGTGTCCTGCGGTGGGTTGGCACCCTGCCCGGGATTGATTCCTGCCTTGTGCCCTGTGTTGGCTGGGATTGGCTCCAGCAGACCCCCATGACCCTGTGTTCGGATTCAGCGGGTTGGAAACTGGATGGATGGATGAAAATGGAAAATACAATCAATCCCACAAATCACAGAGAGGTCTAAGCCTAAATAATCTTAAACAACACAAAAAAACCCCACACCCCTGGAAATGCGGAGGGCTAATTAGTAGATTTAATTATAACTCACAGAGTTGAAATATAAAATTTAAATATTACTCCATTAAATAAAGTGATTTCTGTACACTACTTAAATACATTTGATTTGGAACTGCCCTTACCAATACATTCACTGATTAAAACAAATACAGTATGACATCTGGAGTGTAATTCTGCTTCAAAATTTATAGATATTTTGAGTAAGTCAAGTGTACTTGTGGAAAACAATTTAGATCAGCTAACATCAAATTATAATATGATTTTGAGAGAATCTTTGGACGCAAAGGCTCCCCTTAAAACAAAGTGATCAAAGCACATAGAAGCTCACCCTGGTTTAATGAGAGCACTTGAACTCTTAAATTAGAGTGTCGGAAACTGGAGCATAGATGGAGAACAACAAAGCTACAGGTTTTTTGACTTGCAGGGACAGAGAGAGTTAAAAATATAGAAAAGCTCTCTTTCAAAGCTCATTCAGAGTACTATTCTAAAATAATACGTAACAACAGTAACAATCCTTGTGTACTGTTTAGAACAGTGGCTAATTTAACCAATCTGAATTCAGAACTACAAAGCAAAACACAGACATTAGCAGTACATTCTTCATGAACTTCTTTAATGACAAAATCAAAAATATAAGTTCCCAGATCTCAGCATCACAATATAAACCAAATACTTCCTTGGAAAACCCTGCCTTGCCTTGCATTCAACACTGCAGAAATTTTAGTCCTGTAACAGAACATGAAGGCTTAGCTTTAATTTCTAAAATGAAACCCACTACTTTTTCCCTAGATCCAGTGCCAACAAAACTAGTACAAAGCGCAATGGATGTTCTTGCCGTACTTACTGTATTCTTAGCATTATCAATAGCTTACTATTGCATGATCCACTACTTGATGCACTAAAAGTGTCAGTTATCAAACTTCAAGCTTCAGTCTCACCTTACATAATTTATTTGAGAAATTTCATTCTGGCTTCTGCACCAGTTAAAGTACAGAAACAGCACTAACACGTGTTGTGAACGACATTCTGATATCCTCTGATGAAAGAAAATCCACTGTAATTATGTTGTTAGGCTTAAGCATAGCATTTGATACCATTGACCATTCTATTTTACTACACAGTCTGGAAAATTACATTGCTTACAGGCAATGTCCTTGATGGCATAATCAACCATTACTAAAATATATTTGTGTCCTCTTAAGGAGGGTTCTAAGGGACCTTTGAGGTTGACACCGACTTGTTCAAAAGGAATATTGATAAGGGGTAGAGGGACGAGAGGAGCTCTGTCCCTCCTAGGAATATGACAAAGTTGGCATTCGGGACATGAAGCACAAAATCATCGGACCTCCTCATTAATCCCAGGCCAATAAAATTGGAGTTTAATTCTCTCCAGTGTTTTTTCGGTGCCTAAATGGGCACCTAGAAGATGGGCATGCGCTAATTCACATACTTGCTGCCTATAAGTATGTGGAACTCAGAGCAAAGTCCATACTTCGCCCTCATGTTCTGCCACCCGATACAAGAGATGATTATTAAGTACAAAGTAGGGCATTCGTGGTAAAGGATCAATAGACACCTGTCCGTTAACTGAAACGACTGCATTCCTCGCAAATTTGGGGGAATCATCATTCCATTGCTCCCTTTTAAAGGAGGATGGCGTTAACAAGAACTGGAAGGTTAGGCTTTGTATGGGATCTGGGTTGACCTCAATGGGTGGAGTTTCAGTCCGCATGTTCTCCACGGCCGCTGATGTAACAAGCGTAGAAGTTGATGGGACATCAACCCCGTCACACTGAGTAGCTTTCTGGGTCCTAGTGGCCGTCGAACACGGTGTGGAGACAGCCGGGAGAGGAATATTTCTATCCATTATTAAGCCCAATTTATTTTTAAGTGTAGAAACGTTTTTACTGCTTTCACTTTCAGACCAATCTCTTCCCAGTATAACTGGATAGGGGGGTTCCAGTAAAACTGCCATAGTTAAGCGCTTCATAGTGCCATCTAGTGTGATTATACAGGAGGATGACTTATAATATCGGACATCCCCATGTATACAGTTCAAACTGGTCTTTATTTTAAGCCACTGTTGTGGTAAAACATAATGGAAAGCAACAATAGATACGTTACTCCCGGAATCAGACATTGCTCTTACTTTATGCCCATTGATAAGAACTACACCTGTGGAAGGAAGACATAAGGGGTCAACAACAACACAATACCTCTCCCCTCTCATCAGTATACAGTTCATAGGCAAGCGGGAGATAAGTGCCCAACCTCCCCACACTTGAAACAGCAGGGAAGGCTGAATTGCCTATCTCTAGATAGGACAGCAGGCTTGGGTGCTCGTGAAGTTATAGATCTTTTCTTGCATATAATACTTTAGTTGGAATTCAGGTGTTATTATTTTTTTGCAGACTATTGCCTGTGTGCTAACTTCAACTGAGACTCAACAGGGTCGATAGGTCTTTGCCTTATTTAATGCTGCATCTGTTTTTAAGCGTCAACATCTGTGCCTAGCCACACATGACAGGCTCTGTCAAACATGTACAGCGCATCTGGAAAGTATTCACAGTGCATCACTTTTTCCACATTTTGTTATGTTACAGCCTCATTCCAAAATGGATTAAATTCATTTTTTTCCTCAGAATTCTACACACAACACCCCATAATGACAACGTGAAAAAAGTTTATTTGAGGTTTTTACAAATTTATTAAAAATAAAAAAACTGAGAAATCACATGTACATAAGTATTCACAGCCTTTGCTCAATACTTTGTCGATGCACCTTTGGCAGCAATTACAGCCTCAAGTCTTTTTGAATATGATGCCACAAGCTCGGCACACCTATCCTTGGCCAGTTTCGCCCATTCCTCTTTGCAGCACCTCTCAAGCTCCATCAGGTTGGATGGGAAGCGTCGGTGCACAGCCATTTTAAGATCTCTCCAGTAATGTTCAATCGGATTCAAGTCTGGGCTCTGGCTGGGCCACTCAGGGACATTCACATAATTGTCCTGAAGCCACTCCTTTGATATCTTGGCTGTGTGCTTTGGGTTGTTGTCCTGTTGAAAGATGAACCGTCGCCCCAGTCTGAGGTCAAGAGCGCTCTGGAGCAGGTTTTCATCCAGGATGTCTCTGTACATTGCTGCAGTCATCTTTCTCTTTATCCTGACTAGTCTCCCAGTCCCTGCCACTGAAAAACATCCCCACAGCATGATGCTGTCACCACCATGCTTCACTGTAGGAATGGTATTGGCCTAGTGATGAGCGGTGCCTGGTTATCTCCAAATGTGACGCCTGGCATTCACACCAAAGAGTTCAATCTTTGTTTCATCAGACCAGAGAATTTTCTTTCTCATGGTCTGAGAGTCCTTCAGGTGCCTTTTGGCAAACTCCAGGCGGGCTGCCATGTGCCTTTTACTAAGGAGTGGCTTCCGTCTGGCCACTCTACCATGAAGGCCTGATTGGTGGATTGCTGCAGAGATGGTTGTCCTTCTGGAAGGTTCTCCTCTCTCCACAGAGGACCTCTGGAGCTCTAACAGAGTGACCATCATGTTCTTGGTGACCTCCCTGACTCAGGCCCTTCTCCCCCAATCGCTCAGTTAAGATGGCCGGTCAGCTCTAGGAAGAGTCCTGGTGGTTTCGAACTTCTTCCACTTACCGATGATGGAGGCCACTGTGCTCATTGGGACCTTCAAAGCAGCAGAAATTTTTCTGTAACCTTCCCCAGATTCGTGCCTCAAGACAATCCTGTCTCGGAGGTCTACAGACAATTCCTTTCACTTCATGCTTGGTTTGTGCTCTGACATGAACTGTCAACTGTGGGACCTTATATAGACAGGTGTGTGCCTTTCCAAATCATATCCAATCAACTGAATTTACCACAAGTGGACTCCAATTAAGCTGCAGAAACATCTCAAGGATGATCAGTGGAAACAGGATACACCTGAGCTCAATTTTGAGCTTCATGGCAAAGGCTGTGAATACTTATGTACAGTTAGGTCCATAAATATTTGGACAGAGACAACTTTTTTCTAATTTTGATTCTGTACATTACCACAATGAATTTTAAATGAAACAACTCAGATGCAGTTGAAGTGTAGACTTTCAGCTTCAATTCAGTGGGGTGAACAAAACGATTGCATAAAAATGTGAGGCAACTAAAGCATTTTTTTAACACAATCCCTTCATTTCAGGGGCTCAAAAGTAATTGGACAATTGACTCAAAGGCTACTTTATGGGCAGGTGTGGGCAAGTCCGTCGTTATGTCATTATCAATTAAGCAGATAAAAGGCCTGGAGTTGATTTGAGGTGTGGTGCTTGCATGTGGAAGATTTTGCTGTGAACAGACAACATGCGATCAAAGGAGCTCTCCATGCAGGTGAAAGAAGCCATCCTTAAGCTGCGAAAACAGAAAAAACCCATCCGAGAAATTGCTACAATATTACGAGTGGCAAAATCTACAGTTTGGTACATCCTGAGAAAGAAAGCAAGCACTGGTGAACTCAGCAACGCAAAAAGACCTGGACGTCCACGGAAGACAACAGTGGTGTATGATCGCAGAATCATTTCCATGATGAAGAGAATCCCCTTCACAACAGCCAACCAAGTGAACAACACTCTCCAGGGGGTAGGCATATCAATATCCAAGTCTACCATAAAGAGAAGACTGCATGAAAGTAAATACAGAGGGTGCACTGCACGGTGCAAGCCACTCATAAGCCTCAAGAATAGAAAGGCTAGATTGGACTTTGCTAAAGAACAACTAAAAAGGCCAGCACAGTTCTGGAAAAACATTCTTTGGACAGATGAAACCAAGATCAACCTCTACCAGAATGATGGCAAGAAAAAAGTATGGAGAAGGCATGGAACAGCTCATTATCCAAAGCATACCACATCATCTGTAAAACACGGTGGAGGCAGTGTGATGGCTTGGGCGTGCATGGCTGCCAGTGGCACTGGGACACTAGTGTTTATTGATGATGTGACACAGGACAGTAGCAGCCGAATGAATTCTGAGGTTTTCAGACACATACTGTCTGCTCAAATCCAGCTAAATGCAGTCAAATTGATTGGGCGGCATTTCATGATACAAATAGACAATGACCCAAAACATACAGCCAAAGCAACCCAGGAGTTTATTAAAGCAAAGAAGTGGAAAATTCTTGAATGGCAAAGTCAGTCACCTGATTTTAACCCAATTGAGCATGCATTTCACTTGTTGAAGACTAAACTTCAGACAGAAAGGCCCACAAACAAACAGCAACTGAAAGCCGCTGCAGTAAAGGCCTGGCAGAGCATTAAAAAGGAGGAAACCCAGCATTTGGTGATGTCCATGAGTTCAAGACTTCAGGCTGTCATTGCCAGCAAAGGGTTTTCAACCAAGTATTAGAAATGAACATTTTATTTCCAGTTATTTAATTTGTCCAATTACTTTTGAGCCCCTGAAATGAAGGGATTGTGTTAAAAAAATGCTTTAGTTGCCTCACATTTTTATGCAATCGTTTTGTTCACCCCACTGAATTAAAGCTGAAAGTCTGCACTTCAACTGCATCTGAGTTGCTTCATTTAAAATTCATTGTGGTAATGTACAGAACCAAAATTAGAAAAAAGTGGTTTCTGTCCAAATATTTATAGACCTAACTGTACATGTGCTTTCTCAATTTTTTTTATTTTTAATAAATTTGCAAAAACCTCAAGTTAACTTTTTTCACGTTGTCATTATGGGGTGTTGTGTGTAGAATTCTGAGGAAAAAGATGAATTTAATCCATTTTGGAATAAGGCTGTAACATAACAAAATGTGGAAAAAGTGATGCGCTGTGAATACTTTCCGGATGCACTGTATCTTAAAAAAGTGGTTGCCTATTTTTAAATGTACTTGCTCGAGCATATCATGGAAACAAAATTCTAATGTATTGATATTCCCCTGCAGGCTTGATGTTTATAATTTGGATATGATCCCCAATTACTTTTTGGGTCTGCTTCAAATGACTAATTAGCCAGGTGACACATAAAAAGTTTGCATACACATATATATGCAAACTGTGTGCAAACGCAGTGAAAGGTGCCAGTTAGGAGACCCGGGTTCACTTCCCTGCGTGGAGTTTGAATGTTCTCCCCGTGTCTGTCTGAGTTTCCTCCGGGTACTCCGGTTTCCTCCCACAATCCAAAGACATGCAGGTTAGGTGCATTGGCGATTCTAAATTGTCCGTGGTGTGTGGGTGTGTGCACCCTGCGGTGGGCTGGCACCTTGCCGGGGGTTTGTTTCCTGCCTTGTGCCCTGTGTTGGCAGGGATTGGCTCCTGTATTTAGGATATAGCGGGTTGGATAATGGATGGATGGACATTTGTATGCATAGCCCCATTTGCCGTTTTCGTTTTTTTTCTTTCTTCAGTAATATTTCAGCAAACCCGGAGCTTGTCAGTTCAAATCCTGGTACTGACACCTGAGGAAGTCACTTCACCTGCCTGTGCTGCAAAAAACAAAAGTAATGTAACAAATTGTACCTCAGATGTTGCAAGTTGCTGGAATAAAGGCATAAGTCAAATAGATAAATATGTATTATACACATAGGAACTATTCATTTATTTTCAGTTAAGTCATCTGCAGCAAACCTTTATAAATGAGGGTTTCTCCTTTTTAGATAGTGCAAACTGTTTCTTCTTCATTGAGGTTTTGTCTTGGAGAGCTTTTTTCATTTTAATGAAAATTAAAGCAGCAGCTGCCAAAATATGTAGCTTTCTTATTAATTTTTCAACATTATGTAAAATAACTTTATAAAGTAACATAAAAGGTTTAAATACTGGTTATCCTTTTACACTAAAATATTACTAAAGAGATACAAAAAAAGTAAAATGCATATGTCGTTTTTCTTTAATGAGATTAAATATTACTGAAGAAAGAAAAAAAAAAACTGAAACAGCCAAATGGGGCTATGCATACGAACTTAAAAGGTTTAAATAAAACAGAAATATATACCTTTATTTTTACTTCCTTAACTTGTGGAGGGTGTATCCTGTAGCAAAGCCCTAACTTTTTTCGTGAAAGCCCGTTTCAATCAATAAGTCTTAAAAAGAGGTGTAAAGATATTGACAATAAGCTACACAAACCCACCAAGACATGCAATCGTTTAAATCAAGGCGCAAGTCGAAAAACACCATCCCATACTATTAGTTAACGATTAACACATTTCTATATGTATTGTAAGCATACAATACAACTGATAATATGTTGCGCTTATTTATCTGGTGTATCGACATTTTTGCGCGTTTAACGGCTGAAATCTAACGTGGTTTGTGCCCTTCAGAATGAAAACAGTTTGCATTTACCTTTTTAATAAAAGGTGAGCTTTTAAGCCTGAGAAATCGCCCCATAAATGCACACGTTTAATTGCACATGTGTTAATATGTATGCTTACACAGTATTAAAAGACACTCAACAATTAACGTCATTTACCTTCGTTCCCGTGTTTGATAAAAGGCGAGCTTTTAAGCCTGAGAAATCACCCTGTAAATGCACACATTTAATTGCACGTGTTAATATGTATGCTTACACAGTATTAAAAGACACTCAACAATTAACGTCATTTACCTTCGTTCCCGCGTTTGAGTCATGCTGTAAATCTCTTCCTTGTTTTCAGTTCACGTGATTACGTAGGAGGCGTGATGACACAATACGTGACTCCGCCTCTTCCATTACAGTATATGGACAAAAAAGAGGTTCCAGTTATGACCATTACGCGTAGAATTTCGAAATGAAACCTGCCTAACTTTTGTAAGTAAGCTGTAAGGAATGAGCCTGCCAAATTTCAGCCTTCCACCTACACGGGAAGTTGGACAATTAGTGATGAGTGAGTGAGTGAGTGAGTCAGTCAGTGAGTCAGTGAGTCAGTGAGGGCTTTGCCTTTTATTAGTATATATATATATATATATATATATATATATATATATATATATATATATATATATATACACAGACATGCACATAATGACATATAGGGTATAGTGTGTGGCTGGGGCTCTTGCCTGCTGGAATACCTCCACGCTGGGAGGACTGGGGGAGCAAGCAAGTGTGGCCAGAGCGTTACCTCCCCCGGGATGCTAGATGGCAATCCCTCTGCGTTGCAGCGGTGCCTCAGACTCCCTGCAGGGCTTCATGGGAGTTGGAGTGTGGTGCAGCCCTGTTAGAATCCACCACACCTGGATGATGCTAGAAATGAGTAATCAAGCACCTGGAGCACTTCCAGGTGCATTATAAAAGGAGCCAGCAGCCACTACTCAGGTAGCCAGAGTCGGGAGGAGGAGCGATGAAGCTTGACCTGAGGAGTAAAGGAAGGGATTAATTGTTTGTGCATTGTGCTGTGCTTTGGACAGTGTTATACTTCTGGGGAATGGGGAAGGCGTTTCCCACAAGGGAAAAAGAAAAATAAACCTGGTGTGCCTTGAACTTGTGTCCCACGCTTGTCTATGTCAGGTTCAGTTGGCAGTGACAGCCTGGTGGCCCACAAGGGACATCTGCTACCCCAGACCCTGAACAGGATCCTTTAATCTTCTTTAGACCTCTTTATCAGTCAACAAAAATACTCTTCTTTCATCTTTAAATAGATTTTATCCCAGTCCATTTCCAAGTAGCTCACCTGGCTGAGGCAGAGGTGCTTTATTTCACAAAACAGGACAGTGCAACATTCAACATACTGTAAAACTTACTCGAGATTGTGTTTGGTTTTGTTTATAAGTATTTACTGTTCAATGCATTGACACACTCCTTGCCGTGCATGCCTTCATTTACCTATCAAAACAAACAAACACAAAACAGCCTCTCATTATGTAAGCTGGTGTTAACTTCATCAAACTGGGTGCACAACACAATCAAGCTCAGCTCTATATGGCACTGGTCTCCAGATCAAGGAGATTCCATTGGCAAATCGAGGCAGTGACAACAAGGCAAGAAAAATCTCCCATGCTGGTCTGATTCTGCGACAACAATGGCGAATCCAACCATAGGGAAAACACATGGCATGATTCTCATTTACATTCATTAATTTTGCATATGAATAAGGAAAAAGGCACCAATGATAAAGCCACACCTCCTAAAGAGGAGAACACTTAGTCAGAAGAGAAGAACGTTTCTTCTGCCCATATTTCTGTGGAACCGCTAAAGACTTGTTCTGATACTGAGGCCAGTAAAGAGTGTCTTAGCTGTGACTCTATGGAAGGTAAAAAATGTATACATTAGGCATAAATAGCATATTAGCATAAATAGACATAAAAGTAATTAATAGCTTCTAAAACATTAAGATTAAGCATAAATTAGAATGTTAAGCAAATAAGATAGGTCAAGCAAATGGTTAACTAAAAAATCAGTCATATTGCATTTTCTAGTAAAAAAGGAAAATTATCAGTATTAAGAGAAAAGCCAAGCAAAATGACACCTTTTATTGGCTAACTAGAAAGATTACAATATGCAAGGTGTCATTTTGCTTGGCTTTTCTCTACATTCATAATGGCTAACACGGTACAACACCCTAGTATTTCAGTATTAAGAGAGGAAGAATAGAACAGGACAAGAATGACGTACAGAAACTACCCGAGGACAGGATAAGGAGGAATGAGAACACCTGGGTTCAAGGCTAGGAAGCTGAGGAACGATACCACTGACTTAATAAAGAAAAAAAATGGTCCTGGTAGGCTTGTAAGAAGCCAGCTGGAACAGTGAGTCAGCAGAAACAGCAAAAGGAAATGATGTAATGTATGGAAAGTAAAATTAGTGTATTCATGTATTAGCATCTGCGGTGGGTTGGCACCCTGCCCAGGATTGGTTCCTGCCTTGTGCCCTGTGTTGGCTGGGATTGGCTCCAGCAGACCCCCGTGACCCTGTGTTCGGATTCAGCGGGTTGGAAAATGGATGGATGTATTAGCATAAATAAATATAGACTAATATATAAGCATTAACCTTAGTGTAGATATTAATGCAGGTCAGGACTGCCAAATAAATGATTAAATAAAAGCACATGCCATATTTCTTTTTTAAATTAAAGCTTAGCTTTGACCACCAAATAGGCTAGGAAGGGAAAATGACGAGAGGAAGCCCATATATGGAAGAAAGGCCTTGGCCAGTGAAAGAAATAAGAAAAAACAGAAACTAGAGATGAATAATAGACAGTAGAAATACTGGGGGGGCCAGCTGCAAGGAAGTCAGGAGATAATAATGGTTCCCATGGGAACTCAAGGTATCGGCCGGACAGGAGCAGAGGGGAGTCAGAGAAAAAGAGCAAATGAGCTAATATGAGTGAAGTCAGAGTGATAAGAAATGACAATATAAGTTTGGAGTCCTGAACTGTTCGGGGCTCAGCTCAATTTGGCCGTATTAGGTTGAGTCCGTGTTATTATTATTATAGTTATTTTATTGCAATAAAATTATAGACTGTTTGCCTATCCTGAGTCCTGATAGCCTTTATTTCAGGTAAAAAGCCTTATGGTGATAATTTTTCGCCACGACAGATTCAGTTAAAGTTAAGTCTGAAACAAGTGAAAAATGTGTAGAAATATATGCTCTAAAAGACTCTGGCAGCTCAGTTACATTTTGCATAGAAAGTTTGCAAGAGCAGTTAAATCTTTCTGGAAGAAAGTCCCACATCTACATCAACACTGCAGAAAGAGACAAAGTAAATAGACAGAAATTAGTGAAGTGTACAGTCTTAACGGAATTACAAGTCTGGGGGATAGAGGAAAATACATTTTTTGATTTACCAGAAGCTTCCCTGCGTGGAGTTTACATGTTCTCCCCGTGTCTGTGTGGGTTTCCTCCGGGTACTTTGTTTTCCTCCCACAGTCCAAAGACATGCAGGTTAGGTGCATTGGCGATCCTAAATTGTCCCTAGTGTGGGCTTGGTGTGTGGGTGTGTGTGTGTGCCCTGTGGTGGGCTGGCGCCCTGCCCGGAGTTTGTCTCCTGCCTTGCGCCCTGTGTTGGCTGGGATTGACTCCAGCAGACCCCCGTGACCCTGTAGTTAGGATATAGTGGGTTGGATAATGGATGGATGGATGGATGGATTTACCAGAAGTGTACACACTGAACTCTGTACCAGTGAAAAGGGAGCACATCCCTACACAAGAAGATGTCAAGAAATGGTCTTATCTAAAAGACGTGCATCTACCCCAGATAAATGCTGACCAAAGCAATAATATTATTACAATTCTATTATTAATATTATTGTTATTAAGTACAAATGTCCGTAAAGTCATGCAGCCATGGCAAATCATACGTAGTGAAGGTGAAAGACTTTATGCTGTGAAAACATTCCGTGGGTGGAATGTTAATGGATTGATAAAGGGCTCAGACAAAGAAAGACTGCAAAGATGTTCAGTCAATCATGTCACAATAATGGAGGTAGAACAAATGTTACTCCTGCAATACAATACAGACTTTCCAGAGCGTAGTTGTGAGGAAAAGGAAGACATGTCACAGGAGGACATTAAATTCATGCGCATAGCTTCAGATACTGCAAGGCTAGTGAACGGACACTATTGCATTAACCTGCCTTTTAGAGATGAGACTCTTAAAGTGCCAAACAATCGTTGTCTAGCAGAACAACATGCTATTGGACTTAAAAGGAAACTTACAAAGTATCCAACATTCCATGTGGATTACAAAATTTTAACAAAAGACATTTTAGACAAAGCATATGCCATCAAGGTACCCACTGAACAGAAGACCCTTGAAAAAGAGAGAGTGTGGTACATACCTCACCATGGAGTATATCATCCAAAGAAAAATAAAATCAGAGTGTTTTTTGACTGTACAGCCACTTACCAAGGCTTTTCTCTAAATGAACAGTTGCTGAAAGGACCTGATTTAACTAATACACTCATTGGAGTTCTTACAAGATTCAGAGAGGAACCAATTGCACTCATGGCAGACATTAAATCAATGTTTTATCAAGTGAAAGTTCCAGAAGAAGACACAGATCTTCTTTATTTCCTGTGGTGGCCTGAAGGTAATCTAAACAATGGACTTGAGGAATACAAAATGACAGTGCATCTTTTTGGTGCTATTTCATCACCGAGTTGTGCCTCTTATGCCTTACGAAGAACAGCAGAGGATGCAAGAGGCACAGTTCCAGAGGGAGCAGTTAACACTGTGCTGCATAATTTCTATGTTGATGACTGTTTAAAGTCAGTTAATACAGAAGAACAAGCCATAAAATTGGCCAAAGATCTTCAAACCCTGTGCTTAAAGGGAGGATTTTATCTTACAAAATGGATAAGTAATAGCAGAGCAGTTTTGTTGTCCAATCGTGAAGAAGACAGGGCAATAGATCAAAAGGACTTAGACTTAGGCCATGATTTGCTACCAGTTGAAAGAGCCTTATGTGTTCAATGGTGCACACAAACTGACAGTTTCAAGTTCTAAGTAAAGCTGCAAGATAAGCCTGCTACAAGACATGGTATTCTGTCAGTGGTCAGTTCAATATATGACCCACTTGGATTTTTAGCACCAGTCATATTGCCTGCTAAGCTTATTTTAAGGGAACTGTGTAAAGAAAAATATGCTTGGGATCAAGAAGTCGAGGTTAAGTATGTCCAGCAATGGAAAAAATGGATGGACGATTTGCAGCTACTTGTGGATTTCAATGTAAACAGGTGCAGTAAACCGCCTGAATTTGGTCAAATAATGACTGCACAAATACATCATTTTGAAAATGCCTCAGAAAACGGGTATGGTACTGTTTCCTACCTCCTTCTGACTAACAAAGAAAATAAGAGACATTGTTCATTTATAATGGGGAAATCAAGAGTGGCACCACTAAAACCAGTCACTATACCAAGATTAGAACTTACAGCAGCAGTGGTAGCAGGCAAAATGGACAAAATGTTAAAACAAGAACTACAGATTCTCTTGCAAGAACAACTTTTGGACTGACAGCACCACAGTACTAAGTTACATGGCAAATGAAAGTGCATGCTACAAAACTTTTATTGTCAACAGAATCACAGTAATAAGAGAGCACACACAACCCTTGCAATGGAGGTACGTCGCATCTGCACAAAATCCTGCAGATCAGGCATCAAGAGGATTGACAATAGAAAGCTTCATCAAAAGTAAGACTTGGATACAAAGCCCAAACTTCCTGCTACAGCCAGAGCATGAATAGCCTAAGAGACCGGATGAAGTGGACCTGTCTACTAACAACGATCCAGAAATCAAAAGGTGTGTAGTAAATTTTGCAAGCGTAGAAGAAAAATTCGAACCAGTAAAAAGACTTGTAGAGTACTATTCTGAATGGTTCAATTTAAAGAAAACAGTAGCGTGGTTCCTTAAGTTCAAAGAAGTGCTACTGTGCTTGAAAGAAGAGAGAGAGGCATTCAATATACAGTCCGTCAATCTGGACACATCCCAGAAAGACAAAAGACACTAATCACAGAACATATGAAGGAATACAAATCAACAATGAGGCTGAAGTCACTGTCTCTAAATGACTTGTTTAAATCAGATGACAAACTTATTCGCCTCAGTCAACTACAAGCTTACCCAGAGGAGGTTAAAGCCTTGCACAAAAATCATCTTGTAAACAAAGGTAAAATCAACAAACTGGACCCAGTCCTGCCAGAAGGAATATTGAGAGTTGGAGGAAGACTCAGCAAATCTGCTATGCCAGAAGAGGCAAAGCACCCTGCAATCATTCAGAAGAATTCACATATTGCTACTCTCATTATGCAACAAGTTCATAAAGAAATTGGACATTGTGGGCGTAATTACCAGATGCTATACCCTGTAACTCCTGGGTAATGGGTCAAGACATCAAGACAATGCCAGATGCAAAGGGGCAGTCAGAAGAGTTTGTGTGCAGACCAAGACCAGCACACTGGACAGACCTGTGAACAAACTGTGCCTGCTCCAGGAAGCAGCAAATGATTGAAATAATCAGTTTTTCTTTTTGCATGCTTAATTTTAATTGTGTTTGTGTTTTTATAGTAGAATCTAAGTTTTAATTTTCTTAAGTTTGATTTAAGATCAGTAAAGTAGTGAAGGCTCTAATTAAGTAATGTTAAAGTAATTGATTTCTGCCCTAGCATAAACAATTAGGGGCCGGATGTGTAAGAGCCATTTTCATAGTTATATAAGATTCATAAATATTTTACTAGATGACAATGCATAATCTATGGGAGGTTCCTATAACCCCCATAAGTTGAATAAAATTGGTATATTCTAGCTATTTATATCTGCTCTGACTAAACCTTATTCTCAGTTAGTGACCAGCCTTGCCATGTGTAAGGTGTGGAAGGCATATAGTTTTAAACCGTGCCTGTGCACGTGCTCGTGTCAATGGACCTATTGAGTGTGTGAAGTAACTCGTAAAACAGCACTTATTTAAGTGAGTAGCCGTACGTCTAAAGCGTACAGAAGAAGAAACTAAGAATCTTTAAGTATATAAGAAGTTAAGAATCTTTAAGTAAAGAAGAAGTAAAGAACTTTTAAGTACAGAAATAACTAAAGTTTCTCAAGAAAAGCTAAGTTTAGAGAAGATACATTTTTCCATTTTTTTGCCTTTTGTTCTACATATGTAACTATTTTTTCCTTTATTCTTGTGTGGATTATTTGCTTTTAACTTTCACTAAATATTTTTAAAACAAACTTTTGAACTGAGAGATTTCTTTCAGCACGTGTTTTACCCGTGCTTGATCTCGCCTTATACTTCGGCGGCTACACACATATATGGAACAAGGAAGGAAAGAAAAGGAAGAAAATGGAAAGAAATCATCTCTCTTGTATTTTATAATCATCAATAGAATGTTTTTCCCTAAAACTTGATCGGGGTTTGAAGGAAAGATGTTTTGCACACTTACAAACATCTTTAAAGCAAAAGTGGAGACCTTTTTATTTTGCTAATTGTGACACATTATTTAACCCAAATTAGCTCAGAGCTGTGGAAATAAATTTCTGTCAAATATTGTGAAATTTATTTTAGCAATTGATTATAGTATTAAAACAAGCATGAAACTGGAGCAATAACTTCAACAGCTTTTTAGTTTCTCTTTATTTATATTCCAGTTAGAAATTGCTTATTAATACTTAAACACACATGTTGGGATGGGACTGGGTTAACCTTTTTTTTCTTTAAAGCTTCAAACTGCTACTTGAATGACAGAGCATGACAGCAGCACATAAACTGCGTTTTTAACAGGTACATGAGTCACATACTTTGGATCATACTGGGCCACTATTGTACCGGTACTTAATGCCAATAAACTTTTCTACCATTCTTTAAGTTAGCACAATCAAGCATAATCAAGGCTTTTGTAGGAGATAGCCTGGCTACAGACAGACACACAGACCCAGAATGTCCAGAACACACTCTTTTATTTATTTACACTGTCCCGCACACAATACCGTGCTCCAATACCCAACTCGACTCGATCCTTTATTCTGCCTCCTCTACTCCTAACACTCGCAACCTCGTCTTCTGCCTCCCGACTCCGGTCCCTGAATGGAGTGAGGCGGCTTCCTTTATAGTGCACCCGGAAGTGCTCCAGGTGTCCCATGATTAACCTCTGGCAGCACTTGTGCTGTATGTCCATACTCTGGAGCTGTCCAGGTGCCCCTTGGTGATGACCATGGACCCCCAGCAGGTTGAGCTTCTACGCTCCAAATCCGTGGCCCCGGTGTAAACCCAGGGGGCTGCCCTCTCATGTCCCAGGGGAGGTACTCCTGATAGTACAATACAATACAATACAGTTTATTTTTGTATAGCCCAAAATCACACAGGAAGTGCTGCAATGGGCTTTAACAGGCCCTGACTCTTGACAGCACCCCAGCCTTGACTCTCTAAGAAGACAAGGAAAAACTCCCAAAAAAACCTTGTAGGGGAAAAATGGAAGAAACCTTGGGAAAGGCAGTTCAAAGAGAGACCCCTTTCCAGGTAGGTTGGGCGTGCAGTGGGTGTCAAAAGAAGGGGGTCAATACAATACAATGCAGTACACAGAACAGAACAATTTCTCAATATAGTAAGAAATAAAAAATATAAATTTTAGAAGTACAGAGCAGAATTTAACAGTAGATGATATATCCCATAATAAGATTTGGATTTGTGTAGAGTCCTGGAGACCTCATCCTTCAAGCTGCCTCCCCCATTTGGCCATTCCAATGAAAAAGTGCTGGGCCAGCCAATCCGATGAAAGGACCCCTCTTTCCCACGATTCCTGCGATCCTCCATCTGGGATGACTTTTCCTTAGGCAGGCAAAACAACTTGGCAGGTGGGCCATGGCACCAAGTGCCACATTTGAGTACCGAGAAGAAAAACAGAATAAGTGAGGGTTATTATACAATTATAACTGTCATGTTACTTATGTTTACGTGCTAATGACTAACAACAGAGATGCAGTCTGTACAGTTAATCAGCAGCTCTAGTCAGGATATGCTAAACTGAAGTAGTGAGTCTTCAGCCGGGATTTAAAAGCTGAGACCGAAGGGGCATCTCTTATAGTAGCAGGCAGACCATTCCACAGTTTAGGGGCCCTGTAACTAAAAGCTCGACCTCCCACTGTTATTTTATTAATCCTTGGAATCATAAGCAGACCGGCATCTTGAGATCTTAATGTGCGCTCAGGTTTGTAAGTCATGATAAGTTCAGACAAGTAAGCCGGACCTCGACCATTTAATGCTTTATATGTTAAAAGAAGGTGTTTGAAAACTGCCCTAAACTTAACTGGGAGCCAGTGTAAGGATTTAAGAACTGGAGTTATGTGTTCGTATTTTCTTGTTCTTGTAATAATTCTTGCAGCCGCATTTTGGATTAACTGGAGGCTGTATAAAGAACAGTTTGAACATCCAGTGAACACCGCATTGCAGTAGTCAATCCTACTAGAGATAAATGCATGAATTAGTTTCTCAGAATCCTGTTTATTGTGATAATGCCTGTGATAGTGCACCCAGTTCCCCGGTCTTCTCATATAAAAGGCGTCCCATCCGGGCAGGATCCCCGGCCGTCCATCACACTGCCCCACCACAAGCTGAGTCTCGTATGGTGAAGCGGCCCATCCATGGTCTTGCCCTGTAACACACAAGCAAGAAAAAGGTGGGAAGATGCTGCTCGGACGCCAGTTCAAGGCATCCCTCCTATTGCTATACGGACAGCATCGCCACCCATGCCCGAGCCTGTGACATTCATAACACCAGCGCTCTCCTTGCCTCTGTGCCTTCCGGAAATGAAAACAGGATGGGAATGTCCTCCCCGTTTCGTCCCCAACCGAGTTCAGGATCTTCTTCTGGCAGTGTGGAAAACGGCCTTTAGTTGTCCGTGAGCATACCCTTTCGCGTCCTCCCTTTTTCTCTCTGGGGCACAACGACGGTCTGAGTCTCCTTATGGTATGAAAAGAGACCCTGCGCCGTCTGCGCCCTTGTAGACCTGCGTGAAACGGTCGCCGTTTTTTTGGGCGGGTCAGTCTGACAGCCAACACTTATCAGTCTGCGTTTTATACATGCCTCTGCCAATTCCACCCCTACCGTGCGATCTGTCATCACCGCCACGTCCACTATCGGAATCCCTGCTACTCGAATCCGTTCCATTACATCCCGGTTCTTTTCACTAGGGTTTCCAGTATTATGTCCGGTACCGGTATCACTCACCTGTACCCAGGCATCAGACTGGCTGGAGAATCCCACGTCATGCCGCCTCAACCACCCTAGTACAGCTCTCAGGGGCGCGTCCGCAGTCTCCTCCAGGTCTTGATCATGCCCTTCAAGTTGTGCATAATCTGCAAAAGAGGCTGTACAGGGTGAAAGACATTCTCCAACTCCTGTACAGCCAGCAACAAGTTACTTATGTCAGCCGGCGATGGATTCATGCTTTTCTCATACCCACCTGCCGGCTGTTAGCCATAGAGCTGCTGCTGCGCTGCTTGTGCAGACTCAGTTGGGTCTTCCTCAGGTTTGGGATTGATGTAAATCGGCCCCTCCTTCAACCAATCAGCGGTGGGCACCTGACACGAGCCATCCAATCCCTCGCCTGTCTCGAGGAGGGCTATCCGGTCCTCCACTGCCTCTTCCTGCCTTTGCTTAGGCCCGGTGGGGAGACGAGCTGCCAGGCACTCTTCACCCGGTATTTGTTCCTCACCGTGCAGCGATCCCTCGTCCTCTTACGCGGTCGTCTCGTTGTTGCTCCACGGGTCGGCATGCTTTGGCCACAGATGCGGATTCGGGCAGTCCCCTGCTAAAAAGCAAGACCAGGGGACGGACGGGTAAGCTCCGCAGGACCAATCGTCTCCATGTGCGAGACTTACCTCCCGGATTCCGTCTCCTGGAGCAAGCTGCTTCCGGACAGCCTCTTCAGCTACTGCGCCGACCCGGGTGTCCTCGACAACGACAGGTGCCTGGGGATTCTCCACTCTTAGGGTTCGCCTGCTCTTCTTCTTCCCCGTTGGTAGAACAGCACCTCTGTGGACCTCTGGCGGCCTTCTGAGCGGGCTGTCAGTGGCAGTATGCGTGCGTGCAGCGGGAGCGCACGTGCTTCACGCTGCTGCGAGTGCATGCCTCGTGCTGCTGTGCCGGGCTACTCTAAAAATTATTTTCATGAGGGGTCCCCACCTTTTAGCAGGTGGAGAGTCCCATCTGGGATGCCATTGTGGAGGCCGGCCCGGAAACAGACAGGCAGACACGTTGACATCACCCAACACACATTTATTAATCATATTTACAGTGCACAACCCCCAAAAGTCCCCAAAGTCCAGGCCAACCTCGAATGCCTTTCTCTTCAGGCCGCCTCTTCTCCTCTCCACCTGAGCTCTGTCCTTCTCCTCACCCGACTCTAGCTCTCGAATGGAGGGAGGCAGCCCCTTTTACCATCACCCGGATGTGCTCCAGGTGCTTCCCAGCAATCTTCCACTGGCACTCCCCAGTGTGGCGGAAGTGCCGGCTGCGCACCCAGAAACACTCCAGGTGTCCCCGCTACTCTTTCCCTCAGCACTTCCGGGTGTGGCAGAAGTGCTGAGGTCCAGGGCTCCAAAGGCATTGGGGCGCCCCCTGGCGGTGACCACGGGCCCCTACAAGGTTGAGCTTCAAAGCTCTGTACCCGTGGTCCCCATAGCAACCAGGGCAATCGCCCCCATGTGGTCTGGGGCAGGTGTAAGCCCTCTTCTGGTCCTCCAGGGCCTCTCGGCCGGGTCGCCCCCCCATCCACCTGTGACACTTTGTAAGTAACTGATTGCCAGTCCTGCATAACAGTGACACTTTTCTAACACTTAATGATGTAATAAAGTTTGTGAATAAAAGTGTCCCCCAACACAGCTTTCATATTCTAGTAAGTTCTGAAAATCTGTAAGGCAGCCAATTCTTTTTTCAGTAGCTATCTTCCAACACCATATTGCAGTGAAGATCCCAGTTCAACTTAACTGTGCCCAAAGTGTTTTTGCTGAACCAAGATGATGGATGTCACATGCCAGATTAGTATGTCTTTTACCTTCCCTGTTTTTCTTCTCCTTTGTACCTTTCAGTTCAACTCAAATATAATGCTATCACAAGCAGTATTCTCCTACTGCTTGTCCTGACATTTTAAATCTATCTGTTAATCCCGCCAACATACAACATCAGGGAAACCTGTTATCTGTACACTTCCACTGTTTTCAGGATTCACCTTCTTAGTGGCTGGTCCTACTCACATTCAATTTTAAAGCAAGTGGCTTATTTGAATTGCTTCAAAAAGCTCCTTATATTGGGTCTCATTTTCTTTAAACAGAGCAGAATATAAAAGACATTTAGTACTCCCTAAATGTGTGAGTTATACTTTTATAGACAATGATTTTATCTCCATCTGCATTAGCAATTTGTTATTGCGTTGCAAACTTCCTACTTGTGGATTTGTTGAGCTAAGATCTTATTAGCATTCTCTATGTGTTCAAAATAATGTCCTTAAAATATAAAGATGAGCTGTTAAGTTTCTTTTGTTGTCAAGAAGTTAAATTCTGATTGTAGAGCCTGTTGTTTCTTGTAAAGTGCCTCATTTGGAGACCTGGTGTATTCTCAACCTATTCTAGAGATTGCGCTGATTAATTCTGCCCCTTCTTGGTCTCCAATTTATTTTTCTGGGAAGGGTTTAAAATAATCTGTCCTATTAACAACTCCTTCAGAGTTTCCCAAAATATTCCGGCAGAAACCTGTGAGGATGCATTTGCCTTTAAAAGGTGATCAATTTGTTTGGAGATGAACTCTGTAAAGTTCACATTTGCTAATGACAGGGACTTAGGATGCCAGCTATGAGATGAATGTGTAGGGCATTGTGATTCAACCTCCAAAATCAGAGGGGAATGATCAGAGATAACAATAGCATCATATTTACAATATTTGTTAGTGTGCAATAAATTATTATTGATAAAGAAATAATCAATTCTTGTGTAACTATGATATACGGGTGAGAAGAAGGAATGTTTTCTTGAATTTGGATTCAAGAATCTCCATGGATCTGACAAATTGTGATCCATTACAAACTGTGTGATTGTCTTCCTGGTATTAGATGTTATTGCCACTGTAGTTGATGATCTAACCAGGTCTGGATTTAAAATAATGTCTCCAGCCATTATACATTTCTGAGTACTCATATTAGAAATTGATGCAAATATGTTTTGGATAAAATATCATCCACATTACGTCCTTTCATCCCAGCCAATACACCCAGGCCGCCAGATGGAGCCCTCCCTGCAGCATGGAGGTGCCCCGAAGACCAGCAGGGAATCCTGGACAATGGAGTTTTTATCCACAGCCCTGCTGGATACCATGGGGGCCGCTAGAGGACGCTGCAGGGAGTAACAAGGAGTATTTTCCCTATAACCCAGAAGTGCGTCCTAAGCATGTGGACAGAGGAAATGACGTGCTTCCGGATTGAAGAAAAGGAGTTTTTATCTGACCCGGAAGTGTTAACAGTCACATGGACAGAGCGAGAAACACTTCCGGGTCACGGACTATAAAAGGACTGTGGGAGATCCCAGACATCGAGCTGAGCTGGGTGGAAGGGTGGCAACGCGTCTGGGAGTGGAGGATTGATTATTGTATTATAGTATTGATTGATTATTGTATTATGGTATTGTGGAGTGGAGGGTGCTTGGTGGATGTATTTGTCAGAATAAAAATAATTATTGGACTTTAATCTGGTGTCTGGCATTTGATCCGAGGGTTCAAGGGAGCGATAGCACCCCTATCTGTCACAGTGCATAAATATTTATCAAAATTAATTTAGATTTAAATAAATGACCTAAAAAAATGACATAGCACCTTTCAGAATCAGATACTACATCTGATAATACAAATGACATTGCTTTATGTATTGTGGCTGGGTGCAGAAATGACAGGTCTCAAATAATAAAATTTGGGACACCAACTAGGTCATCCCATTTAATTCAACTGAAACCTCCAACAAAAAGAACATGTCTTGGCATCTAGGCTTCTCGCTCTCACATTTTCACTAAACAGAAAAGGTTTGGCTTTAGCTGCAGGTTCAGAGTCTTTCTGACAGGAGTTCCATCCAGCAGATCACTCTGGTCAGAAAATACACCTCCTTCTGGGCAGCTCGGGAACTGGAAGAGGTGGGGCTAAGTGCCCTCACTGGGTAAATTCTCTGTGCCGAGGGGAGATAAAGAGAAGAGAATGTTTTTGCAACAGCACCTCCTCCTATCCGTGTGGGTTATTAAATACCTCGATCAAGCCCATGAGGAGGTCCTCTAACGTGCATACATGACAGTATTAAAATTCCCATATCCCAATCTTTTTGCAATTAAAACTGGTCCTTACTTGTTAAGTGAGACTCCTGCAAAAACACTATCTTAGCATTTAGGCATGTTTAAAGACATTTTGTAATCTTAAGTAAAAGCATTGTGTCATTTAATAAAGTAGCCTTAACATTGATTTCATATTATTGGCAGGTATGATGACTAAGTAGCTTATCATTATGTTGGCACTGATAAGAAGTAAGTTGCTCTTTGCCCCCATTTAGACTACACTTCACAGATACCAAATCCTCTGACATGACAAGAGACAGGGGAACTCCTAAAAAACAAACCTCCAACAGCAGTACAGTAAGGATTAATTTGAGATAACTTATGATAGTATTGTCCAGATACAATAACCTGAGTGTACGATCTTAAACAGTTTCCTGAAAAAAGGAACATTTTTACCCCTTCTGTGAAGGTATAAACATAAACAACCAGAAATCAAAGGAGTTTCATACACTTATTATATATACATACATATATAGAAGCAAAGGTCTGTGATACAGTTTACATATTTATAGCTAGAATAATCCATGAAGGAAGAAAAAATTAATCACATATCTTAAAACAGTCTTTTATTCCTGAGCTTTCAACCCCTACCAGGTGTCATCATAAGAGGAAAATGATTGAACATTCAGAATTCAAAGGCAATATATAACAAACTAGGAGGGGGGGGGGGCTCAGGTTGGTGTAAGAGGGGTGAACGAGGAAGGTGGTGTTTGAATGGGTGTTTGTCTTCAAGTATTTTTCAATTATTTGGTTGTTCTTCTTTCTAAGCCTGCATATACTGGGTTCATGTCCAAATGTCTGTTAATGGCATTTCCATTTGATAGTCATGATTCAGCCAGCTCTCTGGCACTCTTAATACTTGCCCTTAATCTTGCTTGCACCATGTCCCAATTAAACTTGTGTCCAGTTGATATAGTATGTGCATATATCAGAAAGCATGGGTCCTCCTTCTGACAACATTGTTCTTGTATATGTGTTGCAAATGTTTTAGATGTTTGTCCCATATAAACAGCTGGGCGTGCACTGCATGATATACTGTACACTGCATTTTGTGTCTCTGCTGCAGATTTCTTGCTTTTGGCATTAACAAACACTGTCCGCAGAGTGATTCTGAGTTTATGCGCTACTTTAATGCCTGATCTGGAAAGGATGCACACTGTAGTTTTTGATATGCTGTGGTGATAAGGAAGACTGTACCAGGTAGAATCAGTGTTTGGGTTGCTGCCAACTGTTTGGTGAGGTCTGGGGCATCTCCTATGTTTCTCCTTATTGTTTGATAAATGTCTTGGAGTAGCCATTTGATGTAATCAGAAAGAACAGATAACATCTTTCATTTTTTTGGTATCCTTTGTTTTACAGTGGGTGTATATCCTTTTGAATAATGTCTTAACAAAACACTGTTTATGCGCTAGAGGGGTGATTGATAGATAGATAGATCTTTATTGTCATTGTCACTTTTACAAAGGAACAACGATTGCTACCAAAGTGTAATATTTTATGTGCATAATATTCTTTGTGATAATCACTTGTAATCAAAGTAGCGTCTTTACCTCTTTCAATGGATCTGTCCAGGAAGTTGGTGCATCCATTCATTTCTCTTTCCATGGTGAACTGAATTACAGGGAATACTGAGTTGATGTGGCTGTGGAATTCATTCAACTGGTTGCTTTTTAATATCATGAATGTATCATCAACGTAGCATATCCAAAGTTTAGGTCAGAGTCAGAGCCACGTTTTCAATTCACTGCATAACCAGTTTGGCTAAAACTCCTGATAACAAAGATCCCATTGGCATGCTTTCTTTCTGCCTGTAATATTGGTTTTGAACTGCTTGGCTCTTTTGCTGACTTTTTCAAACCTCATGTTCGGAATATTGGAGTTATTTTTGATAGTAACCTCTCTTTTGAGAAACAGAATTCTGTGGTCAAGAGTTGCTTTCTCCAGCTTCGTCTTTTAGCCAAGGTTAAGCCTTTTTTTATCTCCTAGGGATCTTGAGAAAGTTACTCATGCCTTTATCTATTCTCGGCTTGATTACTATAACTCATATTCTGGGATCAGCAAATCCCACTTATGCAGGTTGCAGTTGGTCCAGAATAATGCTGCATGTTTTTTGGTTGGGGCAAGAAAGTTTGATTCTGTACCTCCAATTTTAGCCTCTTTAAACTGGCTGCCTGTTAGATTCAGAATTAATTTTAAAATTTTGCTGCTGGTTTTTAAATCAGTACATGGGTATGCTCTCACTTATTTATCTGAATTGTGTGTTATACACCAGCCATTCACATAACTTAGATCTATCGGTCCATAGTTTCTTGTTGTCCCTCGTACCAAGTGTAAAACTAAGGGGGATAGATCTTTTGCAGCTGCTGTAACTCATCTGTGGTATTTTTTACCCAATTACATTTAGGAGTCATCCTTAATTGAAGAGACCTTCAGTGATACTGATGGTTCCTTCCTTTTAGTCATTGTTTCAATTTATTACTGGTTTGTATTGTGTTATATTGTATTTTATTCTGTTTGTTTTATTTATTTTTATTATATATTTTATTGTAAATCACTTTGGCTACAGCATTACTGATGTCGTTTTAAATGTGCTCTATAAATAAATTGACATTGACATTAATATCCATCCATCCATTTTCCAACCCGCTGAATCCGAACACAGGGTCACGGGGGTCTGCTGGCGCCAATCCCAGCCAACACAGGGCACAAGGCAGGAACCAGTCCCGGGCAGGGTGCCAACCCACCGCAGGACTGACATTAATATTTCCAATTAAAATGGAAGTGAGTTTTCTGGCAAAATGATGTTAAAAGCATTATGTCATTTATGGCCAGATTCATTGGTGCTGTTATAGTGGAGGGTTGTTATTTAGTTTTGATAGCAAAGTCTCTGTAGCCAAATGAATTGGAACCATGGTGTATAGCGACACAACATGAAATGAGTTCATGATTTCATCATCATTGATGGTGTGGTGGGACACCTATATAGTGGAAGGACTGGGGGAGAGAACATATTCAGTGGCATTACCTCCCATGGAAGGCTAGATGGCAGCTCCCCTGGGTTTCAGTGGTGCTTTGGAGTTGGAATTTGAAGCAGTCCCATGGGGTTCCGTGAGTGATGCCAGGGGGTGCTACAGGAATGGCTGAGCCCTTTGTTGTAGCACGTTTGTCACACCTGGAAATGCTGCCAGAAGAAGATTGCTGGACACCTGCGGCCACATGTATAAACGGTACATACGCACAAAAATGTTGTGTATACCCATTTTCACACTCATGTTGTGATGTATAAAAGCTATACTTGCCATAAAGCCACACTCATTCTCATGGAAGCGAAGCAACACCCCCTGCTTGCGTACACATGTTTCTGCTTGGTTTTGCAAACTGGCAGCACCCAGCATCAAAGCAGGGCTACTGCTCCTGTGTGGTTTCCCTTTCTTTTTTAGATTCACATCTATGATGCGGGCTTTATCAAATACACTGAAATTAACTGCATATTGTTTATAAATTTAAGTCACCTGATATGTAATCAACCTGTAACAAAATAATGGTGCACGGAATGGCCAAGCTATTCCAAATACCAGAGCTGCTTTAGCGTTGTTACTTTCAGTGCACTACTCAGAGTATTTTAACCCACTGTATTTGAGTGTGGAATCATAGCTGTACAGCAGCTGACCGGAAAGCTCTATGGAGGGTTGTGCAGAGGATTATCAGGATACAGCTCCCAGTATTGAAGGACATTTATAGCACACGCTGCCTTAGGAAAGCCACCAGCATCTGCATAGATTTCACTCAGCCATGTGCACAGTCTATTTGAACCTCTCCCATTCAGCAAACGCTTCAGAGCCTTTCCTGCATGGACCTCAAAGCTCAGAAACAGTTTCATCCCAAGGGCTTAAAACACACTCAATCAGTCCATCAGATGTTTCCGGTAGAACTATTTGTACTTAAAATTACAATTACCTCACTGTAAACTTGCACTACAACTGTAATATTGCAGATCCTGAGCCACTTTATGAACCATTTGCACTATTTGTGTACCAGTCTGGTGCCACTAAGATTCACACCATCAATGGGACGGTGATTTATTTATTTTTTCAGTAGGGATTCCAGGAACGCACTCGGCCTTGGCCTGACCTGCACACACTCACAGACATGGAAAATCAAATACAAACAACAAAAATCAGACAAACACAACAATCAACCACAACAATAAACATTCACGACAATATCCTTATACAGCTCCAATGCGGCAGAAACGGATGCAATGGTATGGTAGCCCTGAGCTGGTATTCCTGAGCGGTGAGATTTGCAGGAGCGCTCCCTCTGAAGACACACAACGACTAATCTACCACTATTCACACGACAGGCAGGCAAGCTGGAAACGATCCAGGTTACAGATCACTTTACAATAGTTACGTCAAATGGGACACACAGGTTACACAGAAACACTCTTGCTGCTTCGCCGGCCTTTTTTCAAGTTTCCTGCTGGCCTTTCTTGTCCCCAGCAGCCCCTGCACCCATTTCAGACATCAAATGAGGGCAATCCACTTTGGCGCTGCTGAGAAATTAAGTCCTTCCCTTGTACTTATGCTTTCATATTGCATATTTTTCATTGTTTTTTATCATATTATTATTATTATTTTATCATTTTATAGGAAAATAAGTTTATGAAGGATTTGCATATTGAATCTCATTGTACCATACAATGACAATAAAGGAATTCAATTCAATTCAATAGAAGAGATTGTGTATTTATAAAGGACTAGCAAAATACCCGCGCTTCGCAGCGGAGAAGTAGTGTCTTAAAGAGGTTATGAAAAAGAAAAGGAAACATTTTAAAAATAACGTAACATGATTGTCAATGTAATTGTGTTGTCATTGTTATGAGTGTTGCTGTCATATATCTACATATACACACACAGACACATATATATACACATATATATACATACATACACACACACGCATATTAATATATATATACACACACACATTAATATATATATACACACATACATTAATATATATATACACACATACATTTATATATATATATATATATATATATATATACACACACACACATATTACGATTGTTATAGTTCTCTTTGTATACCACGTTGTCAGTTCAGCACTCCGGTTGTAATATGACCAAGCTGTGCAGGCACACTCTTGAGAATGCAACGTATAGTTGTACAGGAGAAAAGCAATCTTGCCTCAAATCAATGGCAACTTTTTGTAGGTCTATGAACTTAATTTAAACTTTAGGTTTAAACGGTGCTTTGTTTCCGACGTGCTGCGTTCAGTCAGTTCACGTGAGCCGCTCTCTTGTGTGATGTTGCGATGTCCACGGCTTTATTTAATGTTAGCTAAGACCCGGCACTTCAAAGTTTCTTGCTACAGCAATTTTAACTCCGTTACAAAGTCATCCAAATCTCGTTTATACCTCGTGTCTTCTCATTAAACTTGTATCTCACGAATATGGTATTGCAAACGGCAGCGGGAGCATTTCTATAAACTTAATTTAAACTTACGGTTTACACCGTGCTTCGCTTCTTATTGTTTCGCTGCCTTCTCAATTGTGTAATGAATGTTTTCTTCAGCGCTCTTTGGGTACGCACTGCGTTCAGTCAGTTCACGTGATTACGTGGGAGGCGTGATGACGTGATACGCAACTCTGCCTCCTATGGCCAGCGAGCTGCAGTCCATTACAGTATATGGACAAAAAAGAGGTTCCAGTTATGACCGTTACACTTTGAATTTCGAAATGAAACCTGCCTAACTTTTGTAAGTAAGCTGTAAGGAATGAGCCTGCCAAATTTCAGCCTTCCACCTACACGGGAAGTTGGAGAATTAGTGATGAGTCAGTCAGTCAGTGAGGACTTTGCCTTTTATTAGTATAGATGATGACTGGCTTCTAAGTCGATTTAGATGTCCAAGATCTATCTTCTTGGAGCTGTCAGCTGTTAGAATACTAGGATGTATACTTGATATAATTTTTAAGATGAACTGCATTAAAGTGTTTATATTACATTACACAGAAAAATTATGAACTTAATTTAAATAATGTATGCTGTTAATAATTAAATATTTGAGGGATTGTTTCTGCCTTGCACTGTATGCTTGCTTGGACTGGCGCGACCCAGGATGTAAAGATGGATGGAATAATTGTATTACGAAAATTTTTCAATGTTCCTTTGTAACGGCCGACCCCTTTTACCCAGCCGGCAGCTACACCTCCAAGACCAGTGGCCTGGATAATTAACTGAGAAATAATCTAACTATCAAGCCGTACTTCTTACCATTTGAACTTTTCCCCACAATCGACGGTGAAAAATATAAGCACACAAACAGGATGTAAAATTAAACAGATTATATATGTATTAAATGAAATGAAATATAAAAATAGAAACATATAAATACTACAAATATCCCTCCACCCCAGCAATAACAAAACACCACCAAACATATATAAATATATACAACAAAAACCCTCCCTTGTCCCTGTAACAAATAAACACACAACACGAAAACAACAATGACTGATAAACTGAAAATGAATGAGTACGTGAGTCCGGTAATAAAGAAAATGTCCTGAAAGCGGATGACTGAATTAGTGATAGAGTTGTTTGATTCTCCCCGGAAAAAAAATGGAACAGCCTCACCGTGAATCCTCGTGTATGTGGTGGATGATTAAGTCCTACCCCGGGGTATCTCGTGATGAGGTCCTTGAAATAAATCCGGCAGATGGAAAAACAAACTGGGTGGATAAGCGCAATATGGAAAACAGGTACAGGTTGCTCGTGGTCGTAATGGTGAAACAAAATCTCCTTCTCTCCTCTCTCTCCTTTCCTTCTCCTCCTGATGGCTTATATAGTCCTGTGACGGCTGGGATTGAATGATTGTAAACAGGTGTTTTCCAGGTTGGCGGCTGTGGTCTCCTTCCATCATCCGTCCCCCTTTTTACGGGGACGGCATAAACTGATGCACAAACAGTAAACGGGACAATGAAACGAGACGCACTCAGTACTGACATTTAAACACTATGTGGCCCCGCTACATTCCCCCCCCCCCAACCTTGGACAAGGGAGGGCCGAAGTACGGCTTGAGATTGGCCACATGGATTGTGTCTATCTTGGAGTCAGTGCCGATACCCCTTTGAAACTGGAAATTAACGGGACCTGTTTGAGAAATGATTTTGGCCGGACCTAACCATTTAGGCGCTAGCTTGGCGGAGAACCTTTTGCTGGCATCCGAGAGATGGTGAGCTCTAATCCAGACCAAATCACCCGGCTGAAAGTGTGCTTCCTTACGCCGGGCATTATATAACTTGGCATGTCTGGATGTCGAACTCACCAACCTCTGTTGGATTCTCCGCCGTAATTCCTCAATTTTGAATAAGTTATTGTAAGTGGTGGTTTCTGGATTAGGGGCTCTGGGAAGGAGTCGGTCAAGCGGGCCCTTTAGCTGTCTGCCCAGCGCAACCAAAGCAGGCGTCTCACCTGTGGCCTCATGCACAGCGGTGTTCAGGGCAAACCGGAGCTCGGGGAGCCATTTATCCCAGTCCTGATGGCGTTCACCCACATAGGAGGCGATCATGTTCTTCAGGGTCCGTTTCAGTCGCTCTGTCATGTTAGCCTGGGGATGGTAAGCTGTTGTCAGGTTTTTCTTCACTCCCCAGGCTGTATAAAGTTCATCTAAGAGAGAGCTCGTGAACTGCGGACCCCGGTCTGAGATGATGTTCTTCGGCACCCCCCAGCGGGTGAAGATTTCGTTCTTCAGGGTGGAGCAGATCTTATTAGTTTTTGCGTCTGTTAATGCAAACAGCTCCACCCACTTAGAAAAATAATCAATCACCACCATCAGGACGTTCTTCCTCGAGCTGGTAACAGGAAAAGGCCCCATCAGGTCGACTCCCAAAGTCTCCCCCGGTCCATCCGCGATTGTCGATTGCAGAAATCCTGCCGGTTTACCAGGTGGGTTTTTGAGCTGCTGGCAGGTGATGCACTTCTTCACGTGGTGGCAAACGTCTTTCCGGACAGACGGCCACCACGCAACCCCCAGGATCTTTAATAAAGTTTTTGTCCTTCCAAGGTGACCACCTAAAGGACTGTCATGATAATAATTTAAAAAGTCGGGGATGAGCCCTTCCGGGACGACTAGTTGGTGTTGCAGACCCCCAAGGGAGGATGGAGTGGTCCTGTACAGAACCCCCTGGAGGTCCACGAAGTGTACCCGGTCGGTACGCTGCTGTTCCAGTCCCTCCCTGATGCTCTGGCAGAATGGACTGGTGGCTTGTGCTTGAGCCAAGTCTTCCAGGCTTCTTGGCAGAGGGAGGATCATTTTCTTTGCCTCTGCCAAACACACCATCCCCGGTGGCTCCGACACCCTGGACAGAGCATCAGGCACAATATTGCCACAGCCCTTCCGATAGGTCACCTTGAAAGTGAAGTTCTGGAGGCGTAACACCCACCTGGTTAGACGGGAGGAGGTCTTCGGGTGATTAAATACCCAGGTCAGAGCGTGATGGTCGGTGTACACTTCAAATTCAACCCCCTCCAGATAGTGTCTCCATTTTTCCACAGCCCACACGACAGCCAAACACTCTTTTTCAGCTGTCGAATAATTGAGCTCGGCGCCGTGCAAAGCTCGAGAGGCATAAGCGATGACGTGTTCAGCCTGGTGGATTTTCTGAGTGAGCACGGCGCCAAGCCCCAGGTTGCTGGCATCGGTTTGTACCTGGAAAGTGAGCTGTGGATCTGGCTGGGCCAGAACGGGCGGCTCTTGCAGGTGGCTCTTTAGTTGCTCGACCGCGTCCTGGCACTCTGTTGTCCACTCCCACGGGACATCTTTTTTTCTTAGTTTGTTCAAGGGAGCCGCTATATCAGCCATCCGGGGAATGAACTTGTGATACCACCCCACTAACCCAAGGAAACGTTGCAAAGATTTCAAATCCGTGGGCGTGGGGTAGTCTCGGATGGCTAAGGTCTTCTCGGGGTCTACAGCGACCCCCTCAGATGAAAGAATGTGCCCGAGGAAGCGTATGTGGGGTTGAATGAAGGTACACTTCTTCGTGTTCAGCGTAAGGTGCGCTTGATGTAATCGTTGGAAGATGGTGTCCAGGTCCTGGAGATGTTGTTTAATAGAAGGGGAGTAAATAATGACGTCGTCGATGTATACAAAGCAGATCTTGCCTATCAACCCCCTCAGGACTTGCTCCATGAGCCGCTGGAAGGTGGCCCCAGCATTTTTAAGCCCAAAAGGCATGACTGTGAACTGGAACAAGCCTTCAGGGGTGATGACTGCCGTCTTCTTCCTACTCCCCTCGTCCATCGGCACCTGCCAATAGCCACTGCGGAGGTCTAGTGTGCTGAAAACTGCAGCTCCATGCAGTGACTCCAGAATCTCATGAACCAGGGGCATGGGATATGCGTCCAGGCTCGTCTTCCCGTTAACCCCCCTGTAGTCCACGCAGAAACGATAGGTGTCATCCGTCTTCTTTACGAGGACCACAGGGGACACCCAGGAGGAGGAAGATGGTTCGATTATTCCCTCGGCGAGCATTTGATCAAGATGTTCTTTAATTATGCCCTTTTTTTGGTGGAGAAACACGGTAAGCTCGGTGCCTTATTGGAACTTCGTCCGAGGTGTGGATCACGTGGGTAACTCCACGGGCGACTCCCAATTTCTCAGTCCACACCTCTGCCCACTTCTTCAGCACCGGCCTCACCTCTTCGGGCTGTTCCTCCACAGGGGCTGCCGCCGAGGTGCTTACGTCACTCCTCACTGCCGCGTAGAAGCCAATGAATTCCGAGCCCAGATCTTCTTTGGATTTATGAATGAAGTCACATACCCCTTCCCCTGGCACCGTATACCCCCTGGGACTGAGATGGATGGTCATCCTCATGGTGGTTAAAGAGTCCAGCCCAAGGAGTAACGGGACGGACAGGTGCCGGTCATCCAGGACATACATATCCATCTCCCAGGTGGTGGAAAGTACACTGTACCTCAAGGGGACTTTGCCCAGGGCCCTGTGTTCACTCCCATCTGCCAATACAAATCGGACAGACGGGGCAGATGTTAAGTTGTCTGTCGGTCGGCTAATCTTCTTCCACATACTTGAGCGGATTAAGGTGTGATGGCTCCCTGTATCCACCACCGCATCTACCTGCCACCCCCGCAGCTTCACTGGGACGATCAGGAGGGACGTACTCGCTTGCATGATGGCGAGATCAGCTTCCGACCGGCAAGGTTTGGCTCGCTGGGGTTTTAGGGGCTGGGTTTCTCGTGTACTGGCTTGTACCTTGTTCCAGTACGTTTTTGAGTTTCCCCAGTCCCGTTCCACTTGTGAGTCCACCTTCACCAGGCCTTCCACCGACCCCACAACCCCCCTGAGACCCCCAGCTAACCGCGGGTTACAGGCATTAAGAATGCGGCGGACCACCTCTTCTTCAGACATAGCCGGCCGCCACTTCAAACACAAAGCCCAATATTCATAGGCGAAGTCCCGGATGGATTGCGAAGGCAGTTGCACCATGGATCGCAGCTTGTCCTCCAGTTCAGATTCATAGTCTTCCGGAAGAAAAGCCGCGAGGAAAGATCGACGAAAGGATCCCCAGTCTTTAATATTCTTCTTGGCCGTCAGCCACCAGCTCCGCACCGGCCCCGAGAGGGATGCCCCTATCACCCCCATAAGCTCTTCTGGGGTTAAAGGGTTAACAGCCAGGTACGCCTCCCCTTCTTCCACAAAGTTGAGGACATCATCGATGTTATAAGGGGCCCCCAACTTGGGAAAGGAAAGGCGCACCCCAGGAACAGAGGGCCGATTGATGTATTCACCCTCCCCACTAGACCTGTACGGCGTTGAATGACTGGGTGACTGACGTAACGTCTGGAGACTCCTTCGGACCTCCCCCTGAAGAGTTTCTTGCCAGCGTTGATCCCGCCTCTGGAGGCACAACACGATTTCCCGCCCCAGGAGTTGAACTTGCTCACTAAGATATTCTTTTACTTCCTCCTGGGAGCTGCTGATGCGAGCCCGCAAGGCATCTTCGCGCCCAAGCGCACTTTCAGCAACCTCGCGGACTTTCTCATCCAGCCGGGTTAGTTGTTGCGCCAGATCTTCCCACGGAGGCGAGACATCCTCCAGGCATTCCTCGTCAGGTCCATGGTGATCTTCGAGGTACAGCGACTGCAACGAATCCACCACCTCCTGCACCGCTGAACACGCTCTGACCGTGACGTGCCGCGCCCCGGCTACTCCATCATCACACCGCGGCGAAGCAATGGTGTCGTCCTGCTCGGCACGCACTATAGACATGTTAAATGGGGAAAATGTTTAAAGGCAGACAGCGATAGATATTTATTAAGATTTCCTCAGAGAGGGCACCACTTTATGTAACGGCCGACCCCTTTTACCCAGCCGGCAGCTACACCTCCAAGACCAGTGGCCTGGATAATTAACTGAGAAATAATCTAACTATCAAGCCGTACTTCTTACCATTTGAACTTTTCCCCACAATCGACGGTGAAAAATATAAGCACACAAACAGGATGTAAAATTAAACAGATTATATATGTATTAAATGAAATGAAATATAAAAATAGAAACATATAAATACTACAAATATCCCTCCACCCCAGCAATAACAAAACACCACCAAACATATATAAATATATACAACAAAAACCCTCCCTTGTCCCTGTAACAAATAAACACACAACACGAAAACAACAATGACTGATAAACTGAAAATGAATGAGTACGTGAGTCCGGTAATAAAGAAAATGTCCTGAAAGCGGATGACTGAATTAGTGATAGAGTTGTTTGATTCTCCCCGGAAAAAAAATGGAACAGCCTCACCGTGAATCCTCGTGTATGTGGTGGATGATTAAGTTCTACCCCGGGGTATCTCGTGATGAGGTCCTTGAAATAAATCCGGCAGATGGAAAAACAAACTGGGTGGATAAGCGCAATATGGAAAACAGGTACAGGTTGCTCGTGGTCGTAATGGTGAAACAAAATCTCCTTCTCTCCTCTCTCTCCTTTCCTTCTCCTCCTGATGGCTTATATAGTCCTGTGACGGCTGGGATTGAATGATTGTAAACAGGTGTTTTCCAGGTTGGCGGCTGTGGTCTCCTTCCATCATCCATCCCCCTTTTTACGGGGACGGCATAAACTGATGCACAAACAGTAAACGGGACAATGAAACGAGACGCACTCAGTACTGACATTTAAACACTATGTGGCCCCGCTACACCTTAAAAGTTATAAAGAATCAGAGTTCTAAGCTTACAGCTGGTTTGACATTTATTACAGAGCTTATTGTGTGGCGATTCGATATGTGGAGAAAGAAAATGGAAAGACAGGAATTGGGGGATGCTATGTTTGACAGACACAGTACTGCTGCAATAAATTATTTCATTGAGGATCGCACATTTCCCAGCAAGCATCTTGCGAGAGGCAGAAACAATCCCTGGATGGGGGAGGCAAAAGAAATGCCTGGATGGGGTGCCAGCTCATTACAACCATACACCACTGTACCCCCATGTTTAATACATGATTTAATGCAATTCATCATGAAAACAATATCAAGTATACATCTTAGTATTCTAAAATTATCAGAGAACTGCAATATCATGAATGTAATGTATTCTGTGTGGCGATCAGTGCCTGCACGCTCCTGTCTATGAAAGAGAAAGCCCATTTACGAAGCACGTAGTGATTCACACACATAGAATAGGAAGCATTTAAAGTACTACTTTAGTTACAATGCGATTTGAGAAACTAGTAAGTTAAACATTGATTTTAAGATTAAGTTTACAACTTTCTACTATAATGACAAAATAAACTATGAGATTAAAGTGGAAATTTTGAGATTAAGGTAAACATTTTGACCTTTTTTTCTTCACTTTGCATTCGATGAAATTCTTTTTTCTCTGTGCTTTTGCCATTGTTTTTTCAGAAAACGCTGAATGTAAGGGGCTATTTATACTTATTTGCATATATTAAAAGGGCCTAATTCTGGGAGAAGTCGGGGTGTGGCGGCAGATGCACGCACATGTGTTACATTTCACGCTGACCGGGATTTATGGAGTGGAAGTTGACTTACGCATGGTTTTATGCATATGAATTTTTTTGTGCATACGCACGTTTCAACTTCTGTCTGTACGCCATGTTTTAGTGTGAATTCTACGCGTTGCGCTTTACATGAGGCCCCTGGAGCAATGTGTTTTGGAATTTTGCTGTTCAGGTGGGAAACAGGGGAATGCGTTTCCTATGAAGAAAAATAAAAAAAAACGTGTTCTGAAGTTGTGTCCTGCATCTACTTGTTTTGGGTTTGGCTGACTGGATTGCCATCTACTGGTCACAATGGATATATTCTTCAGACGCTGTAATGCCATCTTGGTGCTATTAACTGAATAATCCGAATCATATGTGAAATGTTTGAGCAAAACATCTTTTGGATAAGTTATATGCTGACCACAAGTCTAAATTTCAAAGGGGTTTTACAGATCTTAGGGAGGCCGTAGAATTCTGGGCAGTTTGCATCATTGGATTTTATTTTATAATAATACTGTATGTTTAAATGATTGTTGTTACGGAGGTTATTCAGAGTGGTGTTAATTCTGTTCCATTTTGTGTTTTGTTGGGTCTCTGGCTCAGACCCCTTCTTCAGGCAACAAGTGATCTACTAACATACATCTGTGACAATGTAAAGAAACCAAATGAAGTGGTAGTAAATTTTACATGAGGAAAAAGATTACATTACCATTATTAATCAATTATCAGGTTGGTTTCTTGCCTGAAGAAGGGGCCTGAGTTGCCTCGAAAGCTTGCATATTGTAATCTTTTTAGTTAGCCAATGAAAGGTGTCATTTTGCTTGGCTTTTCTCTGTATACGTGTATTAAATCTAAAGTCACTATCAGTTATTTCAGTTACGTAATGTTTACCCAAATACATGTTTTTAATAGAATAAATTTCAATATAGTAACTGAAAAAATGGCCAAAATGAAATAGAGGGCATAGTTCAGCAAACATTATATTAATGATAGATCAAATTACAAGATAATTTGTTCTTTGCATTACTAAGACACAGTATGACTTAAATACATAGAATTGGCCATCGACTATTTTCAGTTTAGCTGGAAACAAGAGGCTATATCTGATTTCAGTTTTGCATAAGCGTTGTTTGCTGCTGTAGAATGCAGCTCATTTGACACCTGTTGAAGGAGAGAAAACTGGGAAAATATGAATATGGCTATTTTCAAAATATAATTTCCTCTTTCTGTTTCTTTAACCTGTAGTTTGTCTAGGCATTGAGAAATTTAATCCAAAATATGCAATAAGATGCTGAGATATTAATGTCTGATTTAAGGTCTCCTCCTTTTATTTTGGAAAATAATTCAGCTATGGATTCCATTGGGTTTGACTTTCATAGTGTTCAGTCAGTCCTTTGATTCTGATGTTTTTCCTTCTATATCTATCTCCAAACACTTTGCATTCATTTTCTAGAGTAATTATTTTTTTGTCAGCAATGGATGTTAATTGTTGTACTTCTCCAGTTCAAGTCATAATTAGGGTTAGGTTCTGGGAAGTAGCTTTCTTGCCTCTAAGCTCCGGGTGCTTCTGCCTTTGGCCTTGTGTGCTGTCCTTATGTGGGCCATATCTGCCAAGAAATTGAAACATCTCCAGCACCTCAACAACCTGATAATTGATTAATAATGGTAATGTAATCTTTTTCCTCATGTAAAATTTACTACCACTTCATCTGGTTTCTTTACATTGTCACATATGTAGGTTAGTGGATCACTCTCCAGGCTCATCTGAGGTTTGTACTACCACCTGGGTCAAGTAGGGGCATGGAACTAATTATGTTGTCTTCTATTCCCTCAACAGTACTGAGAAGATACCTAGTTAGGGCATTTAACCCCACCACGTCTGGTCCCCAACCTACAAATTCTGAGGTCACCAGAAGGCAGCGTCACTCTGTGTAAAGAGTACACCGCAGCATGGAGCTCCTATCTGGTGACTTATTACAAACCTGATGGTTCCTTATTGATTTTGGAGTGCAGTTTGTTCTATTTTGTGTAGCAGAGCACTTTTTTTGCCATTTGATTAAACAGGGATGACTGGGTTTGCTCTCCAATATTTCTTCATTTGACTTTCTGTTCTTCCTATGACTACAACATTAATTGTACATCTTTTAGGCTACACCACTGGACTATTTCAGTTACCTCATTCCTGTATGCAGACTCATCATGGTGCTAACAGATAGCTCAATCACTCTTACTGAACCCTCTAATGAAGTGTAATTATTCATAAACAAAAAAGGTGTTGATAATAAGAGGCAGCCCTTTGGAGCAGCATTCCCCACAGCGTAACCATTTGCTTCCTGTCAGAAACAAAACCCAATAGGCAATAACACAAGAGTTGATTGATACTCATATCTATTAGTTTTTCAAAAACTTTGAGAGACTAACAGTGTAAAAAACAGATCTGGGGTCAATAATAAGAATCTAGACATAAATATATGGTGATTCTATATGATGAAAAATGTTGTGTAAAGTCTCTAGTGTGGTGAGATGAGTAAGGGTCTGAATTGGTGTTGATTATTTTGATCCTTAATCCTTTTTAGTGATGGTACATCCCATTGTTTCAGCTTGTATTGGTGCAGGATGCACATGTGCTGACGTGCAGTAATGTTAATTAAAGATTGCAGGCTGTTAGTGCGATGTCAATGACAAGGCACAAGCTAAGCATGATTTTTAGAATACAAAGGAGCAGGGTTACTGTGACAGGAGAAGAAAAGAAAAACAAAGAAAGAGAAGATTGAAACTGAGAGAAAAGAGATCATTGAGTGAGGGAAAGCTAAACAAAGAAGGGTTAAATTTGGCAGCATTTGTACTGCTGATTAGTTTATGGAGAGCAGGAGTGAGGGCCCGGTGAGCTCTGAGAGGTCGATGCACTCTCAACAGTTGGCATGCTGGAATGTGCTTCTGGTGAGAGGAAGAAAGACAACAGGGCTGATGAAAGGATGGAGTGCTGACATAACGGCATCCAGGAGAGGGCACAATGCCCTGGGAGTTGCAGTGACTGACAGATGTGACAGCTCCAGGTCTGCAGAGGCAGCTGAGGAAGATCAACGTGATGTAGCAGGCTGTGTCCATGGAATGCCCATGGTCCTGACAAAGATGGAGAAAGACTATGATGGAAGAAACGTTATTGATTTTACCTTTCCATTTCGATAATTTTGATGTATTCATTGACTCATTTATTACACTGTTTGCACTTGTCAAATGCACTTTATATTCTTTACAATTTGAATAAACTCAATTGTTATTCTTTCTCTCACTTGTTTCCTCCTTTGCCCTGGTTCATCTACAGTCGTGACTATTGACATCCCAGGTTCAAGGAGGCATAGGCATGACAGCTAGGACTGTATAAAAGACTAATTCCTGGAGAAAAACTCTTAAAGGTCTAAGTGAATGTAGTGGTGTCATATAGAACCTATATTGTAGGTTCTATATTTGTCTTTTCCTTTATTATATGCCATTTTGTACGTAATGACTGTTTCTCTGCTTTCTGAACCTTCAAGGGAAGATGAGGTGACTTGTTCCTGACCAGTAAGCAAGCTTTACAATACAATACAATTTATTTTTGTATAGCCCAAAATCACACAGGAAGTGCCGCAATGGGCTTTAACAAGCCCTGCCTCTTGACAGTCCCCCAGCCTTGACTCTCTAAGAAGACAAGGAAAAACTCCCAAAAAAACCTAGTAGGGAAAAATGGAAGAAACCTTGGGAAAGGCAGTTCAAAGAGAGACCCCTTTCCAGGTAGGTTGGGTGTGCAGCGGGTGTCAAAAGAAGGGGGTCAATACAATACAATACACAGAACAGAACAAATCCTCAATAAAAAATAATTACATAGTTTTACTGGCAGTCTCTTTGAAAATGGGGTGGCGTTTGGTGATAGATTTGATTTTCTTTTCTTACTAACCGAAAACAATAGGAAAATTATTTGTTTCAAGATATAACCCGCCCCCGGGAGGTGCACAAACCAGTGTGTTTCTTCGTGCCAGTCTCAAGCCCGGATAAATGGGGAGGGTTGTCAGGAAGGGCTTCTGGCATAAAATTTTGCCAGATCAACATGCAGAAAATAATATAGATTTCCAAACCGTATTGGTGGAGTCCTGGATTAACAAACAACACTGTTAGCCAACAGGGTGCTGGCAGAAATTGGAATACTGTTGGCTGAAGAAGGAGAAGAACAGGGTGGAGACGTGTCTGGAGGAAAGAGAGGAGGAAGGTAAAGAAAGTGGAACTGAGGGTAGGACTGGTAATGGGAGAGAGTTAGCCGATATGACATTTCCACTTTATTCTTGCCTTTTATGTTGAGATTAAAGTCGACATTTCCACTTTATTCTCATAGTTTATTTTGTAATTAAAGTAGAATGTCATAAACTAAACTTCATCCTAAAATCAATGTTTAATTTACTAGATTTTCTCAAACCCCGTCATAAGTTAATGTAGCACATTGAATGCTTTGTGTTAAGTGTTCCCCGACCCAGTTGTTAATCGCTATGCACTTCTTAAACTGACTTCCTCTGCACTAAGACGAGGCGCAGGCAGTGATCGCAGCACAGAATACATTGACTTCAACAACAACAACAACATTTATTTATATAGCACATTTTCATACAAATAATACAGCTCAAAGTGCTTTACATGATGAAGAAAGAGAAAAAAGACAAAATAAATAGGAATTAAAATAAGGGAACACTAATTAACATAGAATAAAAGTAAGGTCCGATGGCCAGGGAGGACAGAAAAAACAAAAAAACTTCAGACGCCTGGAGAAAAAAATAAAATCTGCAGGGCTTCGAGGCCACGAGACCGCCCAGCCCCCTCTAGGCATTCTACCTAACATAAATGAACAGTCCTCATTGTATTCAGGGTTCTCATGGAAGAACTTGATGATGATGGTCATGTGGACTTCTGGCCTTTAATCCATCAATGTAGGGACATCATGGTGCTTTGATCAGGTGGTGGTGACGCAGGGCACCACCTCAGAAAACTGGAAAAAGAACAGAAGAGAAAGTAGGGGTTAGTACGGATTTTGAATACAAATGCCATGAATAATAATGATAATTAATTGAATATACAGAGTATCAGGATTAAATTAAGATGAAGCTATGAGAAAGCCATGTTAAAGTAATGTGTTTTCAGCAGTTTTTTAAAGTGCTCCACCGTATTAGCTTGATTTTAGGTGCATAACAGCAGAAGGCCGCCTCACCACTTCTTTTAAGTTTAGCTCTTGGAATTCTAAGCAGACACTCATTTGAGGATCTAAGGTTACAATTTGGAGTGTAAAGTGTAAGACATTCCGAAATATAAGATGGAGCGATGTAGCGGGGCTACATAGTTTATAGTGTTGTCAAATGTCAGTACTGAGTGCGTCTTGTTTCCATTGTCCCGTTTGCTGTTTATGTGTGTATCAGTGAATGCCATCCCCGTAAAGAGGACGGATGATGGAAGGAGACCACAACCTCAAACCTGGAAAGCACCTGTTCACTATTAATCAATTACAGCCGTCACAGGACTATTTAAACAATCAGGAGGGAATAGCCGAGGGAGAAGAAAGGAAGGAAGAAGGAGACCATTTCTTTCAACCATGGATCAACTTACTTGCTGTTTTTTCACATTGCGCCTTTGCACCAGTTTGTTTTTCATTTTGCCGGACTGTCTTCCATCGCTCATCTGCAGAGACCCCAGGGTAGGATCGTCATCCACCACACGCCGAGGAATCACAGTGAGGTTGCTCCAATTGCTGGGAAAATCAAACAACTCATTTATCGCTAGTTCAGTAAACCATATTCAGGACAGTTTTTATAACCGGACTCAAATTCACGAACTTTCAATATGTATATCATTCATTGTTGTTGTTCGTTGTCTGTTATGTTACAGGGGCAAGGGAGAGTTTGTTGTATTTATATATGGTTCTGTCTCGTTGTTGCTGTGGTCGTGGGATATTTATATTTATATATGTATATATTTCTATTTGGCATTTGTCTTGTTATTTCATTTAATATAATTAATCAGTTTAATTTTACATATCTGCTTTTGTGTGCTTATATTTACACCGTCGATTGTGGGGGAAAAGTTTAATTTGTTAGAGGTTCGGTTGATAGTTAGATTTAACCTCAGTAAATTATCCAGGCCACAGGTCTTGGAGGTGTAGCTGCCGGCTGGGTAAGGGGTCGGCCGTTACAGCGAGATTATTTAAGGCTTTGTAAACTATAAGCAGGATTTTAAAGTCAATTCTAAATGACACAGGTAACCATTGTAGTGACATCAAAACTGGAGAGATGTGTTCGGATTTTCTTTTCCTAGTTAAGATTCTAGCAGCTGCATTCTGCACTAGTTGCAATCGATTGATGTCTTTTTTGGGTAGTCCTGAGAGAAGAGCATTACAGTAATCTAGTAGACTGAAAACAAAAGCATGGATTAATTTCTCAGCATCTTGCAATGTTATAAGGGGTATAACTTTTGCTATATTTCTTAAGTGAAAAAATGCTGTCCTAGTAATCTGATTAATATGTGATTTAAAATTGAGGTCAGAGTCAATAGTTACCCCTAAATTCTTTACCTCCGTCTTGACTTTTAATCCTAATGCATCTAGTTTATTTCTAATAACCTCATTATATCCATTATTGCCAATCACAAAAATTTCTGTTTTCTCTTTATTTAGTTTGAGAAAATTACTACTCATCCATTCAGAAACACAAGTAAGACATTGTGTCAGTGAATCAAAAGAGTCGGGGTCATCAGGCGCTATTGATAAATACTGTTGTGTGTCATCAGCATAGCTGTGGTAGCGCACGTTGTTCCCCGAGATAATCTGACCTAACGGAAGCATGTAAATCAAAAAGAGCAGTGGACCCAGGATAGAGCCTTGTGGAACACCATATAGAATATCATGGGTCTTTGAAGTATAATTACCACAACTTACAAAGAATTTTCTACCTGCTAGGTAGGATTCAAACCAATTTAAGACACTGCAAGAGAGGCCCACCCATTGACTAAGGCGATTTCTAAGAATATTGTGATCAATGGTATTGAATGTGGCACTCAGATCTAAGAGGATGAGAACAGATAAATGGCCACTGTCTGCATTTACCTGCAAGTCATTTACTACTTTAACGAGTGCAGTTTCTGTACTGTGATTTGTTCTGAAACCCGACTGAAAACTTATCAAGAATAGCATGTTTATTGAGGTGATCATTAAGCTGCATAATGACTGCCTTCTCTAGAATTTTACTTAAGAAAGGCAGGTTAGAAATAGGTCTAAAATTTTCAAAAGCAGAAGAGCCAAGATTATTTTTCTTGAGCAGGAGTTTAATTACAGCATTCTTAAGACAGTCTGGGAAGACCCCCGTATCTAATGACGAGTTTACTATGTCAAGAATACTATCAATTAGTTTGCCCGATATTTCTTTGAAAAAACTTGTTGGTATTGGATCGATGACGCAGGTGGAAGGTCTCATTTGAGAAATTATTTTATATAAATCAGGTAAATCTATCCTGGTGAAAGAATTTAATTTGTTTAAAATGGAGTACCAGGGTTTAAGTGGTTCAGTATTGGGGAGATGTACTATATTATTTCTAATATCATTACATTTTTGATTAAAAAAATACAGCAAAAGCCTTGCAAGTTTCACTGGAAGTTTTTTTGGAGGCATTCCATTGAGTGACCTGGATTTAGCAGACGATCAATCATAGAGAATAAGACTCTGGGATTACTAGCATTGTTATTTATAATTCTAGAGAAATAACAGCGCCTCTCAAGATGGACTATGTTGTTGTATTCTGTTATTTTAACCTTCAATATTTCATAATGGACAGTCAGTTTAGTTTTTTTCCATTTACGCTCACCTCTCCAGCATGTTCTCTTAAGTTCAGACACTCTTTGGGTCTTCCACGGTTAAACAGTACTAGAAGATTTTTTAACGTGATGGATGGCCGGGGATCCTGCCTGGATGGGACACCCTTTATATGAGAAGACTGGGGTAATGGGCGCACTGCCAGGAGTACCTCCCCTGGAACACGAGAGGGCAGCCCACGGATTTGGAGTTCAGAAGCTCAACCCGCTGGGGGTCCGTGGTCAACACCAGGGGGGACCTGGACAGCTCCAGAGTCTGGGCATACAGCACTTCCGCCACACAAGGAAGTGCTACCGGAGGTTAATCGTGGGACACCTGGAGCACTTCCGGATGCACTATAAAAGAGGCCGCCTCACTTCATTCAGAGGCCGGAGTCAGGAGGCAGAAGACGAAGTTGCGAGTGAGGAGTGGAGGTGGTAGAGGAAAGGATTGAGTGGAGGATATTGGAGCATGGTGTTGTGCACAGGACATTGAAAAGTAATAAATGAGTGTGTTCTGGACATTCTGGGTCTGTGTGTCTGCTTGTTGCCGGGTTATCTTCTACACTATCTTTTTCAGGTGTTACTATGTCAGCAGCAGCTCTCACCTTAGTATTAAAATTTTCCAATTTACTATTTACATTATTCTCACTATTGTAGTAAGCACTAGAAAGGGACTGGTTGCTTAGAATGTTTGTAAATTTTGAAGCTACTGATGAATCAAAAAAGTGTTTTTTAACAATATGCTTCTCGTGAATATTTTCTCTTTATTTCTATATTAAATAGTAACAGAAAATGGTCTGATAGACCAATATCAATGATCCGCTTCACATCAACTTTTAGTCCTTTAGTAATTACTAACTCTAACGTATGACCTCCTTTATGTGTAGGCTGACTAATGTGCTGGCTCAAATCAAAAGAGTCCAGGAGGTTCATGATTTCTTTTACTTTTGGGTCACACTGATTATCGATATGAAAGTTAAAGTCACCGACTTCATGATATTCCTGCTCTCTGAAAATGTAGAATGTTAAGATAAATACTTGATATTATTTTCAGGATGAAATGCATTAAAGCAGGTGTTAAACATGCATAGTAGTGTGGCGGTAGTGCTGCTCCCTCACAGTAAGGGGTCCCCATTCTGTACGAGGTGTACGTTCAGTGTAGAGAACTTTATGCAGGTGTGACGAGGCTCCAAAAAATGAATGTATGAATGGGTATCACACAGGTGTAGCTTAAATATTGTGTAAATGTTGGGTTTGTGATCTGGTAGTCGGAGACACAAACACAGAATTCAATGGATGTTCATCTGAGCGGGCTTTCTTTATTGCATGCGTGCTGTCTCTGTCTGACGTATCAAACCCCCAGTTCCTATCCTTCCTTTTTCTTTCTCCAGATAACCAATCACCACACAATAAACATCTTTGTGAATTTAAAACTAGTTATAAACTTAGACCTCGGAGTGTTCAGAACTTTAAAAAAAATCTTCGTTATACATGTTTAATTATGCCATCCATTCAGGGTTGCGCCCATCCCAGCAAGCATTGTGTGTGAGGCAGGAGCAAATCCTGAACATTGCAGCACATCGCAGGGTGAATACGAGCAATACATACACTAGCAGGGTTAATATAGCATAATAAAACCCCACATCCTACATGACTTTGAAAGGAAACTGAAGCACGCTGAGTAAACCCACCAGAAAAACATGCAAATTCAACGCAGGGAACACCCGAGACCCCATTGCTGCGAGGCAGCAGTGCAACCTCCACGCCACTGTGCCCCCACATGATTAATACATGCTTTAATGCAGTTCATCATGAAAATTATATCAAGTATTTAACTTAGCATTCTAAATGTTCAGGGAGCAGGAATATCATGAAATTAATGTATTCTTTGTGCTGCCTGTGCCTCCTCTGCAGTGCAAGAGGAAGTCAGTTTAAGAAGCACGTAGCGATTAACATGGGTCCGGGAACACTTAACACAAAGCACTTAATGTGCTACATAACTTATGATGGGGTTTGAGAAAATCTAGTAAATTAAATATTCATTTTAAGATGAAGTTTAGTTTACGATGTTCTACTTTAATGACAAATTACGAGAATAAAGTCAACATGTCGACTTTATTCTCGATATTTCTACTTTATTCTCACCGTTTGTCGAGATTAAAGTCGACATGTCGTCACAAAACTACACAGTAACCAGGTACATTACACAGTATTGAAAAAAATACAACTACAACTTGGCTTGCAGTATTATCCAGTAATATAGAAAGAGTATTCACACATTTGAACATAATAGTCCACATCTGACCTTTTAAAACCAAAGTATCTCCAGACAACAGACGTGACTCCTGTTTTCGGTGCCATCATGTTCAACTTTATCGTCTACTACAGCTTCAGTTTTGGAATGTTCTCTGTCCATTTTCACCACGCAATACCTCCACTACTGCATGTACTCTATTTCATGCCTGTTTAGTAGTGTAGCAGTGAAAAAGAGCCCCCGCACAACACCTCCACTAACGCATGTACTCCGTTGCATGTGTCTTAAGCGGTGCAACAGTGAAAAAGGTCCCCCCTTAAACAGTTTCCAAATGCGCTATGTTCTGAACGTTGTTTAGGCAATTTACACCAGTGTTGCGGTATAAGAAAAATCCATATCATAACAATAATAAAAAACGGTTTACGGAACTGGTATACCGCCCAGCACTACTCATCAATCCAAGGCACTTTGTTCCAAAATGAATCTGGTTTGTCTAAATGAGTATTTGCATACAACAAGTAACTCTGTTTGTGGTGTGAGTGCAGAAAGGGCTTCTTTCTCATCACCCTGCCATACAGATGTTCTTTGTGCAAATTGCCCTGAATTGTAGAATGATATGCAGATACACCATCTGCAGCAAGATGTTCTTGCAGGTCTTTGGAGGTGATCTGTGGGTCGTCTGTAACCATTCTCACAATCCTGCGCATATGCCACTCCTGTATTTTTCTTGGCCTGCCAGACCTGGGTTTAACATCAACTGTACCTGTGACCTTCCATTTCCTGATTACATTCCTTACAGTTGAAACTGACAGTTTAAACCTCTGAGGTAGCTTTTTGTAGCCTTCCCCTAATCCATGATACTGAACAATCTTTGTTTTCAGATCTTTTGAGAGTTGCTTTGAGGATTCCATGTTATCACTCTTCAGAGGAGAGTCAAAGGGAAGCACAACTTGCAATTGAGCACCTTAAATACCTTTTCACATAATTAAACACACCTGTCTATGAAGTTCAAGGCTTAACGAGCTAATCCAACCAATTCAGTGTTGCAAGTAATCAGTATTGAGCAGTTACATGCATTAAAATCAGCAAAATTACAAGGGTACTCAAATTTTTGCACAGCCAGTTTTTCACATTTGATTTAATTTCATACAACTAAATACTGCTTCACTAAAAATCTTTGTTCGGAAAATACCCCAGTACTCAGATGTTCCTAGGAAATGAAAGACATACCACTGTTACCTTTTTTGTGGAAAGTAGAGAATTATTATGCAGGCTGAGAGGGGTTCCCAAACTTTTTCATATGACTGTATGCTCTAGAGAGGAGAGGAATGAAGGTCAGTAGTAACAAGACAGAATACATGTGTGTGAATGAGAGGAAAGACGGTGGAACGGTGAGGATGCAGGGAGTAGAGTTGGTGAAGGTGGATGAATTTAAAAACTGTATCAACAGTACAGAGTAATGGAGATTGTGGAAGAGAGGTGAAAAAGAGAGTGCAGGCAGGGTGGAATGGGTGGAGAAGAGTGTCAGGAGTAATTTGTGACAGACAGGTATCAGCAAGAGTGAAAGGGAAGGTCTACAGGACAGTAGTGAGACCGGCTTTGTTATATGGGTTAGAGGCAGTGGCACTGACTAGAAAGCAGGAGACAGAGCTGGAGGAGGCAGAGTTAAAGATGTTAAGATTTACATGGTTTGACGAGGATGGACAGGATTAGAAATGAGAACATTTGAGGGTCGGCTCAGGTTGGATGCTTGGGAGATAGTCAGAGGCGCGAGATTGCATTGGTTTGGACATGTGCAGAGGAGAGATGCTGGCTAATTTGGGAAAAGGATGTTAAGTATAGAGCTGCCAGGCAAGAGGAAAAGAGTAAGGCCTAAGAGAAGGTTTATGGATGTGGTGAGAGAAGACATGCAGGTGATGGGTATGACAGAGCAAGATGCAGAGGACAGGAAGATATAGAAAAAGATGATCTGCTGTGGCAACCCCTAACGGAAGCAGCCAAAAGAAGAAGAAGAAAGAAAATTGGTTTCAAGAGATAAATTGCCTATCATGCAAGCCAAATACATTAGCTAATCTAAGATCATCATCTTATATTGAGCAAAATCTCTCTTAACAACATAAAAAGATATGTTTCCAAAGGTAAGCTCCTGGACTGGACCACTGAAAGGCTGTAACATCTGTGTGATAGGATAATAGCAACTATTTGTTTTTGAGAGGTGGTTTCTCCTAACTGTCACTGCTGTAATCATGAACCTGCAGTATTAATGGTATAATTCATGAACTTAATCTTCTCTCTGAAACTGCAGAGCTTCGGAACTGTAAACCATGTCTTATTTGTGTACATTTACCTTGATTCGCTTAGCACATACTTTTATCCAAAGTGACTTATAAAAATGGTCAACATAATAGATTAAACAATAGCCAGGGGACTATTTGGGAACAAGTGTCCATATGGCGGTGGCCAGCTGATTCCACCAGCTAAGAGCTGCACATAAAAAAAGTCTGGGTTGAGATTTGATGCTACATAAAGGAATCATCACCAGGCATTGTTCATTAGCAGACATGAGAGAGTGAAAATAAGCATCAGTTCTCGAGTGTCTCAGCTGGTTGAACACAAGAAGTGCATCTGCATTTTGAATCATCTGTAGTGGTTTGGTAACACATGCAGGTGCCTCTGACAGTTAAGGGTTGTAGTAGTTCAGACATGACAAGAACAAAGTCTGGAGTTGTGCTGCATACTCTGTTAGATATGGTCTGATTTTATGGATATTACAGAGAATTATTCTGCAAGACCGAGAGACATTTGCAACATGGTCAGTGATGGACAGCTAGTCATTGATTACCAACCCAAGGTTGGATACTGGCTTGGCAAATATTAGCAATAATGAGCCAAACTGAACAGAGATGGGGTATTGAATAGATGGGTTAGCTGGGATAACAAGCAAGTCTTTCTTGGCTAGGTTGAGCTGAAGATGTAGTACTTTCACCCAGGTTGAGATATCAGTGAGCCATGCCAAAATTCTAGCTGTGGTCCTGTGGAGGGAACAACAGGTACAGCTATGTGTCATTGTCATAGTATTGATACAGGAAACCTTTGCATTTGCACTCTTCCAAAACACTGGGAACTGTATTATATTATGGTCACTTGACCCCAGTGGTTCAATCACCTATACACCCTCAATTCTATCTTGATTATTACAAAATACTAAATCTAGACAGGCTTCCCTCTATGTTGATGCTTTAACATACTGTGTTAAAATGATATAACTGTGTTTTATGATTTATTATTCCTACTTACGGTAATTTCCTTTGTTTTCCTTTCAATCATTATCTCTGTCCTTGGGTGGCAGAGTGCGGCACAGTGCTGTTGCGTCGCAGCATGGAAACGAGGGCGCAAGTCGTATAGGTGCTCTTTGCATGGAGCTTACATTTTCATTTCTGCATGGGTTTCCTTCCACAGTCATTGGATATGTAGGTTATGTTATTTGGCACCATTGAAAGTGGTCTGTATGTGTGTTTTCACCCTGCGGTGGACAGGCACTGAAAGACTGAACAATCCAGCACAGACTCTATTATAGAACACCCAGAAGAGCTAATTGAAAGAGTTCTCCAGGACTATGTCTAACTGTCATTGAGTTTTTCTCTTACAGATAACCATCAAACATTGATTGAATATGTATTTATCTCCTACAAGTAAGAATTTATATGGTGCATATCTTTGACAGCATTGAATCTGTGTGCACAAGTCTGTCTATCAGCTTTGCATATCTTGACACTGCAATTTTTCCCAATTCCTCCTGCAAAACTAGTCAAGCTCTGTCAGGTTGCTTTGGGATTGTGAGTGAACAGTGTTTTCGCAGTCCAGTCACAATTCTTAATTGGATTGAGATCTGGATTCTGACTCAGGCCACTTCAGAAGATTACCATTGTTGCTTTTTACCATTGTTGTTTGTTTTTGTCTTGCTGAATAACAAATCTTCTCCCAAGCCTAGGATTCTTGCAGACTGAGTCAGATTTTCCTCCAATGTTTCCCTTTATTTTGCTGCTTTCATTTTACGTTCTGCCTTCACAAGCCTTCCAGGGTGTGCTGCAGAGAAGCATCCTCACAGTGTGATGCTGCTATCACAATGCTTCACAGTGGAAATTGTGTTTTTGCTAATGTATAGTGTCTGGCCTACTCCAGTCATGGTATTTTGTTTGATGGACATAAATCTCAATTTTGGTTTCATCAGACTATGAGAACTTCTTCTAGCTGACTTCAGAGTCTCCCTTGTGCCTTCTAGCAAACTCTAGTTGAGATGTCATGTTTTTTTTTTTTTTAATAGTGGCTTTGCCACTCTCATATAAAGCTGTGACCGGTGAAGCATCTGGGCTATGGTTGTTGCATTCACAATCTCTCCAGTCTATTCAGTGTAGCTTGTAACTCCTTCAGAGTTACCAAAGGATGCTTAGTGGCCCTCCTCATAGCCTTCTTCTTGCATGATCACTGTTTTTTTGGATCGCCTGCTCTAGCAGATTTACTGCAGTGTCATCCTCTTCCCTTTATATAGAAATTGATTTAACTGGACTCCAAGGGATATTCAATGATTTGGATATTTTCTTGTACCCATCTCCTGACTTGTGCTTTTCAATCACTTTTTCATAAAGTTGCTTGGAGTGTTCTTTGCCTGTATTTTGTAGGTCACACCATGGCACTGACTCACCACAAGTTAGAACTTCCAGATATGGTACACTTATACACAATTAATTGAAACTCACTGACTTCAGACAGGTGATCTCCGTTTAACTAATTTTGTGACGTCTACAACCAATTGGCTGCACTACTGATGATTTATACACGCATATGTAAACAATTGGGCGGATGAACCAACCAACCAATTGGGGTTGAATACTTATACAATTAATTATTTTGTGCTTTATATTTGTTAATGATTCAGATAACTTTTCAGATATCTGGTTTCACTTTGACATTAAAGAATCTTTTCTTTTGATCAAGGTCAAAAAGACAAACTAAATCCACTTTTATTCAATGTACCACAAAAATAAAATGTGAAAATGGCCAAGGATGTGAATACTTTCTATTGGCCTTGCACAGATAGCTTGCCTCTATCTTTAATCTGAGCAGTTTGATGACCTTACACATTATAACTTCAGGTCACCACATGTTCATAAAGTGGTGCTGCTTTCAACAGCAATGTCAGCACAAAAATATCAACAAGTAACAAATTAATCAGGAAAAGTAATCACAACCCCACATGTGCAATATTTTTTTGAAGTGGGCTTTAACAACTGACCTAAAAAATTGCCTGGTTATAAACCAGACTCTGCCTAATCAAACCATAATTACTTTCCAGATGCTGACCTCCTCATATACAAAAAAAGAAACATCCCAATATGATCTGTAGAGCAACTAAAATCCATCAGGATGTACTGGATCCATTACATCAGACTGGCATTGGCTGGAAAAAGGCATCTTCTTTGTTTCACAATCTCAGTCACCCTCTTTGCAATTTCCAGTTCATACCATATACTTCTGATAATTTAAAAAGCACTGCACATTTCATTCAACAAGGAAAATATATACAGTAAATAGTAGCATTGTGGAAATTGGGAAAAGGTTGGCTGTGACAATTTGTATTTGTTCCAGTTATTGATCAATATACTGTATACTTTTCACTGATCAAGTGAAAGTGATCAGTGAAAAGTATACAGTATATTGATCAATAACTGGAACAAATACAAATTGTCACAGCCAACCTTTTCCCAATTTCCACAATGCTACTATTTACTGTATATATTTTCCTTGTTGAATGAAATGTGCAGTGCTTTTTAAATTATCAGAAGTATATGGTATGAACTGGAAATTGCAAAGAGGGTGACTGAGATGGTGAAACAAAGAAGATGCCTTTTTCCAGCCAATGCCAGTCTGATGTAACGGATCCAGTACATCCTGATGGATTTTAGTTGCTCTACAGATCATATTGGGATGTTTCTTTTTTCTGAGTTAAACCTCTCCAGTGATTGCTGAGATTGCCTGGAGTCACTTGTCAGCATTTCCACTTGCTGTTGCTGTAATAATTTGTGTTGTGTCCTTGTCAAACCGTAGCTATTCACCCTGCTTACAGGCTGAGGGACATTTAACCCATGGGTGTTCCTCTGATCTGCCTGGAGCAGGAACTTCCAGTGCCTGGAGGTTCTGGGTTCTGTGAGGTGAATCCGGGCTTCAGTCCCCCTGTGTCTCATAAAGGTTAATGCCGGCGCACTACATACCTCTCTCCTGCTCCATGAAGAAAGGTTTGCAAATGTATTTTAAATCAAAATATT